>NC_043712.1:80103788-80253600 GCF_006229205.1 Suricata suricatta
ATGTATCTCTGATTCATCTCTTCGCATTTCTGTACATAACAAGCACCAACAAACTTCTTATAAAAGCCAGACGGTCAATGTTTTAGGTTTTGTGAACCACATAGTCCCTGTTGGAAGTGCTTCACAATGCCATTGTAATATGAAAGCAGCCAGAGACAACACATTAAGGAATAGGGTGGCTGGGTTTCAATAAAGTTTATTTACACATACAGGCATTGGGTTGGATTGGACCCAAGAGCTATAGTTTGTTAACTCCTGCAATATGACTTGCCATTATAGGAGTAAACCACAATTTATATACTTTCCTGTCGTACATTTCCTACATTTCCCCCAATACTACACAATGCTGTCCCGAGCATTCTTGTACACCTTTCTTGTGCGCAAGTTCAAGTGTTTATCTCAATCTGTTGGGCCTGGAATTGATGGGTCCTGGGGTATATGAATCCCCTCCGAATTGTATCAAACTACAAGCTAAAGAAATTATTCTAACTGACACGCTTACTAATCGGGCCCGAGAATTCTAGTTTCTCCCTCTCTTCCACACCATTTGGAGCTATCAAACATATATTTGCAACGTGGTGTATATAAAACTGTATTTCATTGTAGTTTCGATTTACATTTTCATAACAAATAATGGTGAGCGGCATCTCTTCATGTAACTACTTTCCATCCATATATCCTCTTTTTTAATAACAATTATTTCTTTTCCAAATTAAAAAAATGTTTTTAATTGAAGGAGAGTTGACATACAATGTTACATTAGCTTTACATGTACTCATAGTGATGTGACAATTCCATCCGTTACAAAATGCTCACCATGTTATATGTGGCTACCGCCTGTCACCATACATATATTCTCTTAGATAAAGTGTCTATTCAAATCTTTTGGCTATTTTAAAAATTGGGTTTTATTCTCTTATTATTGAGTTTTGTGAACTCTTTATATATCATGGACCTAAGTCCTGTGTTGGATATGTGATTTGCAAATGTTTTCTCCCAGTCTGTAGCTTGCCTTTTCATTCTCTGAGGTGTCTTTTGCAGAGCAGAAGTTCTTAATTTTGACGATGTTCAAATTTATCAGCTTGTTCTTTTGTGGACCATATTTCTGGTAACAAGGCTAAGAAATCTTCCCAGAAGTCCAAGTCACAAAGATTTTTTTTTGGTATATTATCTTCTAGAAGTTTTATGATTTTAGGTTTACAGTTAGGTCTATGGTGTATTTTTATTTTTTATTATTTTAAGATTAAAAGTTTTTTTATTAAAGTTATCTCTACCTTCAACATGGAGCTCGAACTGACAACCCCGAGATCAAACATCACGTGATCTACTGAATGAGCCTGTCAGGGACTCCCCTATGATGTATTTTTAATTAACTTTTATATACAGTGTAGGCCATGTACAGGGTTTATTTATTTTGCACATGGATGTCCAGTTCAAGTACTATTTATTGAAAAGACTATTTTTCTCTGTTGCCTTTGCACTTCTATAAAAAAAATCAGTTGATACATAATGTATGGGTCAGTTTCTGGGCTCCAAATTCTGTTTCCCTCATCTATATGTCTACCTTTTGCCAATACCACACTGTCTTGATTACTGGCTCTTTATAGCAACTCTTGAAATCAGGTGGTGTGACTCCTCAAATTTCTTCTTCTTTTTCAGAAATGTATTGACTATTCTAATTCCTTTGCCTTTCCACATCAGTTTTAGAATCAGCTTGTTGATATCTATAAGAACATCCTGCTGAGATACTGGTAAGGATTATGTTGAATGTGTAGACCAATTTTAGGGAGAACGAACATTTACCAATAAACAAGGTATGTGTCATTCAATCTATTCAGCTCTATATTTTGTCCATGTTTTCCGTTTTCATTATACAGATCCTGCACATGTATTTTTAGATTTATACCTAAGCATTTTTTGGGTGTGTGTGCAATTTGTAGGTGGTACTTTTTTAAAAAGTTGCTTTCCAAGTGTTCATTGCTAGTACATAGAAATATAATTGACTTTTTTTTTCCTCTTTAAGTAGGCTTCATGCCCAGCATGGAGCCCAATGCAGGGATTGAACTCACAACCCAGAGACCAATACTTGAGCTCAGATCAAGAGTCAGACGCTTACCCTTCTGAGCCACCCAGGTGCCCCAAAATACAATTGATTTTTGTATACTAACCTTGAATCCTGCAACCTTGCTAAACTCATTAGTTCCAAAAGTTCTTCCTTTGCTAATCTATATACTGGTTTTGGGTTTTTAAAATTGGTTTGCAAGAGCTATTTATGTATTCTATATATTCATTCATTCAGTGGATAAATAGATATTGAGTCCTTCATATGTGTTGGGCACTATATTAGCATACTAATCTCGAGTCCATTTTCTTCATTGCAAACTTCTTCAGGAAGATGTTATGCATCTCAGTTATAGAAATATTTATAGAATACCTATCTATTAATTTGCTTATTCAAAAATGTATTGAGTACCTAATGCATGCTGGACGATAGCTTAGCTAATGGAGATATAGCAGAAATGACAGGACAAGCACTGGAGGTGCCACACCCCTCTAATAGAGGAGGGAGGCCACAAATAAAAGGTAAATACGTCATCTAATTACAGATAGTACAAAGGCTTTGGAGAAAAGAAACCCACATCATAGGGCAGAGGGGACAGGTGGGAAGGCAGAAAAAAAGACAATGTGTAAGCTGAACTTAACAAAATAGGGCAAGAGCACTCCAGGAGGAGTCCCCAGAAAGTGCAAAGGCCCTGAGTGAAAATGAGCTAGGCATGACTGAGGGACAGAAGGAGGGCCGGAGTGCCTGGAGTGTACTGAGCAGGGGACAGCAGTATCAGAAGAGACTAGAGAGACAGAGAGGGACAGGAGGTAGGGAAGGCCATGATAAAGGGACAACACTTGAATCTCAGTCCTTGACAAACACCAGTGTGCATGCCAAGCCTCTATGATGAGATGGGTCAGACAAACCCCAGCCCTTGGGAGGCCACTGGCCAGTGGGAGAGACCAACACATGAATCAATGCACTGCAAAGTGAAAGTACTGTAACCAAGGTGCGTATGAGGACATGTGGGGGTAGGAAGCAAGAGTGATCCTTTATCTATATTTTACAATATAGAATTTCTACAGCCTCCTATTAAACCCTAAAGTATAGAACTTCCTTTAAAAATCATATAGCATATATTTAACATACGGTACCACCTTGTTTTTAAATAGTAGAGATCCTTTCTCTCTGCTTCCATTGTATCTCCTGCTTTTCCCCATCGAGTACCTGTAGAGCCTACGTGTATTTGCTTCTGTGTCCAACGACCGTTAGGTCCCATGAAGTCAGCAGCTGAGTTGTATTCCCCACTATTAGTGTCCCATTTCACAGATGAGCAAACTGATGATCAGAGAGAGTAAGTGATTTGTCCTCTGAAACACAGCTATGGTAGTAGGTAGGGCAGAATGTCAGGATCCCAGGGGCCTTGCCTTTTCCTGGGTTAGGGTTTTTTCCTTCACTACTCCCCCCCACCCCCCATCTCATGGTGACTTTTGGAAACATTTCACAGAACACGCCTGTCAAAGTGATAGGCTTGCTTCCATACTAATTCACTGATATGCCTTCTCCCTACTGAAATTCCTATTTCAGGATATTATAATTAATTCAATCATTCTTTATTGTAAAATATATCATGCATCAAGGAGAGCATAAAATTGCAGGGTTAGAAAACAAGTGAAGCCCCAAGTCAACACCCTGGATAAGAAACAGATCTTTAGCAGCACTTTTAGAAGCCTCCTGTATCGGGGCACCTGGGTGGCTCAGTTGGTTGAGCCTCTGACTCTTGATTTCAGCTCAGGTCATGGTCTCAAGGTTCGTGAGTTCGAGTCCGCATGAGGCTCCATGCTGATGGTGCTGATTGCCCTGATGGTGCAGAGCCTGTCTGGGATTCCCTCTCTCTCTGACCCTTCTGCATGTCCTCTCTCTCTCTCTCTCTCTCTCTCTCTCTCTCTCTCACTCAATATAAATAAATAAACTTAAAAAAAATCCCTCCTGTACATCATTTCCTAATCATATCCCTGCCTCACATCTTTGAAGTAAACATTTACCTTACTTTGGGTTAATCAGTCCCTGACTGTACTTTACAGATTTCACATGTTTATGTATGTATCTAAACAAAATATGGTTTCATTTTAAAATGCTAATAGCAAGCACGAGACAGGGTGCTCTTACCTCTGTGGGATGGAAGCTTCGGGAAAGGATAGCTCTGGAGTCCTGGAGCCAGAGTCTGCGGGCAGATTGCAGGGGGTGCATGGAAGCGACTAGGAGGAAGTCAGGTGGCAAGGTCATATCTGAGTCCTGGGGATTAAGTGGGAGAAAAGGGGTTAGCACAGGCCAGTAACTCACTCCTTCCCTGAGATGCCTTGGCCAGATCTCCCTGTAATCCCACAGTGACATTTAGGAAGAGAAAGATATGGGGAAGGTCTGTGTATAAAATATTTTCAATAGGAATCACTTGCTGTGTTTAGATTTGGTATTGTAAATAAACGTGTAATTTTTGGACTAAGGGGTGTGGCTGCCTAGAGAATGGGGTATGCAGGTAAGCATTTCCTACCTGCATAGTTAATGAATCATAAAACCAAGAGGCTCCAAGCAGATGCAGCTACTTTTGAGAGGAGTTGCATACATGGTTTAAAATTCATCTGCTGATCAGGCACCAAAATGTGTCCTAAGGCAGGAGAAGAGACATCTTTTGGCAGCTGGTGGTTTGAGGATCCTACAGGAAAGGAATGTTCTGTTTGTGCCTTTTGCTTGCTTGTATCCTTTGAGTCATTAACAAAGTTCAGTGTTACATGAGATCTAGGATTCTTACAGTCCCACTTGACAAATGGACATTTTGTGTGAATGCAACCCAGGTCACCACAGTCGGGGAGTCTGGAGTATTGTAGAATGGTGTTGTGGTCAAAGACTGTGATCTCTAATATCTTCTGAGTTCCCAATGGATTCCCCCAGTTCTCCCCAGCAGGGCAAACCATGATGAGATAGCACTTCACACCCATTAAGGATGGCTACTACGCATTGACAAGGATGTGGAGAAGTTGAAACCTTGTGCACCATTGATGGGAATGTCCATGGGTGCTACCACCATGGAAAACAGTATGGAGGTCCCTCAAAAAATTAAAAATAGAAATCCCATATGATCCAGCTGTTCCAATTCTGGGTATTTATCCAAAGGAAATGAAATTAGGACCTGGAAGAAATACCTGCACTCCCATATTTATTGCAGCCAAGATATGGAAAGAATCTATATAGAGATGAATGAATAAAGAAGACATGATACACACCATAAACACACACAATGAAATATTAGTCCACCATGAGAAAGGACATCTGCCTTTTGCAACAACATGGATGGACCTTGAAGGCATTATGCTAAGTGAAGTAATTTAGATGAAGAGACACAAATAAGTGGTGTCACTTATATGGGAATCTAAAAACACCAAGCTCATAGAAATGCAGACTAGAATGATAGTTGTCAGGGGCGAAGGGGGGTGGGGATGGGAAGATGTTGGTCAAAGGGAGCAAACTTCCAGTTATAGGATGAATACATTCTGGAGATCTAATATACAGCACAGTGATTATTGTTAATAATACTGTATTTTATACTTGAAAATTGCTAAGAAAGTAGACCTGAAATATGTTAGTCTCAAAAAAGAAGTGGTAATTATGTGATTTGATGCTAACACTAGACATCATTCTGCAATATGTATGCGTATGAAATCAATACCTTTTATATCTTAAACTTACATGATGTTATATGTCAATGGTATCTCAACATAACTGAAAAAAAGAAAATTACCATGTGACCTAGCAATTCTGCTTCTGGGTATATATATATACTCCAAAGAATTAAAAGCAGGGTCTCAGAGAGCTATTTCTATGCTCATGTTAATGGCAGCAGTGTTCACAATGCCGAAAGGTGGAAACAACCTAAATATCCATCAGTGGATAAATGAAGAAACAAATGTGCTTTGTACATACAGTGGAATATTATTCAACTTTAAAAAGAAAGAAAATTCCAATTCCAATTCTAAAATGGTTGAACCCTAAGGGCATTATGGTAAGGGAAATAACAATTGGTCATAAAAGACAAATATATAATTCCGCTTTTATGAGGTATGTAGCATAGGCAAATTCATACAGATGGAAAGGGGAAGGATGGTTCCAGGGGCTGGGGAGGGGGGAATGGAGTGTTATTGAATGGGTACAGAGTTTATGTTTTGCAAAATGAAAAGAATTCTAAAGAATAGTTACACAACCCCACGAATGGATTTAACACTACTGAACTGCACATTTAAGAGGGTTACATTTTTTCTAATTAACTACATAAACCTAATGTTATAGTCATTTAACCACAATTAAAAAAAAAAAGAATAGGGCAAAGCAGATCACATCGCATCTGTTGGTGTGTTATAGGTGTACCCACTGATCCAGGGAGCAGGGCAGCGAGGAGAGAGAGGCCAAGTGGAGATAAGAATTGAGGCCAGTTTCACCCAGACATGTCCCTTTAGTTAAAGACAGGACAGGGGCACCTGGGTGGCTCAGTCAGTTAAGCGTCTGACTTCAGCTCATGTCATGATCTCACAGTCTGTGGGTTTGAGCCCCATGTCAGGCTCTGTGCTGACAGCTAGCTCAGAGCCTGGAGCCTGTCTTGGGATTCTGTGTCTTCCTCTCTCTCTGTTGCCTGCCCCCAACCCCCCGCTCATGCTGTCTCTCTCTCTCTCTCTTTCTCTCTCTCTCAAAAATAAATAAAGCATTAAAAAATAAAAAAAATAAAAAAGACAGGACAGTGGCAGAAGCATCCTGCTGATCTCTGCCATAGGGCTCCATCCGGACTGGCTACCCTGTACCTCTCTGCAGAGCTGTCTTGCCCCCCGCCCCCCCGCCCAGCTCTCTCTCTGCCATGCTCATGGGCAAGCTTACACCCCTTGGACCTTCTGTTTTCTGGATCGCACCTTTCCTGTACTTTTTTCCATGGTGTATTCCCTCCTTTGGTGGGGCATGAATGGGAGGCGAACATCTTGAGATCGTGCACTTGAGAAAGCATCTTAACACAAAGATAGTTGGGTTGAGGGTGGGATTCCAGTGCAAAGCCATTTTTCTGCAGAATTTTAGAGGAATGGCTCCACTCTTGTGATTCCAACGTTGCCTGGACAAGTCTAAACCTTTCTGACTGCTGCTTCCCTGTGGGTGACCCATTTTCTTTTTCCCTCTCTAGACCTCGGAAGTCCTACATTTGTTTCCAGTGTCACTGGAAATTTACAATGATGTGTTTTGGTGTGAGTCTATCTTCATACCTTCTGCTGTGAGTTCTCTGACCTGGGAGCTCATTTCATAGGTAAATCTAATGTTCGTCATGTTTATTGAATTATTTTATCAATGATTTTGCCTCCTATATGTTTTTACCACAAAATCCGCTATCATTTAAGTATGGACTTTTCTAAACTGCTCCTCTATTTTTTTTTATCCTTTTTTCCATCATTTTGCCTTACTGCCTGAGAGATTTTCTCAGCTTTATCTTCTACACCCTCTTTTGAATGATCTTCATTTTCTGCTATTAAAAGCTCTTTTTTTTTCCAAGAGCTCTCTTTGTTTTCTAAATTTTCCTTTGTTACAGGATCATGTTCTGATTTCATGGATACATTATCTCCTCTCTCTGTGGATATTTATTACGGTTTATGGAGATGAAGTTTTCTTCTCCCTGAATAGCTTGTGCCTTTCTCTTTATGCTTTTATTTGTTCATCTGATTGTTGGAGGCTTTCCTAAGCTGTCTGGTAATCTTGGCTGTTTGCTCATAGGAGGAAAGGGGAGCTAAAATGCTGACCAGAATCTCTAAGAGCCTGGGTAGGGCTTGCTAGCTCTGAGCATCTTTCTTGGGCTTTCTTGCAAGCTTTTTGGGGAAGACTGATGCTAGCATCTTAGAATCAATCCTTCTGGACCAGCCAGACTCCCCTTAAGTAGAGACTTAAAATCCCCTGCCTACAGCGTAAATGGCCATAATGTTCTGGAAGACCAGTGGGAGTAGAGGGCTTGAGTTCTCTGTTAGGTACTCAGTACACATCCTGCCAGTTAATTTCCCTCCTATTGGCATGGTTCCTATCTCCATTTTAAAGAAAAAAAGGATTTTGTTTACTGGATGAGTTACAAATTTTTCTCCACAAAAAGACAACACACGCAGAATCACTTAGGGCTCTACTGAGATGGAGAGAGAGGGCTTCCTACTCACACTGCTGTCTCGTGGACCCCTTTCCTGGACCTCACGCTACAGCTTCACTCATAAGCTTAGTAATCCTTGGGAGAGGTTTCTCACCTGACTACATCTTTGGTTTTTACCAACTGTCAGTGCATTTCTTAGGCTCATAAAGCTTTACACCTATTTGCTGATTGTGAGCAGGTGTGGTACACCAAATGAATTCACTATTGATGTGTCTCACCTTAACAAAGGGCATGACTCACAGAATCATAATTCCCCGACATGAATCAGGAAGACCTCCTATTTCCCAGAAGGAAAATTCTTTCCCACCGTAACTATGGGCTCTGAAACACAGCTTTGTAAGGAAGGATTTGAAAAAAAGAATCAAACCTAAAATGACCGTGTGCGGGGAGTAACTAACCATGAAATACCTCAGGTAACCAGGAAGCCTCCAGCAGCACCTCTGGCAAATCTGATGGGAAATCAGGCTGCAGTAGAGTTACTTCCTTCTTTTCAACCAAGATTCACATGTTGGGCCTCCTAAACGTCACCCAGCCTTGAAGGATGAGAAGGTGGAGAAAGAAAAAGAGAGGGTTTGGGGGCACCTGGATGGCTCAGTTGGTTAAGCATCCAACTTCGGCTCAGGTCTGATCTCATCGCTTGGGGTTCAAGTCCTGCATCAGGCTCTGTGCTGACAGCTCAGAGCTTGGAACCTGCTTCAGATTCTGTGTCTCCCTCTCTCTCTGCTCCTCCCCCACTCACACTCTCTCTCTCTCTCAAAAATGAATAAATGCTTTAAAAAATAAAAAAACCCCACAGAGTTCTAGACAGGAAATAATTTTCAAGTAATTTGGCTTATTTAGGAAAACGGGAGGCAAGCTGGAGGGTCTGAAGGGTGATGGTTGATTTGGGGCTGTGGCGGAGGATTGAGGACACCTACTCACTGGCAGGAGGTGAGGGACACAACCCAACCAGGAGATGACCAGCTGGCAACAAGAGGGGACAGGAAAAAACCCCAACTGGGTGATTTCGAAGATGGATGAGAGCCAAAGACACCAAGTGTGGAGCCTGAGATGATGATAATAAAAATAGCAACCAAATTATCAATGCTAATTAGCATACCAGATGCTTCAGTACATTATCTCCAGCTTTCATCCAACCTCCCAAAGAGGGATCATCGCTCCTGCACTACAGACGCAGAAGCAGAGGGTCCCGGAAACCCAGAGTGGCAGGGTCTGGCCGCCTCTAGCGTCAAGCTGCCTTCTATTATTCCAGGCTGGGTCCTAACTCATGCCAAGTGTATTCACGTCTTCAGCCAGCCAGCCAGCTAGCACCAACCAATGCTAAGCTAGATGCTGAAAAGAAGAATATTTGTCCCTAGATGTCGGAGGACCCTACATTCTCTTTTAAAAATTATTAAGTTATTAATTTTTACTGGAGGGTAGTTGACATGCAATGTTAGCGTCAGATGCACAGCAGAGTGATCTGACAAAGTTCAATGTCACACGACGCTCACAAGTGTAGCTACTCTCTGTCCTCATGTGTTGCTGGTCCAGCATCACCAGCTATGTTCCCTATGCTGTGCCTTTTGTCCCCATGACTTATTAGTTACATAATTGGAAGCCTGTATTTCTGTCTCTCCGTCACTCACGTTGCCCATCCCCTCATCCTTCTCCCTCTAGCAACTATTAGTTTGTTTAGTGTTTACCTGTCTGGTTTTGCTTTTTGTTTATTTGTGGGATTTTTTTGTGGGTTTTAGACTCCACACAAGAGGAAATCTTATGATATGTCTTTCTCAGTCTGACTAACTTCACTTAGCATAATACCCTCTAGGTCCATACATGTTGCTGCAAATGGCATAATCTCATCCTTTCTTGCAGTCGTGTGATATTCCTATGTCTGTGTGTGTGTGTGTGTGTGTGTGTGTGTGTGTGTGTGTGTTTACTACATTATCCTTGTCCGTTTGTCTTTGGATGGACACTTGGTTTGCTTCCATATCTTAGTTATTGTTAATAATGCTTCAATAAACATAAAGGTGCATATATCCTTTTAAATTTGGGCTTTTGTTTTTTTGGGGGATAAATACCCAGGAATGGAATTATTGAATCATATGGTATTTCTATTTTTAACTTTTTGAGAAACTACCAAAGTGTTTTCCAACTTACATTCCCTCCAACAGTGCACATGAGGGTTCTCTTTTCTCCACACCCTCATCAATATTTGTTATTTGTCCTTTTGATTTTAGCCATTCTGGCAGGTGTAAGGTGATATTTCATTGTGTTTTTGATTTGCAATTGCTTGATGATTAATGATGTTGAGCATCTTTTCATGTGTCTATTGGCCATTTGGAAAAGTGTCTATTCAGTTCCTCAGCCAATTTTTAAATTAGATTATTTGTTTTTTTGGTGTTGTGTAAGTGCTTTATATATTTTGGATATTAACCCCTTATTGGATATATCATTTGCAAATATCATCTCCCATTTATTATGTTGCCTTTGTTTTATTGGTGGTTTCTATCACTGTGCAAACACTTGTTTTGGTGTAGTATCAATAGTTTAATTTTGTTTTTGTTTCTCTTAGCTTAGAAGACATATCTAGAAAAATGTTGCTACAGCCAATGTCAGAGAGATGACTGCCTCTGTTCTTTTCTGGGAGTTTCATAGTTTCAGGTCACACATTTAGGTCTTTCATCCATTTTGAGTTTATTTTTGCATATGGTATTAGAGAGCAGTCTGGTTTCGTTCTTTGGCATATGGCAGTCTGGTTTTCTCAAAACCATTTGTTGAAGAGACTGTCCCTTTTCCCATTGTATGTTCTTGCCTCCTTTGTGGTTGATTAACTGACCAGATGTATGGGTTTATTTCTGAATTTTCTATTCTCTTCCATTGATCTGTTTCTGTTTTTGTGCCAGCGCCATACTGTTTTGATCATTAGAGCTTTGAAGTAGATCATGAAATCTGGAATTGTGGTACCTCCAGTTTTGTTTTGTTTTGTTGTTGTTGTTGTTGTTATTCTTGTTCTTGTTGAAGGTTGCTTTGGCTATGGAGGGTCTTTTGTGATTCCACACAAATTGGAGGATTATTTGTTCTAGTTCTGTGAAAAAAAGCTGTTGTATTTTTATAGGGAATGTATTAAATCTGTAAATTGCTTTATGTAATACAGACATTTTAACAATGTTACTCCTTCAATTAACAAGCACAGTATGTCTTTCCATTTGTTTGTGTCCTCCTCAATTGCTTCAATCAATACTGTATAGTTTTCAGAATAGAAGTCTTTAACATCTTTGGTTGAGTTTATTCCTATGTATTTTATTCTTTTTGGTGCAGTTGTAAATGGAACTGTTTTCTTAATTTTTCTTTGGGCTACTTTGTTATTAGTGCATAGCAATGCTATGAATTTCTGGGTATTAATTTTGTATCCTGCAACTTAACTGAATTCATTTATTACTTCCGGAGTGTATGTGTGTGTGTGTGTGTGTGTGTGTGTGTGTGTGTGTGTGTGTGTGTGTTTTGATGGAGTCTTTAGGGTTATCTATGTATAATATCATGTCATCTGCCATTAGTGACAGTTTAATTTCTTCTTTACTAACATGAATGCTTCTAATTTCTTTTTCTTGTCTCACTGCTGTGGCTAGGATTTCCAGGACTATGTTGAATAAAAGGAGTGAGAGTGAGCATCTTTGTCTTGTTCTTAATCTCAGTGGAAAAGTTTCCGTTTTTTTTCCATTGAGTAAGATGTTCACTATGGGTTTTTCATATATGACCTTTATTATTTTGAGGTAACATTATTCTGTTTCCTCTAAACCCATTTCGTTGAGGGTTTTTATCATGAATGGATATTGAATTTTGTCAAATGCTTTTTCTGTATCTACTGAGATGATAATATGATATGATTTTTAACCTTTGCTTTGTTGAGGTGGTGTATCACATTGATTGACTTGAAAATATTGAAATGTCTTTGCATCCTTGGAATAAATCCCACCTGATTATGGTGAATGACCTTTTAATGTATTGTGGAATGTGGTTTGCTCATATTGTGTTGAGGATCTTTACATCTATGTTCATCTAGGGTATTGGCCTGGAGTTTTCTTGTGTGTGTGTGTGTGTGTGTGTGTGTGTGTGTGTGTGTGTGTGGTGTCTTTATCTGATTGTGGTATCAGGGTAATACTGACCTCATAAAATCTATTTGGAAGCTTTTCTTCCTCTCTTATTTTTCGGAGTAGTTTGAAGAGAGTAAGTATTAACTTACTCTTACATTTAAAGGGTAGAATTCACCGATGAATTCACCTAATCCTGGACATCTATTTCCCATAGTTTTTTTTTATTATTACCAATTCAATTTCATTAACATATATCAGTCTGTTCAGATTTTCTACTTCTTCCTGACTCAATTTTGGAAGATTGTACATTTCTAGGAATTTATCTGTTTCTTCTAGGTTGTCCATTTTGTTAGCATATAATTTTTTGTAGTATTCTGTTACAATCTTTTGTATTTATGTGGTGTCAGTTGCTACTCTTCCCCCCTTGTTTCTGATTTTATTTGGGCCCTTTTTCTTTTTTCCTTAGTAAATCTGGCTAGAGAACCCTACATTCTTTTAAAACCCACTTACCTTCCCGAAATCTTATTTATAGGACTGTAGCACCACTTCACTTCTTCAACATTCCTTTTGAATGTGAATCTCTCTCTCTCTCTCTTTTTTGTTTGAGAGAGAGGGAAGGATGGAGGGAGGGAGGGAGAGACAGAGACAGAGACAGAGAGAGAGAGAGAGAGAGAGAGAGAGAGAGAGAGAGAAAGAGAAAGAGAAAGAAACTGAAGCAGGCTCCACACTCAGCCCAAAGCCCAACGCAGGGCTTGATCCCATGACCCTGCAATCATGACATGAGCTGGAATCAAAAGTCCGATGCTCAATAAACCGAGGCAGCAGCCAGGTGCCCCTGAATGTGAACCTTCCTTATATGGGTCAACAGAGGCCCAGCCTTTCTGACTTAGACATCAGTTTCAGAAGTGAGATCAGGAAAGCTCTCCTTTGGGCGATGGAATCTGCCACCAAGCCTATCAAGAGCAGGAGTAAACATGTCCCGAACATAAGGGCTGCACTATTCCTGGATTCCAAAGGAGTGCTTAGCGCCCTTACCTGCTATCTAGATTCATAACCACCTGTGCCAATGTGGGAAATGCCAAGAAAGAATCTTACCCCTTGTAATGGCAGCCTGTTGTTGTGGCCTACGATGTGTTGAAGACATGGACAACATTTTGCCCAGGTCCTGGGTGACCCTTCTTAAATGCTGAGAAGTTAAACCGGAAACATCAGCCACATTCCTTCTTATGGAAGCCCTCCTCTGTGGACTGAAAGAGACATTCAGACGTTTGCCATGCTCCTTCCTGAAGCTGTCACCCACCAATCCCATTTGCTGAACTGCAGCCATACAGGTTTGGCATGTGTGCTATTACCAATTTCTGGGAAGCTTTCCCCTGACTCTTTTCAGGGTTATCTCCTTTTTTTATGGTTATTTATTTTTGAGAGAGAGAGAGAGAGAAAATGTGCACACAGGGGAGAGGAAGACAGAGAGGGAGACACAAACTCTGAAGCAGGCTCTAGGCTGAGCTGTCAGCACAGAGCCGGATGTGGGGCTCAAACCCATAAACTGTGAGATCATGACCTGAGCTGAAGTTGGATGCCTAATAGACTGACCCTCCCAGGCGTCCCTGGATTATCACCTTCTTATCCATAGGCCCCATGCTCAGTTCCTTCTTTCCACCACAGCATTTGTTACAAATTAAAACAACTTAAAATTTTTTTGTTTATTTTTTGAGTTGACGTCCTTACGTTACTGTGAACTCCATCAAAGCACAGATACAATGCGAGTATCTTCCTTGAATGCTACCGTGTGCCCTGTGCTCTGCGAACTGTGAGGTAAAGCAGTTGTTTAATGCATATATGATGAACAATAAAAGTAAAAATTACACACACAGGTTCACACTACATATTCTTATCATGAGAATGGATTTCCTAAAATCTTAAAATTTCTATGTGGAGGATGTTTTATTCTACTGTCTGCTAGACCCTCAGTAGGATCAGTTTTAATTACAAGAATTCTATGACATAATGCTCACTGATTTTCTCATGAGCAAGTATCACCTACTGATAATTTTTTTAAATATATAACAGATTAGGTATTGATTCAAAGGTATCACGTCAGGGAATTTGTTCTAAATTCCTGAGTTACCAGAAAAGTGAACTAAAGACTCACATGGCTCTCTTGCCATCACTTGTATAATTGCCCGGTCAAAGATTTGATCCTTGGAGGTGTATCAGCTCTTGATTTAACAAACAATAAGTGTTTGTTAGAAAACTGAATTACATACAACCTGATTCCTGAAATGGAAAATTGAAGAAGTGCAGTGACAATATCTTAATTTGCTTTGCTTGTGGGATACAAACGACGTGTGCAAATTAGTATAAATCTGCAGCTTCAAAGGTTTGAGGTTGGATTCAACAAAACAGGCCGCCACCAAATAATTTCATAAAATTTGGAATTTGGAGTCACTGCTCTGGTACAGTGTATTTCTAGGCACCCAATGTTCATGATGTTGCTAAGTAACAGCGGACCATTCTTTAGTTTATTCTGTTCTGATTCTCTTCTTGCTTCTCTATTTTGTCTTGCTCAGCCTCCTTCTCTGGAACCTTCTCCTCTACCTACTGATGCATTGTCACTGTCCCCTAGAGAGTTAAAAACCCTCTTGTTAACCTGTACTGTCTCCACCTGGCCACACAGTTTCATGGCTTCCATCCCTACCTGGAGGCTGACAAGACCAAACCTTCATCTTCAGCCTGGGAATGTCTTCCCAGAACCCCAGATCTGTATTCCCAACAGTCAATTATTAAATAAGCCCTCCTGAATGTGCTGCATGAAACTCAGAATCAACGTTTACAAAATCAAACTCACTCACAACCCCTGACCTTCAAACAATTTCTGTTCTTCCTCCTCTGAATGGAACTACCACTCACTCAGTTGCTGATGCCAGAAACCCGGGAATCATTCCTGAGTTACCCATTTCTTTACCTTCACACACTGTCATAATCCAAATGCTTTCCATTTTACTTGCCAAATATTTTTTGGGTCTCATCCCTCTCTTCTGTGTTCTTTTTGGTTCGTGCCCTCATAAAATTAGGTGGGCATTGTTCTACGCACTTTGAATTACTGTCCATTTAGTCTTGGATGGCTTTCTCATCAGTTTTGTTACAAATCTGATTTTCAGACAAGGAACAAGGACCTTGAGGCACAGAGTTCAGTAACTTGAAGCTGGCAACCAACAGAGCTGGGATGTGAAGGCAGGGGTCCACATGTGTAGGGTCTGCCATAATCCCTAGCCTGCAACACATTACAAGTCTCCTAACTAATCTTGCTGCTGCTGTTGCTTTATTCTCCATCTAAAATTCTCCATAGAGCTATCCAAATGGTCCCTCAATCATGAGAAATGGATTAAACTTGTTTTTAAAACGCTCAACAATTCCTCATCTCCTAGAAGTCCAAGTCTAAACTTCCTGGCATGATGGGCACTGCCCTTTGTGATTTTGTCCAGCTAAGCCCTCCACCTCCTATCCCCAGAATTCAGTCAAACACCTAATGTTTGGGCTGACCTTTCCCTCTGTAACAAACACCTGCCCAAACCTGCATCATCCTCATGAACACCAACCCAGGCTTTGAGATTCAAATATCACCTCTTCCTCATTTCTGTCTCTGAAAAATAAGATGCTTCTTTTTTTGGCTTCCTATATGACCTATATTACTAACAATAACCTCATTGAAATATATCTAGTTGTTATTAGCCATGTCTCTAACCTACTATGAGATAATCCCACGGACAACTTCACATCCTAAATACCCTTGGTGCATTGTGACATTCCTGATGCTCAGGAGATGCTCATCACACATTTAGTTACGAGTTAAGGGATAAGAAACTTGGACCTACTAGTATGGAAAGTGACACCTCAAAGAGTAGAGGAGATCTTCCCAGTGAATTTTATATGCATAATTTCTAGACATTTCCAGCCATTGAGTCCAATCACCCATCTAATGCTTGATTCTCTTTTACCCAATTCACTCATGTGACAGGCATTTCTTGAATGCCTATTATGGGTCAGTACCATGCTAAGATGTGAGGAACACAAAGAAGAACAAGACACAGTGTTTCCTTCTTTTGAGATCAAGTCTTTCCAGGGGTTTGGTGTAGGTGTGGGGGCAGTCCCCATGCAATATGGCAGGAACAGTGGAACAGGGAGACCCTGTAGGCAAGGACAGCAGAGAGAAGAGGCACTAAACCCAGGGTGATAGGGTGAAAGGAAGCTCCTCCAGGAAAGGTAGATCACATACATTTTCAGAGAACAAAGAAAGCACTGAATTTTCTAGGCTCTGATGTACACTGCTTTTGATTTCTGATGTACATTGATGTACACTGATTTTGTTAAATATGTAAGCAAGAGATGGAAAACAAAGGGTGTTTTACACCATCCTAAGGGAACTTGAGCCTTACCTTAAAAGTTGTGGGGAAATGTGAAACATTTCAGACCAGGCAGTAATATAACTGACACGTGTCTTTAGAAAAATCACCTTGACAGTGGGAAGCAGGGAGATTAGAAGTTGTTCAGTACTTTAGGCAAGAGATAATGAAATTCTGTCTGAAGGTCCCACAGTGGAAAAGGAGCAGTAGGTAGATATGAGATAAACTGGAGGGGCAGAATCAACACAACCTGGTGACTGAACATGAGAGTGAGGTAACAGGGAGGGAGGAGTAAAGTGTGACTCCCAGCCCAGGGGGGTGACAGAGCCATTCACGGAGACTGGAAGTATGAGAGGAAGACCAGACTGCTTGGAGGGACAATGAGTTCATATCTGGAAGTGTTTGAGATTGCAGTGCTACTGTTCCACCTGAGAGGAGATACTCCAGAGGATCCACTCAGAGTTCAGAGAAGAGAGTTTTGACTTGGTGATAAAGCAGGAAACTCATCAACATATGAATGTTAAGGAAGAGGAGGGAGAAAATAAGGATGGACCCCTGAGGGATATCCACACAAGACATAAGAGGAAATGCTAGTAAAGTGACCATGCAAATGCCCATATGTCCATATTTACAAAAAAAAGAAGTCACGAAGCCACAGCGTCCTTACATATAGAGGTACTGGTGTTAGTCAACCTTTGGAGAGGGGAGGGTATATGTGCCATATACTCAATAGCCAGAAGCAGGCTATAGCTTCAGTGAATGAAGAACATGATTTTCAAAAAAAAATCTCTCATATAAGGTCAAGAGATTAAACGTCGTCAACGGATGGTAGGAATGCAGATATGAATAGCAATCATTGTCCCTTGGATCAAACTGTTTTGAATATTTTGCTCGGTGTGCTTGTATTTATATATTTGATCTCATCTAGCCTTTGGCATGTATGTTTTCTGATTTTCATTTTGGGAGAACACTGCTGTACACCAAAAAATCTCATTAATAATGCACAAGTCCAAGCATTCCAATTGTATCAGGGTTTCATTATATTTCCCGAAAGAGAAAGAACACGCAAGCTAGAGAACTGAAGCCTTTTCTAAAGAGTTATTTTGCAGCCTTCTGCAGCAGCTCTTTGGTCCTCGTGGCTGGGGAATGTTTATCTATGTATTTATGTAATATGCAGTCCCACGGTATCCAAGTACCTGGAAAATCTAATTAGCCTGGTCTTGATTGACTGTGTGCAGGATGATGCCACAGTCCTCCGTCTGTTCTTCGTCTCCTACAGCGTGCTTACTGATATGAAAATGAAGACACAGTAAGAGTTTCCATGAGCAGCTGCCCAGCGGGCTTCTTATGGTATCTTGTCTGCACAGAATAATTGCCCATAAATAAGGAGGTCTCTCCACCAATCGGGGGCTGGGAAGTAGACTGCACCCAAGGAGAAATCACAGCAGCAGGGTTAAGTCACACCATTAGAGGCAGAGCATTTTTCAACCCTTGCTGGGGTTGCCCACCAGCTTACCTCGTTGCATAGTTAGAGACTACAGCAAAAGCACCAGGAAGAGGAAGTTGAAGACATGTTTTGTTTTGTTTTCTTATCATTTAGCAAAATGCTGCCATCACATTTGGCACTGGCTTTGAACGTTTATAAAATCCATCCTAGAGAGGGGGGTCTAACCTGACATTGGTGCAAGTTGGGAGAATGGAGAAAATAATGAATGAACCCGAGCAGAGGTAGGTTTACCAGGAAGCTGATAAAGCTTAAGTTTTCTGGTCCCTCACTTCCAAGGTCTGGTGTTCATAATTTAGTGGTCATCAGTTGGCTTTCTTTGTCTGAAAGAGGGTTCCAGGAGGTGCATAAGCCTCTGGTCCCATAAAATCTGGATCTGATGCTGGGCTCTGTCCAAAAGATTTTCCCTGCAGCTGAGCCCACTTGCTGTCCTACAGAATTCATTCTCCCACTTCCTTTCAACGAGCTACCTACCCACCCCCACTCTGAGTTTTAGATGGGCAAAAATACCCATCTAGAGACTACGTTTCCCACACTAGATAGGAGCCAGGAGGGAGTCACGTGACGAGGATTTTGTCAGTGGGTGTGAACAGAAGTAATGTGGGCAACTGGGGGTTTCCCCTTCTAAGGGTATATACCCCCCATTTTTTTAAATCTCCCCTCTTTCTACTGGCTGGCAAAAGGCATTAATGGGAGCAGCCATCTTGGGACCCAAAGAAGGAAGCCATGTATTGAAGGTAGCAGGTAATGCTAGACCACTTACTTCTGGACAATGACTTGGATGAGATAGAAGCTCATATTTATTTACACCTCTGTACTGTTGAGGTCTTTTTGTTGCAGCAGCTTAGCTTGTCCCCTTCACACCAATAGGCCTTGCTGGGTGAAGATTTATTTCCAAGGCAATGTGAAACAGAGTGAGTTGGCATAGTAAGGCTGAGCCAAAGCCTTTGAAGGTTCTTGAAGAGTCAGAGCATTGCCTACAGCATTGCCTCCTGGTTCCCCCGGCTTGGAACTAGGGCTTAGGTAGGTACTAGAGAGGAGTCTGTGAAGAAAGCTAAGTCATCAGGCTTTGTATCACCTGGCCCCCACCAGCCTCAGCTGATGGAACCACAGATGAGAAACTGATTCTAAGCCAACATTTACAGGTGGTCTAGGAGCCCTGCACTGTCCTTCCCGCAGGTGCATTCTACTCTTCACAGGACACAGATTATCCTCGTCACACTCTTTCTCATATGGAATCTGAAGGAGAGACCTAGAAAGGGTCAGCAGTTGGCAGTGGAGTCAGAAGCCAAAGGACACTAAGAAAGAAGTTAATAAAAAAACAGTAAGATAAAGCCACCACTTTTAGGTTCCCTGACCTTTGGATGCAGGATTGGAGCTATTGCTGTATGCCACACTTTGCTGGTGTTTCATGATATTGTCTGGCTTTGCAGCTCTGAGAAGATAACTTGCTCTCTTTATGTCCCCGGGTCACCTTCCCATAAACCCCTTTGACTGAAATAAACTGAGTTGATTTAAAGATGCAAAGCTGAGGGGTGCTTGGGTGGCTCAGTCGGCGAAGCATCCGACTTCAGCTCAGGTCATGATCTCACGATTCAGGAGTCTAATCCCTACATCGGGCTCTGTGCTGACAGATCAGAGCCTGGAGCCTGCTTCCGATTCTGTGTCTCCATCTCTCTCTGTGCCCCTCCCCCACTCACACTCGCTCGCTCTCTCTCTGTCCCTGTCTCTGTCTCTCTCCCTCTCAGAAATGAATACACGTTAAAATTATTTCTAAATAAAAAAATAAAGATGCAAAGCTGGGATAGCCAGATACACTTGCAGGGTATCTCCTCTGAATTTTCCATTTCCATCTCAGTCTGGATTCACCATCTTCATGACAGAGCTACCAAGTAAAGGAGAATGAAAGTGAAGCCAGAGTTATGTTTTTGGTCACAAAGACATGATGGTGATGTTGGAAAAGTCGGCCAAGTGATGGAGTGTGCGTAACCCTTCTTTGTGATTTGTCCAGACAAACCCCACAGCAGAACGACTCCGTGTCATTGTTCAGTTTGCAACAGATATAAATTTGGAATAGTTTGTGTGTATTTAGTCTCACTGCTGGAAGAGCTGATGGAACATTACATGCTATTCTGGTTCCTTCCTGTGAAAGCCAGCCCTGTTGGAGGGAGGGGGAGAGGTTTTACACCGTGCTCCAAAGACATCTACTTTAAGAAGCTGTTTTCCTGAAAAGGAAAGACAGTCGCCTCAGTGACACCTGGCAGGCGTCTATGAAGCTCACAGCCCTTTTACCTTATCTGATTTGTCCTTACAACTCTTTGGAGAGAAAAATGAGTGAGCCGAAGAAGCATTCTTTCAATTTCAGAAAATGAGTTCTTCTAGCATTCCTGCCTTATCTATCACTTTTCCTCCAGGGCCATTCTCATCTGCTGCTCAATCAGCCTCTTCAACATCCTTGTTTGTGCTTTGGTGTCATGATCTCTATCTGAACATCCATCCTCAGTCAGCCAAGACTCAGTCTACATCCCAGGTCTTACCGGAGTTGAAAGAGGGTGGATGCTCTTTGCCTAGCATCTAGGTAGGGCTGGCGTGTACCCCATGCTGCCCCGCCAGACATCTGCCGAGGTAACATGTTCTGGCCAGATGTTAAGCACCTGGATCAGGAGTCAGCAAACTTGGCCCTGGTGGAGAAAATCTAACCTGATGCCTATTTTTGTAAGGGATGTTTATTGGAATACAGCCATACCTATTGTTTACATCTATGAATGCTTCTGTGGTTCAAAAGCAGAGTCAGGTAGTTGTTTGCAAAGCCTAAATTACAGTCTCTGGTCTTTTCAACAAGTCTGCTGATCCCTGACAGAGAGGACAGAGGTCATGCCGAATCTAACATCCGGCAGAGTGGAAACACCCAGGAAATTCCTACTGAAGGAAGGAGGGAAGGAGGTTCAGGGAGAAACAACGAAATGCCCTGGAATCACATTAAAACAGTTTTTAAATGTTTATTTTTGAGAGAGAGACAGAGCGTGAGTGGGGGCGGGCCAAAAAAGAGGATGACACAGAATCTGAAATAGTCTCCAGGCTCTGAGCTGTCAGCACAAGGCCAAAGTGGGCTCAGATCCACGGACCATGAGATCATGACCTGAGCCGAAGTCAGACACTTAACCAATTGAGCCACCCAGGTGCCCCAAACCACATTTTTTATATTGAGATACAAGGAAGAACGAGATTCAAATCAGAAAATACTCAGGCTTGGCAATCTCGGTAAGGAGGCCAAGGATGGGATGGATTGGGATAAAAGGGGCATTCTAGTTAACTATTTCTGGGTTACAGACTACCCCCAAACCTAATGGCTTAAAACAATCATTTTATTTTATCTCACAATTTTATGGGTTGGAAATTTGGACAGAGTTTGGCTGGGTGATCCATCTGTTTCATGTGTCATCACTAGAGGTCCGTCTGTGGTATTCAGCTGGCAGCCGAACTGGTTTGAAAGGGCCCATTCTGTTTTACTACTTGCCTGGTGCCTTGGTGGGAGAGGTAGTAAGGCTGGGCTCAGCAGTGGTTGTCCACCAGAGCATTGACCCAGCATGTCAGCCTCAGTGTGGCCAAGCTTCCTGTGTGGTAGCTCAGGCTCTGAGAGCAAATGTTCCAGTGAATAAGCAAAAAGCTGCATTGTCTTTAATGACCACAGAAGTCACATGATGACACGTCCACCCTACTCCATTGGTTGAAGTCGTCATCAGCCTGCCCAGATTCAATGAGACGGACAAAGACCCCACTTCTCAGTGGAAAGAGTGTTGGAGAATTTGTGGCCATGGCTTAAAACCAGTGCAGGAGGAGAAAGGATGGAGTAGCCGGGACAGGGGACTGACGTTTACTGAAGGCTTCCCATAGTTATTTCACAACTGTGTAAGAAAGGTATTATTCTTCTCATTTTATGGTTAAGAAAAAGTTCCAAGATTAAATGATTTATAATTAACTTACACAAAATAACTGAGCTGGTGAGTTACCAAGTTGTGATTTCAACCCAGATCCATCTAAAGTTGGAACTTTTTCCATTTTACCATGATGTCTATCATAAAAAATAAAGAGTCAACCATGGCAGACAATGCAATGATGGGGATTCATGGAAAAAGTCCATGGTCTTACCTTCTTGCTCTTGGACAATAGAGTCACTAGTGGCAGAAGGGCCTAAGTGTCCTTCTGAGGAGATATAATACGTGACAATACCCAATGCTACCCCAGCCCAGAGATGCCAGATGTCCCTAACTCTTCTCCACTTCCTGGTCAGCTCTGCCAGGCAGTCTCTGCCTAAGGTCACACACCTTTGACAAAGAGGGCGAAACACACATCCTGTGTAAGAGGCAACTCTTCCATCTCTGCCTTCAGTCCCAGCTTCTCACAAAGACACCTATAGGCCACCTCCACTTTGATGTTCCCCCTCACACGCATTTTCTCAGTGCAAGCTTCTGCCCTCCTCCCCTCCTAGACCAGCAAAGAAGATTTCTAGCTTCCAGGTCTGTAAGGAACTTGGGAGTCACTACTCCTTCCAACAAGTAAACAGCTGAACAGACTGAGCAATCCACAACTATTCTTGTATCCTTGGAGGGCTCAGGGCACACTGCTACCCCCGTGGCTGGAGAGTCGAGGGTATAGAGGGAGTCACGGTTTCCCAAAGCTGAGACTCACAAAAGGACACCACCAGGGGAAAAACGTGAACTGAAATTCATGAGTTGCTGAATGCTCATTGTGGACTAATCTGAGAGTTAGAAACTTCAGGAGGACCCACTTGGGGTCTCCACAGTATTGTGAAATTTACCTCCAGGAGCTCAACTAGATTACCACAGTAAATATGGAGAAAAAGCCCATTGGGCTTTCAGCAGATGGAAAGAAAAAGGAATCATTTTGAAATAAACCCAGGGCACTCTGTTCTTGACAAGTGTGCCCACAGGAAACTAACCTGCCAGGGTATTATCAGAGCCTAACTGACCTGAGAGGGAAATACCCAAACCCAGTCCAATATAGTCCTGGAAACACTTGTGAAGTTCACAGTCCAGAGGCACAGGCTCACCCAAAAACTGAGACCTAATCACAGGACTGTAGAATGCTCCCCCTCCTGCATACCTCACCACCTCATTACTAAATTCTTATTTAGGGTAGCAGTTCCTTCCATCCAGTACTTCATGTTTGGCTATCAAGAAAAAATTACAAGGCAGGGGCGCCTGGGTGGCTCAGTTGATTAAGCGTCCAGCTTCAGCTCAGGTCATGATCTCACAGTTCGTGGGTTCGAGCCCTGCATTGGGCTCTGTGCTGACGGCTCAGAGCCTGGAGCCTGCTTCAGAGTCTGTGTCTCCCTCTATCTCTGACCCTCCCCTGCTCACACTCTCTCTCTCTGTCTCAAAAAAAACCACACACACACACACACACACACATTTAAAAAAAGAAAACAAAGAAAAAATTACAAGGCAGACTAAAAGGCAAAACAGAGCAAACATCAGAACCACACACTGCAGAGCTGTTGGAACTTCCAAGAAGGGAGTCTTCACTGACTGTTTCCTTGCTTCTTCTGATGGTGTGGAGATAGTGTAGCATGAAAGTTCAGCACCCAGGCTTTGGCACTGTGCTGCCTGCGTTTAAGTCTATTGCTTTTGTTCTTAGGGATTTGATTTTAGACGAGTTATTTATCTTGGTGAGCTTTAACTTTCTCAACTGGAATATGGCAACAATAAGAATATCTGCTTATAGTATACTATATATATACTATAGTTTAGTCTACTATATTGAAGGGCTTAGAATAGCACTAGGCACATTGGAGGCACTCAACAAATGCTGGCTTTCATAATGTCCAATCAATCTCCAAGTTCTACTAGTTTTTCATTTATTCAAGGTCTTTTCTGTTCCACTATCAGTATTTTAGTCTGGGTCCTAATAACCTTATCCTTACATAGCTGTTATAGCTTTAAAAAAAAGGATATCTATGTTCCCATATCTATATTCTGCACATACCTAGCTTAAAATCTTCACCAAGTGTTGACCCCCTATATACTGTATTCCCTAAGCACTTTAGACACATTATCTGTCATCTCTGTGATACCTCCCTAAGCTAAGGTGACTACTATTCCCCTTTTACAGTTGAAAACACTGGACTCAGAGAAAAAATTTGCACTATGTCACACACCTGGCAAGTGGCAGAGTCAGGATAAGAAATCTGGTGATGTTTCATCACACCATGCTTTACTCTCTAAGGCATCATACTTTGACATTCATTATGTCATCTCCCTGCTTAGAAGCTTAAGTAAATAAATGAACAAATAAACCAATTATCCAGAGGTAGAAAGCTTCAAAGGTTTCCTATTACTTAGAGGGTTTGTTTTAACATAACATTTAAGGATATGACAGTTTAGCCCACGATTAATTTTCTAATGTAAGTTTTTGTGCTTCTTCGCCCCAACCCTCTATTCTAGTCAGGCTAGCCTATTCCCTACCCCACAAAAGACCCCAACCAATTTCCATTCCAAGTCTTTGTGACATTCATCCAGTGGAATGCCAGCTTCACATCTATCTAGCCAAATTGTACTCACCATGCAGGTCATATCTCAGACTCACGTCCTGCATGGGGCCAGCTTAGATGTCTAGAACCAGGAAGGACCTGAGATTTTGCCCTACTTGGAAGAATCACAATTCAGTCAGCTATCGTCTCATGGTCATGGCAGAAGACACAAAACTTTTGGGTCAGAGACAAAGGTACGTTTTTTTACTCACAGCAATAGTAGCAGTTAGAGGATCAGCATTTTTGTGCCAGGTTCTCAAGTCTCAATACCCACAGGGTAATGTGAAGAGGACCGGATGACACCTGCATTCACAGTAGGCTGCATTACAGGAGAGGAGCACAGAGTTTCAGAAACTTGAATCTTTTATAAGGGGCAGTAAACATGCCTCCCTTTTATTCTCTCTCTATTCTGACACTGTAAGCAAATCTGTACTTTGCTTTAGGGAGACGTTGTCTGTCTGCCAATGTTGCTCACTATGCAAACAACTCAACGAAGGTAGTCACTGCCTCTGCTGACAAGATGTGCAGAAGCATGAAATTCCCATGGAAAAGGATCTCGCAACACCGATAACCTAGTGTACATTGACATGGACTTCCTCGTAGGCTCTAAGATGGTATTTCTCTAGGTTGAGTAGCGTCTAAAGCTCTTCTGAAAATGCAAAGTCTAATAGATTTCCCAGGGTTCTCTTCAGCCCTTCTACTGTAACCTTATTTAATTAGTGTTACAGGTAAACCTAGGTATATAGTCTCCTTGTGCCCATAGCTCTTGTGCACTAGACGGGGGGGGGGGGGGGGGGGGGGGGGGGGGGGGGGGGGGAGATGTGGTGGAATGTAAGTGAAATGTAAACCAAAACAAAAAGCCAATCAATTTTTTATTTGTAATATTAAATTAACAGTTTGGAAATTATTGTTCTGCTCAAACTAAATTGATAATGTAGGTTTTAGAAGCAACAGGACAGCCAACTTTCAGCTCGACCCCCAGGTCTCTAGGGAGGGGAGAAGGACTAGAGGCTGAAGCAATCATTAATGGTCTGATTTAGTCAAGCATGCCTATGTAATGAGGGTCCCATAAAAACTCAAGAGAATTAGGTTCAGACAGCCTCCAGGTTGGTGAATGCATCGGGAGGGGACCGCACCCAGTTGCATGGGGACAGAAGTGCCTGAGTTTGAGACTCTTCCTAACCTTGCCCTAGTACCACTTTATCTGACTGTTCTTCTGTATCCTTTATAATAACCTCACAGTAAAGTGGTAAGCATACACAAAAAAGTCCAGATCTACATTTATCCTGATTTTTATTTTAATGATACCAATATGAATACTGCCTATTTGCAAATTATTTTGTACAAAATCGTATTAATAACAATATTGTTATCTTTACTGAAGGGTAATCAGATCTTATATTTAACAAAATTAAAAGGCAATTTTAATGTTGCATTGCTTTATAAACTCCGAAAAGTTATCACATTCATTTTACAGTTTGTTAGCTCTACTGAATTACCAAAATCTGGACCAAATACATTCTCTGATCTAATTACTGGTGGTATCAGCAGAGGAAAATAATGTCTCAAGATTTCTTCCCCCAGCAGACATCAAAAACAAATTTCTCATTTTAGTAAAGAGGTGACAAATAGAAGGCTCACAAAATCCTGTAGGTAGTAGACAGAGTATTTTGGGGCACCTGGGTGTCTCAGTTTGTTAAGTGTCTGAGTCTTGATTTTGGCTCAGGTCATGCTCTCATGGTTTGTGGGTTCGAACCCCTCATCAGGCTCTGTGCTGACAGTTCAGAGCCTGGAGCCTGCTTGAGATTCTGTGTTTCCTTCTCTCTCTGTGCCTCACCCACTTATGCTCTGCTCTCTCTGTCTCTCTCCCTCTCAAGAAAAAAAAACATTAAAAAAATAAAGAGAATATTTTAAAAACAATAGGATCTCAAGTCAAGTTTTCTTATATCACAAGCTCTATGATTTCCACCTAGGGTTCTCACACTCCTGGAAGACCTTTGCTCAGGCAGGGTAGGTAAGTGTCCTTTGCATATTCCTTGGTTCCAGCACCTCACTTACATTTTATATCCACTGGCAGCAATCACAACAGTACATTATGCAAATTCCCGTCATTTTCAGGATGGCAAACGTAAGCCTCAATAACTAAATAAAAAAGGGACTAAGATTTTACTCTGGAAAAAGGTTTCTAGTAGCAATTTATGACCCTACAGGGCTTGGACAGGACAGTGGCAGACACCACGCCATTACCAGCCATTCCAATAGACGCCAGACCCTAAAAGTCAATAAAAGTCAAATTCTCTAAGTTGAGGGAATTGCTTTAGCAATTACATATACACAAATGCCATATTATGCAGGACATACTTAAATCATTGTTTGGCTATCATATTAAGAAAAAATAACCTTTTATATCCTTATTGAGCACTGAGAACCAAGAATCTGTCTACACACCTCTGGAGGTTCAAGGATCACAGTTTGAGAGACCGATTGGTCTAAAGCATCTTTACCAGTAGTTTTCACTGTCTGGTCTTTCCTTATCTTCATTCCCTTCCTGGCTATTTCTCCAGTTTCTGGGTTCTTTTCTGCTTCCCTCGTGCTCACCCTTCACACGACACACTGACCTTTCTCCTCCCTCTTGTTCATTTCTGTCGCTCCTGTTGGAGCAGCTTCTCAGCCTAACCTTGCCCTCTTCCTCCTGAGTGGACACTCTCTTGGCAATTATCCATGAGGCTTCACAACAGCGACTGTTTTCCTCAACTCACAAGAAATGTTGGCACAAAGACATCAAAGGGATTTGCTTCAAGGAGCTCCTAGGTCAGGGACCAAGGCCACCCCTCCCACCTCCTTTTCTGTATTCACCTGCATAGACTTTGCTGAGTCCCTGAAGTCTTTACTACACACTGTAGGGAGCGCCAATCTCTGAAAAGACAGAGCGCCAATATGGCAGTGAGGCCAAAGTCACAGTAGCTTTTTCGGTTGTTGGTAATTGAGATCGGTAATGTTTTTTTACAATTGTGGTAAAATATATGAAACATAACAATTATCATTGTAGTCATTTTTATGTGTATAGTTCACTAGTATTAAGTGTGTTCACACTGTTGTGCAATCCCTCTCCAGAACTTTTTCATCTTGCAAAACAGAAATTCTATACCCACTGAGCAACTCCCTTCAATTCTCACCCCCCGCCCCCATAGCCCTGGCAACCACCATCCTACTTCTGTCTCCATGAACTTGAGTATTTTGTATAAATGGAATCATATACTTTTTGTCTTTTTGTGACTGGCCCTTCTCCCCTTGACATAAAATAACACCACTCCAACCCCCCACCCCCACCCCACACATACACCGGATTATCCCCAGACGATCACTGGACTTGGAAACAGCACTTGGGGGCTGTATGTTAAGATTTTTCTTGTCCTCAACTCCCCCTCATCCTGGTTCCCAACATGCTGTTCTGTCAACAAGTTGAAATATTGACTCCATTCCCTTTGGCTTCCCAGGCTGAAAGTGATTTGATTAAACCTGACAGAAATAACTTGTCTTATCCCTGAAATGATGAGCAGTGTTTTTTTTACCCTTATTTGGGTTCTGGGTAAGGACTTTTGAGAAGCTGATGAAAATCACGTACCCTTTCCCAGGAAAGTACACAGGCACGCATGCTTTTACAGAGCTTCAGGGATTTATAAGCCCTGACTTAATGTGATTCCCCTCAAGAGCAGGCCCTAAGGATTTGTGTGCAAGTAGTTTATTTGGGAGGGAATCCCAGGAAGCATGAGGAGGTAAATCAGAGAAGGAAGGAACCCCAATAAAGGTGAGTTTGTTAATTAGCAGGCACCACTGTGGATAACAGAGGCTCTGTTCAGCCAGAGATCCTCTGAGACAAGGTGCAGAACATACCTTGGAAATTTTTTTTTTAGCATTTATTTATTATTGAGAGACAGAGAGAGATAGAGCATGAGCAAAGGAGAGGCAGAGAGAGGGGGAGACCGAGAATCCAGAGCAGGCTACAGGCTCCCAGCTGTCGGCACAGAGTCTGACATGGGGCTCGATCCCATGAATTGTGAGATCATGACCTGAGCCGAAGTCAGATGCTTAACCGACCGAGCCACCCAGGGGCCCCTACCTTGGAAATTTGAAGTTAACTCTACAGCTAGCCCAGCCTGCTTTGACCTTGGGTAAGATGGTCCTCCAGCCCCAGAAAAGTCCTAAGGCAGAAGAGACAGGTGTTTGAGAAGGCTTCAAGGTACATGGGAATCATTCAGTGAATCTGAAGGTGACCTTTGGGAGAGCCCAGGGCAGGTGGGTGGACACTAACACTGATACACATCCTTGAAGCTCATCCATGTGCTCTAGTTAAGAGTCTCTGGAAAAGGTTTACTAATAAAACTCCCAGCCACAATAGCTTGCTTTTTGTTGAAGTGGTGGATAGCCTGCTTTCACTGTCAGGCCTAATTTTTTGAGCAGTTATTCAAGTGAGCCCTCTCCCCTGGAGCCTGTAACAGACATCCAGGCTGACATGGCACCCGGCCGGCACAGCTGAACACAGCCTCATCTGCACGTGTGATCCAGCTCTCATTACCTACTCCAGACGTTTGTTTTGACAATAGGGAGCAGCAAGGCCAGACTCAGTGGGCACATTGCTTATCTGCATGGTTTGTGAGAATGAAGCCCATGGCGAGGACCTGCAGAAAGCTAATGGAAATGGCCTCACGGCCACATCAGATTGGAGTCTCTCTTATTTGTTTCCTCTGCCTTAGAGTGAAAGCCTACAGAGGAGGTCGTCAATTTCATTCAAGAACAGATGAGCAACAACATGGGGACATTAGTGATAAAAAAAACCCACAAACATGAACATCAGGACTGTTTAGTGTTGTTTTTCCTAAAGGTCACCTTGTGGGAGGCAGAAGAGAGCAGGAACAAGGAGATAGGAGGCGAGATCTTGCATTGTTAAGAGTTGAATGTATCCCTCCAAAGGTATTGAAGTCCTAATCACAGTATCTCTGAATATGACCTTATTTGGAAATAATCTTTGCAGATAATCAAGTTAGTGAGATCATTAGGGTAGGTGCCAATGTAACATGATGGTATCCTCATAATGAGAAGACATTTAGACCCAGAGACAAACACAGGAAGGAAGACAATGTGAGGACACAGGGAGAATGCGGTCTCCAAGCCAAAGAATACCTGAGCACAGACCTTCCCTCACAGCCCTCAGAAGAAACCAACACTGCTGACATCTTGATCCCAGACTTCAGCCTCCTGCCTGGGAGACAGTAAATCTCTGTTATTTAAACCACCATATGTGGTGCTTTTTACAGCAGCCTCAGGAAATGAACACAGGCTCAAATAAGAAAACAAACTCAAGTCCATGTTTGGGAAGGGGGAGGGGGCACTGAGGGGGTAAAGATGATAACACAAGATGGTTAAAGAACTCAGCTGGAAGTGAGGTTGGGAGTCTGAACCATCACACCAGGTGTCTGAGTCACTAGGGGTGAGGGACAAGGCTCAAGAAAGTTAAGAGTAGGTACTGGCAATCGGAGAAAGATGCACAATCCATGAATGGGCCTTGTTCTTCTTTGCTGGGAATATCTTCTACCTTCCCTCCCCTGCCTTGTGGAGCTCACGCCTTGAAGAATTCTATATCCTCTCTTCCGCTTGCCCTGTGTTAAAGGGCCTTCCATTAACCCGTAATACCTAGACTTATCCCATCAGAGGGTCTGTCCCTGTGCATTGCAACTGATTCTCTAATGGTCTCCCAACTAGACCGTGACCTGTTTGAGAGGAAGGACGGGTCTTTCCCGTTATTGCATCCCCAGCTGCAGAGTATACCTGATGCATTATGGGGAGGCTCCATAAATGTGCCTTGAAGAAATGGATGGAAGGATGGTTGGATGGATGGGTGAATGGGCGAAGGCACAAAAGGCATGGACTTGATATGAAAACAAAAATTAGCTTGGGTCTTGGTGCTGTTCATGTGTTTTCTGGGCTTGAGATGATTGCAGGATGTGGCTTCCTAGGTAAGAACTTGGTCAGCAGGACCGGCATTTGGAAGGGGCTGTGACAGGTTGAGCACTGCAACACCGTGACTAGAATCATGGAACATTCATTCATCTCTCCACCCCTGCTCAAACATGCTTGGGGCACTGTAGTGTTACAGACCCTCCCTACAAAGATGGGGACAGCAAAATTCCCTCGACATACTGGTGGAGAGAGAGAGATTTGCAAATAAGGAAGGGCAAAGGATGTATTCCCAGAGATATTTGCTGCCTCATTATTTACAGTATCTAAACCTCAGAGCCTATCTACAAGGAGAAATGGTTAAATAGAACAAGGTATAATAATCTGATGGAATATCATGCACAAATAAAAAGAAAAAAAAAAAGAAACTCTTCAGGCAGTACTCCAGTGAAGATTAGTTTAGAATATGAGTGATAGAAAACCTGAACCTGCACTTCGAACAGACTAAACTGAAATGTATTTCCTTTCATGTAAACAAAGCCACAGGGTGGTAGGTGCACATGGTAGCCCAACAAGCACCATCTTGGCTTCTTCTCTTTCTGTTCCTCCATCCATTGAGTGTGACTGCTCCTTCATGGTCCAGGAGCTGCTGCTAGAGCCCTAGTCATCGCCTCTGCACTCCAGACAGCAGGAAGAAGCAGTGGATAAAGAAGGAAAAGTCTCTTTTATAGATACTATCGAGCAGTTGCACATGATTGTCTGATTTCATCTGTAGTGGTGAGAGTTCAGGTAGAGAGATGAGTCATTATGTGCATTACAGGATAAAGGATTTATTGTGGAAAAATAATAAATTCCTCCTGCGTGGGAAGAGCTGTAGAAAGTTGGAGGGTCAGAGATGGTGTCAATATTGGTAGTTTTGAAAAGCCACACACATCAAGCTACCGGAAGGAGGATGAAGCGGGGGGAGGGGGTGGGTTGTGGAAAGGACTGAGGGAAGTTGCTACCACCTCTAGGGATCCTAATCTAGCATCTGGAGGCGAGTCAGTGGCTGCTGTTGGTGAGCAGGGCCAGAAATACAGAAGGGGGGGTAGGCATGCCATGGGAGAGGGTGAGAATGAGGGACAGCTGGAAACTGTTGGACACCTCTACATCCACCTGCCACCATATCGGATAACAAAACGACCATTGGAGAATAATGACCGCCGCCTTACTTCTGCCTCCTAAATTTCATACGAGTTGATTTTTTGGCCAAATACAACCTGGAACCAGACATACAATGTAATTCTGGGAAATGGAGCTCCAAATTGAACCAAGGTGCTGCTGTACAAATGGCCACAATGCATTCTTCACCCTGGCATGTACATATACAAGGCTCTCTCTCTCTCTCTTTTTTTCAACCACATTTAATTTTCAAGTACAGACAACAGCAAAATCATGCTTGTGTATAACATGATACAGCTGTCCCTCATGCAGCTGGAAGATGCAAACTCTTTCTCCCAAAAGAGGCGCACACAGAAGTTCATGTGTCACTTCTGTCCATCATCGGATGGTGTTCACACCTCTCCTAGCTGAGTTTTGCTTCACCTTAAGCCCTTAACTTAAATACTGAGATATAAAGTCCACCACTGTTAACACATCCCATGTTAAAAAGTAGGAGAATTAGAAAAATTACAATGGATACTGTTTATTATGAAAATGTTCATATCAAAGCAAGGAACAAAGAGTTATCATACGACCTTCCTAGGAGAGCCTAGGTGGCTCAGTCGGTTAAGCATCCGACTTCAGTTCAGGTCATGATCTCTCACTGTTCATGGGTTCAAGCCCCACATCAGGTTCTGTGCTGACAACTTAGAGCCTGGAGCCTGCTTCAGATTCTGTGTTTCTCTCCCCCTCTCTGCCTCTCTCCTGCTTGTGCTCTGTCTCTCTGTCTCTCAAAAAATCAATAAATGTTAAAAAAAATAAAAATAAATAAATAAATACTATCTTCCTCATTTCTACAACTGGTCATGTAGTCATAGCTGGTACTTACTACTTTTCTTTCACTACCATAGTCTGTATTTTTAATTTTTTTCAAGGTTTATTCATTTTTGAGAGACCAAGCCCAAGCAGGGGAAGGGCAGAGAGAGACAGAAACCCAGAATTGAAGCAGACCCCAGGCTCTGAGCTGTCAGTACAGATCCTGATGCAGGGCTCACACCCATGAACTGTGAGAATATGACCTAAACTGAAGTCAGATTCTTAACTGACTGAGCCACCCAAGCGTCCCCATAGTCTGTATTTTCTTTTCCCTCAGCAAGCAGTGCAGCTGGTCATAATCTTGCTTGATGGGGTGAAGCAATCCTTCATTCCAGAGCCGTCTGGGCCATTAGCAGGCCTGGTTGTGTTGGACATTATAGTTTTCCATTAACATTTATTGCAGGACACAGGATGGCTAACAGGCAGCCTAAAGGATCTCCTATGTTCTAGACATACTCTTTCCTGATCTCACTTCTCCTTGATGGTCAGGATCCATCAATCACCCCAGTCAGTAAGTATTGAGACTTTTGTTGTTGTTGTTGTTGTTGTTGTTGTTGTTAGTTTGTCCCTTGGCATGAGTTGCCTAAAATGATCAGTAGAGCATGTCAGTTTTGAGTCAAAAACCCACTGCTATGTTTCATCCTGGAAGCTTTCTTCTTTGGGATTTATCTCTAAATCAGTAGATCCCAAAGTTGTGGGAACAAAAACCAAACACTTTACTAATGGATCCTTTGGGATGGTGGAGAAAGGAGTGACTCCCATTTCTACTTCCTTGACTCCTGGCTATAAGAGAAACATCACCGTATACTCGTTGATAATTTAGAGCATATATTGCATCCAGTCGATATTAGCCTACCACTGAAAAGGGTTGCCACACCATAACTGAATCTTTTTTTTCAACCTAATTGAAGTATAGTTGACAATGAAAAATTATATATATTTAAGGTATACAACTTGATGATTTGATGTACGTATACTTTGTAAGATATTCATCACATTCAACCTAATTAACATATCTATCACCTCACCAGTTAGAATTTTTAAGTGCATGGTGAGAACACTTAAGATCTACCCTCTTAGCAAATTTCAACTAAATGAAGCAATATCGTTAACCATATAGCCACAATGTTGTACATTAGATTTTCAGAATTTATCGTACACAACGGAAACAACTTTTACCCCTTAATCAACATCTCCCCATAATCTCCTTCCCCTGGCATTTGGTAACCACCGTTCTGTTTCTGAGTTCTGATAGTTTTAGAGTCTGCATATAAGTGAGTTCTGCAGTATGTGTTTTTCTGTGTCTGATGTCTTACAGTTTTATCTACGTTGTTGCAAAAGGGCATTCTAATAGGTACAGAGTGGTATCCCCAACACACACACAATTTTATAATTAATATTGACTATTACCCTTAATACGGAGTTATATACAAAATCTATTTCACATTGGTCATTCTCTTTTTTCATTTCTTTTTTTTACCATTTTTCTATTAATGAAGGAATAACATTTTCATACCCTGTTCCCCTCCCTTTAAATATTTTATGAAAAGAAAGTAAATGTTACCGAAGAAAATTCAAGAAATTAAAGGAAAATAGCATTGTCCTTCCTCAGAGAAGAAATTTAAGTCATCCTTAGAAAAATCTGGGTGGCCCAAATTGTCTGGAACCATTTGTGTATTATTGGATCTACCAGCTCCAATAACTAGTAGAAGTGATTACTAAAATTATTTGGATTTGATAATGGCCTTTCCTTCCTTCCTTCTACCCTCCTTCCCTTCCTTCCTTCCTTCTTTCCTTCCTTTCTCTTCCTCCTCCAACTCTTCCTTGTCCTCTTCCTCTTGCTTTTTTTTTTTTGGTGGGAGATGGGGGAGTGTTGGGTAGATTTTTAATATAGAGTGAATTCTAATGGTTCTAAGGCCATTTGGGTTTCCATTTCTTTCTGAGTCAGCCATACAAAATTGCGTTTTCCTGGGACAGTATCCATTTTTTCTAAATTTTAAATTTGTTTGTTTAGGGGTGCCTGAGTGGCTCAGTTGGTTGAGCATCCGGCTTCAGCTCAGGTCATAATCTCACAGTTCGTGGGTTCGAGCCCCATGTCAGGCTCTGTGCTGACAGTTCAGAGCCTGGAGCCTGCTTCAGATTCTGTATCTCCCTCTCTCTCTGACCCTCCCCTGCTCGCACTGTCTCTGTCTCTAAAAAATAAATAAAAAACAATAAAAAATTTAAAAAAATAAATTTATTTCTTGAAAGTTCACATTATTCCTTTACTATTATTATTTTTTTTAAAGACACATGTATTCAGCATCATGATTAGACTATTACATTTAGCAATCAACAGCATGGGTGCCAAAAAAAATCTACATTAAAATCCTTTGTTGGAATGCTTTACACTTTCCAAAGAACAGACTAAAATAACCTGTTATACAATTAGTCACAAATACAGTCTTTGAGTTTTTTGCCCATACAGATGAGTATTGTCTAAAACATGTCTTCTTTGTAGCAGGCTGGACCCTGCCACCCCTGTGCTTGACCGAGTTCACACATCTGTCGTAAACTACAGCCTCCCTGTCATGTCTCTGGCTCTCCTCTCCTGCTCAGCTTTGTTTCCCAGCAGGAATTAAAGCCTTCTGCCACCGCCACAGCTACTGCTGCTGCTGGGACCACCATTGCCACCTTGGCTTCCTGGTTTGGCAACGTACTCGCCTCCACTGCCATAGGGGCAGGGCTTCTGCCTTCAAAATTCCCTCCTGTCATGGGTCAAAAATTTGACGACTGATTGTTGTAACTGCCAAAATCATTATAGATTCCACCACCTCCAAAGTTGCTCCCATCGTTACCAAATCCGGTATAGCCATCCCCACTGCCGCCATTTCCACCACCACCTCGACTGCCACCAAAGCCACCCCGCCCACTGAAGTGTCCTCCATGACCCACTTTGTCATTCCTGCCCAAACCACCTCTACGACCACCACTGAAGTTTCCAGAACCACTTTGCCCTCCTTGGGTGGAGGAAGGCTAGCTGTCTCCTGTTTAATTAGAGCTTTCCTTACTTCACACCTGTGGCCACTCACAGCTTGGCATTTCTGAACGACAGTCTTGTCTACAGAGTCATGGTCATCAAACATCATAGAAGCAAAGCCTCTTTTTTTTGTCACTGCCTCGGTCAGTCATGATTCCAGTCACTTCCATTTTCCCATTCTGTTCAAAATAATCTCTTAGATGATGTTCTTCAGTGTCTTCTTTCAGGCCACCGACACAAACCTTCTTCACAGTTAAGGGGACACCGGGTGCTTGAGAATCTTCTCTGAAGACAGTGCTCTTTGGTTCCACAACTCTTCTGTCCACCGTGTGTGGCCCTGCACTCATGGCTGCATCCACCTCTTCCGTGGTGACCAATGTGACAAACCCAAATCCTCTGGAGTGCTTGGTGTTTGGACCTTTCATTACCAAACAGCCCGCGAGCGGTTCCCATTGTTTACAATGGCTCCTCAGACTCTCATTGATTGTTTCAAAGCCCAGACCTCCGAGGAGAAGCTTCCACAGCTGTTTGGGAGACTCTGACTTTGACATGATGGCGGTTGGAGGGGAGACTTTAACGGTGCTTACTCACCGGTGTCCACGGGAAGAAAACTCCTTTATTATTTTAATATCTGTTTTATCTTAGTTTATATTCCCTGGTCCATCTTAATATATATATTTGTACTTTATGTCTATTCTATCTATGTCCCTGACATTTAATTTAATTTAATTTAATTTAATTCTTTTTTAGTTTTTTCAACTTTGCCCAAAATGTGTCTACTTTATTAAACTTCAAATATTTGATTTGGTTGATCTTCTCTATTGTATTTAATACAAGGAAATACTTATGATTTACGTGTGATTAGATTTCCCTAAATAGTCCTGACGTTCTCCCATGTTCCTTATTCCTCTGCGTGGAGGTGAACTTGAGTATCTATCTACTGGTGAAACTCATTTCTTGATTGAGTGACTGTAAACCATCAAAAATCCTAAACACCAGACAGTGGATCTCCTTCTACTTTACAAACCAGTGTAACATAACAATCCTAGGTTAATGCATCCGGCTCTCTCTCGTGTGTACTTCCAAGTTCTACAGATGGAGGCTGGACAGAGAGTACTGGTGGACACATTTGGCTCTTGCTGTGAGTCATACCCTATAAGTAGCTTATAATTAATAAAGGAGATAATTTCATATTTGTGACTTTTTCTTGAACTCTCAGCAGACTCCGAGTTAGGGAGAGAACACCAATGTCATTTATCGAGCTCTGTCAAACACCAACAGCATTTGTTTTCAACTTCATTAATTTGTGTTCTTTTTGTATTATGTGGTCCCTTCTTTCTTTGGATTACTTCATGCTCCTTTCAGTTGCATTTAGTATGGTTCCCTGGAGTTTTAATTTCACTGACATTTAATTTAATTTAATTCTTTTTTAGTTTCACATTTTTGTTTAAATTCCAGTTACATAACATACAGTGTAATATTAGTCTTTAGGCATTGAATTTAGTGATTCATACAATGCCCAGGGCTCATTAGGAGTGCCTCCTTAATATCCATCATCATTTAACTCACCTCCGTTGGTCACTTCCATTCCAGCAACCCTCAGCTTTTTCTCAACATTAAGAGTCACAAAGAAATAGAAAAACATTTTATGCTCATGGACTAGAGGAACAAATGTTGTTAAGATGTCTATACTACCCAAAACAATCTACACAAGTAAGCAATCTCTGTCAGAATACCAACAGCATTTTTCACAGAGCTAGAATAAACAATCCTAAAATTTGTGTGGAACCACAAAAAATCCCAAAAAGCCAAAGCAATCCTGACAAAGGGAAGCAACACTGGAAACATCACAATTCCAGACTTGGAGTTTTAGTACAAAGCTGTAATGATCAAAACAGTATGGTACTGGCACAAAAACAGACACAAAGATTAATGGAACAGAACGGAAAACACAGAAATGGTCCCACAACTATATGGTCAACTAATTTTTCAACAAAACAGGAGAGAGTATCCAGTGGATAAAAGACAGTCTCTTCAGAAAAAGGTGTTGGGAAAACTGGACAACAACATGCAAAAGAATGAAAGTGGAACACTTTTTTTTTCCAGCATATATAAAACTAAATTCAAAATCGATGAAAGACATAAATGTGAGACAGAAAACTGTCAAACTCCTAGAAGAGAAGACAGGCAGTAACAATGGCTGAGGCAACTTCTTACTAGATACATCTTTGGAGACAGGGAAACAAAAGCAAAAATGGTTAGGAAGTTATCAAGATAAAAAGTCTCTGCAGGATGAAGGAGATAATCAACAAAACTAAGAGGTGACTAACATTTAGATTGGGAGAAGATATTTGCAAATGATGACTGTTTAATCTTAAATAATTCTGATTTCCTTTCTAATTTCCCCTTTGACCATGAATACAAATCTGTTGTTTAAAAATTATTTTTTAGGGGTGACTGGGTGGCTCAGTCGGTTTAGCTTCTGGCTTCGGCTCAGGTCATGATATCACATTCGTGGGTTCGAGCCCCGCGTTGGGCTCTGTGCTGACAGCTCAGAACCTGGAGCCTGCTTCAGATATGTATCTCCCTCTCTCTCTGCCCCTCCCCTGCTCACGCTGTCTATCTCTGTCTCTCAAAAATTAAAAAAACAAACAAACAATGCTCAGCGTCATTCATCATCAGGGAAAACCACACTGAGATACCACCTCACACCGGTCAGAGTCGCTAAAATGAACAAATCAAAAGACTATAGATGCTGGCGAGGGTGTGGAGAGACGGGCCCCCTCCTACACTGTTGGTGGCAATGTAAACTGGTGCAGCTGCTCTGGAAAACAGTGTGGAGACTCCTCAAAAAACTATTGATAGAATTCCCCTATTGACCCAGCAATAGCACTGCTAGGGATTTACCCAAGGAATAAAGAAGTGCTGATGCATAGGAGCACATGTACCCCAATGTTCACAGTGGCACTTCTACAATAGCCAAATCATGGAACGAGCCTAAATGTCCATCACCTGATGAATGTATCAAAAAGATGTGATATATATACAATGGAGTACTATATGGCAATGAGAAAGAATGAAATCTGGCCATTTGTAGGAAAGTGGATGGACCTCGAAGGTGTCATGCTAAGCGAAATAAGTCAGGCAGAGAAGGATAGATACCATATGTTTGCATTCATAGGTCTAACAGGAGAGACCTGTCAGGGGACCATGGGGAGAGGAAGGGGGAAAGAGAGCAGGGAAGAGTGAGGGACACAGATCAAGGGAGACTACTGAATACTGAAAACGAACCATGGACTGAAGGGGGAGGGGGAGGAAGGAAGGGGGTGATGGTCATGGTGGGGGGCACTTGTGGGGAGAAGCAATATGTTATATTATATATAATGTTATATGGAAACCAATTTGACAATAAACTATTATAAAAAACATTAAAAAAAGATTCCCCCTAAAAATTATTTTTTTATTTTACTTATGAACAATAGCACATCATAAGGATGTGCTTTTGAGTAATTGAAAAATACACTTCAATTCCAAAAGAAAAAGCTCTCTCTTTTTTTTTTTTTTGATGTTTTACTTATTTTTGAGAGACAGGGGGTGAGCAGGGGAAGGGGAGAGAGAGAAGGAGACACAGAATCTGAAGCAGGCTCTGGGCTCTGAGCTGTCGGCACAGAGCCCGATGCAGGGCTCGAACTCACAAACCACAAGATCATGACTTGAGCTGAAGTCAGCCGCTTAACTGACTGAGCCCTCCAGGCGCCCCAAAAATAAGCTCTTAAGACAGGAACATTTAACAAAAAAAAATCAAGAAAATAATCTTAACATCTGGCCATTAATGTATCAACCCAAAATAATTTAAAGAAGCAATATTATATTTTTCCAACTATGAAGCATCTTATTTCGGGCCCATAATTTCTACAATTTGCATGTACTTACTTGAATACATTTTTATTATTTTATTATCTTATTACTTGAATACTTTATTTCTTTTATTTTATTATTTTAAAAAAAATTTTAAGTAAGCTCTAGGCCCAACATAGGGCTTGAACTCTTGACCATGAGATTCAGTTGCAGACTCTACCAACTAAGCCAGACAGCCGTCCCTACTAGAACACTTTTTAGTTTTTTAATATTTTTTATTATTATTTTTAATGTTTATTAATATTTGAGAGAGAGAGAGAGAGAGAGAGAGAGAGAGAGAGAGAGAGAGAACAAGCATGAGCATGCAAGAGAGAACATGAGCAGGGGAGGGCAGAGAGAGAGGGAGACACAGAATCCGAAGCAGGCTCCTGGCTCTGATCCATCAGCACAGAGCCCGACGTGGGGCTGGAACTGATGAACCACAAGATCATGACCTGAGCCAAAGCCAGAAGCCCAGCTGGCTGAGCCATCCAGGCACCCCCTTTACTTGAATACTTTTTAAATGGTATTTTCCCCATCATGATAATCCTTAATATAATATTTTAAGTCATTCTAGTTTCTTAAAGTCAGCATGTTATACAATGTTGAAAATAAAATAGATCTAGAGTCGACACCTTGATACATGTACGAAAACATAATTTGTATTCCTTTTGTTCCTTTGGTAAAAGATTCATTTAGCTTCAGAGGCTTATTATCTGAATTATATTATTATGCCTTCATAGCTTTCCTGTTCATGATTTGAAAGGATGTCAAGTTGAAGGCCAAGTGTTTCACTTCCTTACCATAGGCTATCATTTTTGAAAAGCACCATTTTAATAAAACCTACCTTAAAGTCTATTTTGATAAGTTTCAGAGATTTGTTATAAATAAGGATTCCTCCCCAGTAATCTTGTTCCCAACTAGCATAGAAAGTGGCTTTTTGTTGGTATTCCTGAACCTAAGAATAACTACTTCCACTGGTTACATTGTTCTATCTAATTAGTACATGTAATTCTTACTACCTTGTCTTGGATTTCCTAGGAATTTTTTAAATGTTTATTTATTTATTTTAAGATGGGGAAAGAGAGAGTGAGAAGGGGAGGTGCAGTGAGAGAGAGAATCCCAAGCAGGCTCCACCTCAGCACAGAGCCTGATGCAAGACTCCAACTCACGAACACTGAGACCATGACCTGAGCCAAAATCAATAGTTGAACCCTTACCTGACTGAGCCATCTAGTAACCCCAGACCTTCTCATTCTTTAAATGTTACTTCCTAACTTTAATACTTTTGATCTCTTTCTCTGTGCTACTTTCTAAGTAATTTCTTCTGTTCTACATTTTAGTTTATTCACATTCTTTTCATTTACATTTAACTTGAATTATTCAAAGTTAAATCATTATTATTATTATTATTAAGTTATTATTATTATTGACTGCGTTTACATGGTCAGAAATTCTTCTTTGTCAATTTTTTAATTCAGGCTATTCACTTTTCATAGCTGTTCTTTCCATATACTTTTTCTTTCTTAAAATGTTTTAATTATTTAAAAACTTACAGATACTAACAGACAATTCCATTATCTAAAACTCTGTGTATCCCCTCCAGAGAAGGTTGGTGCATACATTTAGATATATGACCCACCAAAAAACACTTTGGTTTTTATTTTTCAACTATGGCCTACTGAGGGCAAACTTCAATTGGGCAAAGCTGTACCTCTTCGGGGGTCATGGCTTTATGTAGAAATTTCATTTTCAACTCCCCACTGTGCAGGGACCCAAAGCTATTAAAATACAAGACCCTACCTAAGTAATTGAGACCCTTTTTCCCCAAGTTCGAATAGTGTCCGTCTCTTTGCTGACTTCTCTGGTTGTCAATTCCTTGTTTATTTTTGCCTACTGAAAAGTTCCTTTGTTATTTTTATTTCCTCACTTATCTATTTATTTTTTGCAGGCACTATGCAATTAAGAGAATGTTTTTATAGTTTATCTAAAATACCATGTATTCTGTATTGAAAGGGTTTTCTGGCTGTGTAGTTTGGCATAAGGTCAGATACAGAAATTCACTAATTCTACTTTTCCCAAAACCTCACCTGGACCTATATCAGTGTAAATACCTAAATTCACAAGCTAATCAAAACCCCTAGCTTTGGACTGGAAAAAATTGGTGTGTCATGTGGATCAGAGACTCTGGTTGATGGTTGGTAACATCAGTAGACATTGTGATTCCTGTGGAAAAAGAATTACAGGAATTCTTGAGCAAAAATGTTGGTTTTAAGTACATTTCACAGTCAGATGTGCACACTGTAAACATTTCTATGGTGAACGGCACATCAGCACCTGACTTTCACAGGCACGGGACTCAGATTGACCTCTCTGTCACCACCTTTGTTCCCAGTACAGTGGTTCTTGTGTTTTGTTCCCAGAGACCACTAATTCTCAGTGACCCGAACCAAAATGTTCTACCACCAATAGAAAATAACAGACACTCAATTTGCAGAAAAACGCTTAGGCAACGAACGTCCGTTTTCTCATTAAAAACATTTCCTCATAGTATATTTCTAACATATGTGTACTCAGAATGACTTTTTGGCTATTACTAAGAATGGATGAATTAGTAGGATACCCACAATAGCCGAAAACCCCATAAACTTAATTCATTAAAGATACCATAAATGCTCTTATCAATGAGATGGAGAGACCTGTGCAGAGCTTATGTAATGAAGTCCTCACTGCTAGAAGTAAACATGTCTATGATCCTGAGTGTTCCCATCTCTTAGAAGTATTTTCTAGCTCACGTATTCCATTAATCTGTTTTTGGCTTTACTGATAACTTTGCTCAAGTTATTTATTCTATGAGAAAGTTAGACCTATCAATATTTCATGGCTTTCTGCAGAGGTCGGTGTAATTTCTAGGTGTTCTGACTCATGAGAAATGTAAGAGACGGTATCGCAGAACAGAGCCTGCCTTTGCCAACAGTGTGATACTGCGAACAGGCACGTAAAATCAGGAGAATTTGGGTAGTTATAATGCCTTCAGTATACACTCACCATGTTTACAAGTCGTTCACGCATGTCATCTAGTTTCAAAGCCTTCTCTCCATCAAAGAAGCCCAGACTGGCATCCAAAAAAACCATTCAAAAAATAACTCAAGATATCTACTTGTCTTTTGAGAGAGCTCTCAAAGTTCCTCTTTTATCTCGCGCCCACTTTGGACACACGCGGCAGCAGTGCCCCCGCTCCGTGCCTCAGACTCTCACACCCCAACCCGAGTTCCCCCTTTCTTTTCACCCTGCACCACTCTACCCATTTAGCAGCACAAAAGCCCAACACAGTGGGACTGCCTGGCCAGCTGAGACCTGCCGCGGTGGGTGGTGGAGGGAAAGAAACGGAGCAGTAGGTGCAGAATCCTCTTTGTCCCAAGGTTGGAACGCTATGGACTTGACACCTCCTCTGACACACATGTATACACACAGCTGGAAAGAATTCCACGTGTGCGCGGCAAGGGCCACGTGAAGTTTCCTGTGTCACCTACACTCTCTGGGCATCCGTTTCCTCATCCGATGAAAACTAGTATCTATCTGCTCATGCAGTCTTGGAGGGTAAGGGTCGCACTTGCAAAGCATTTAGAAGTAATGCCTGCTACACGGTAAGGACTCAGCAAGCCTTAGTGGTTATTATTACTTGATGACAATAACAGTACATGTAGCAGATGATAATGCAGTAAAGACACAACTTATTCTGGGCTAGAGGTGATAAATGATCTACCTTAAGCAAGGCCTGGGGTAAGAACATAAGTAAATATCACAATGGCAGTGTTGGTGGTCCCGCGGGTGGCGGGGCGGAGCCCCGGGACGGTTCTGCGCTGACAGCGCAGAGCCCGCTCGGATTCTCTCTCTCTCTCCCACTCTCTCTCTGCTCCTCCCTGGCTGTGCGCATGCTCTCTCTCAAAAAATAAATCAATACATTTTTTTAAAAAGAATGGTAGTGTTGGTGATGGGAGACGTAACAAAATTTTACACTTTGCTCTTCAAGTACTTTTTTATTTGAACCATGGCAAGTAAAGTACGATATAGTTTTGTCAATCAATTGAAACACTGGTATTGTTATCTTTCTACCTAGTTTCATAACAACCAGGTTGTGCCGAGTGTTTAGGGTGTGCTGAGAACTCTACTAAAAATATGTTTTATCTCATTTAACTCCTAACAATGGCATAAGATAAGGTTATTATGATTATTATTACCTTCATTTTCCAGGTAAAGAAATGGATGCTTTAGAGAGGTTCCTAAGGGCACTGAAGACATTTTTCTTTCTTGGCATGTCTATTGTGCATTCTGGTGTATCCCACAGCCTGGAACTTAATACAGATTTGTTGAATGGGTGAAAGAAATAGTGAAGCTTCACTAGACTTTATTTTGATCCTGGCCCTTCCACCCAAAACAGGTTTTCAAAATCAATTATGAAAGTAGAGGGGCACCTGGGCTGCTCGGTCGGTTAAGCGGCTGACTTCAGCTCAGATCACGATCTCACAGTTTGTGGGTTCGAGCCCTGCATTCTGCTTCGCATTCTGTGTCTCCCTCTCTCTCTGATCCTCCTCCACTCACACTCTGTATCCCTCTCTCTCAAAAATAAAGAAATGTTAAAAAAAATTAAGAAAAAAGTAGACACAACCATACTTTAGGAACAAACCAACCCTCCAGGCTATTTTAGGAGGGAAATGGAGGATGGATGCGTGAAGCCAGGGGGGTGTCTTGGTGGGAGAAACTGGAAAATGCCCAGAGAGTAAGACTGCCAAGGTTTTTGGGCCACGGAGGATGGCTGGGACCACAGAGAAAGGAATGCCACCTGAGAAGCCCTCAGGAGAGCTGCGGTCATAGAGGCCATCCTGCTAGCTTCTTGCCACTTGAGTTCCAGGGCCAGTACCTGTTGGCCTGGGCTAGTAGAGCTGCTGAAACAGAAGCCGGAAGGCAGGCTACCCGGCAGCACACAGAGATACTGCTGTGGTCTCCTGAGGCTCACGGTCTTGGGAGAGGGGGAGGTTGAGGAGCAGGGCAAGCCACCCACCAGCCAGGGCTTTCCCCATGTAGGTGGACGGTATCTCTCCCTCATTCCCCACAGGGTGACATGCAGTGGCTCCGCGGTTCTCAGGATTGTCACGACTCCACCGTTTGGTCCTTGATGAGCTAGAATTTATGCCTAAGTTGATATGCTCTGCATGCTGCTGCGAAATGCAGAGCAGCACACCCTCCCCGGCCTGGTCCTTTACAGAAATACATTCTCTTTCCTGGAGGATCCGCTGGACCACTGTTTCTCAAAGCATGCCTGAACCTGCAGCATCCGCACCACCTGGGGCCTGTGGTCAGCGGAGGTGGATTGGAGAAAGAAAGCCATATTGGGGTGGGGGGAGAGATGTTAAGACTTTATTCTCAGGATGATCTTTTTCCAGTTTGAACATATAGATAGATAGATAGATAGATAGATAGATAGATAGATAGATAGATGGTTCCAGGCAGGTCGAAAAATTCTCAAAACTGCAGCTTACTGCTGGGGCTTAAGATTTAAATTAGAGGGAATGAGGTCACAAACTTGGGTGACCACTTAAACAGATTAGTAATGGGATGCCTGGGTGGCTAAGTCAGTTGAGTGACTGAGTCTTGATTTTGGTTTCGGTGATGATCCCCACGTCGTGAGATCAAGCCTTGAGTCAGGCTCTGTGCTGAGCGTGGAGTCTGCTTAAAATTCTCTCCCTCCCTCCCTTTCTCTCTCTCTTTCTCTCTCTTTCTCACTCTCCCTCCTTCCTTTTCTCCCCTGGTTGCACGTGTGCACACACTCTCTTAAAAATCAAACAAATAGATTACTAATAACTCATTTTATGTTGAAAGTCTTGTTTGGGAAAAGATTTGCTACTCTGTAAGTATCCTCCAGAGCTGGTGGAGAGACAGAAGACAAGCTAATTTGTATGAAAGCATTTTGAAGCCATGAAAATGTTAGTGCAAGGCAGTTGAAAATTTTGGCAAGAAAGTGATTAAGGCAAAAGAGAATCAGGGTTCTTGATATAGGTTATGAAAATGGACTAGAGCTCCTCATTCGTTTATTCACTTGACAGTATTTATTAGGCACCAAATACACACACAAACACACACACATACCAGGGGCAGTGCTGGATTCTGGGAAAAAATGCTGAACAAAAACAGACATGGCCCTTGCTTTCATGAAGTTCAAATCTAATAGGGGAGACAGATTGTTATCAAATAATTGCATAAGTGACTAATTACTAAACCTAACAATGGTATTCTGAAGCAAAACAATATAGTTCTGGGACACCACATAACAGGAAACCTATTCTAGATCAGTGGAGGGAGGGAGTGAAGAGGAAAAGAGGGATTTTTAGGGAGGATTCCCCTAAGCAAGTTCTGCTTCAACTGGGATCTGAAGGATGAATAGAGGTAAATTAGGTCAGGCTGGACGATAAAGGGCCAGGAAGGAAAGTCCTAGGGACAGAGAGAAGAGTATGGAAAGGCCCTGGTCAGGAAAGGCCACATGACATATGTGACAACAGAATTCAGGCTGGTGTGTATTAAAGAACATAGGGGCAGAAGGGGGGTAAAGGGATCTGGTGGGGTAGAGCAGAGCCCAGCGCACGGAGAGCCTTGTAAGTCCTGTGTGTATAAACCCGAGACTGAGCTCAGCTGCTAAAGCCAGAATCCAATGAGAATGTTTAAAACCCTAAGGATTTTGTTCACTCACATAGAAGCCCAGAAATAGTCAAGCCTTGCATGGTAGTTCCACAAAGTCACCGGGACACAGGCTTCCTTTGTGTTTCTGCCTTACCATTCCTAGTTCTAACATCTATCTTGATGTCTCAAAAAAGGTTGCTGGAGCCCTAGTCATCATATCCACATTGCAGCCATGAAGAATTAGAAGTGCTTTGGAAGCGCTTTCATAGCCACTCCATTTAACAGCTTCTGCTTACATCTTATAGGTTATTCCTCTCTGTATAGGAGGTTAGAAATGTCTTGTGTGTATGTGTGTGTGTGAGAGAGAGATACGCCATCCCGATAATATCAGATATTTGTGAAGAGGGGAAAAATGGATTTTCTAGAAAAGTTGTCTTTGTCACACCATTTCAGGATCTTGGTTACTTTCTTGTGACCAACAGGAAGTCATGGGCGTTTCTAGAAGAACAAAACATGATTGGCTGCAGTGGTGAAAGGAACTGGGCTGGGAAAACAGAGCAAATGGGGAAGTAGTCCAGGAAAACAGACCATGAGGGCAACATAGGAGTTCGGATTATTTTGAGAGATAGTTCTGCAGTGGAAGGAATATCAGGTCTTGGCAATAAATTAACAATAGTGAGTGAGGGAGGGAGAGAAAGACCTAAAAAATGATATACACAGGCTGGATTATGGTGCCATTCACTGAAATAGCACACTAAGGAAGAGAGCAGATTTGCTGGGCTAGATCATGAACTTGGTCTTGGACATGTTGATGAAGAATGGCTGCCAAGTGGAGATGTAACAGGTGGCTGGGCGTGTAGGACTGGATGACAGAGAAGTACTCTGTGCTGCAGGTATAAGTTGGTTTCCAATGACATGGAGATAACTGAAATCATAATTGATAATAATTTCCTGGAGATGGTGCACGAAGTGAGAAGAGGGTATAGGACCAGATCTTGAGGAAATGAAAGAGGGAGGAAGATGAGCCAGAAACAGAGGCAAAATAGAAGCATCCAGAGAGGTGGAAGGGAAACCAAGATGCGTTGTCTCAGAGCCAAGAAAGTCCAACAAGAAAAACTGTATCCAGTGCTGATAAGGGGTCAATGAGATGAAGACTGAAAATATCTTTTGGATTTAACCACATGGAGAGCACCAGGGACCTCAGGACTCTTGGAGGAATGTTTGGGCTGGAAACCAGATTATACTGTACTAAGGAGAGGATCACACATGAAAAATAGCAGCAATGAGTACACAATTGGTTAAAAGCCTGAAGAGAGAACTGCAGTGGTAGCAGGAGAGGGGGGACATGGTCCAGGAAGGTTATTTTCTAACATGGAGGCACTGAGAGGGCGTCAGATACTGACGGGAAGGACCTAGCTGGAAGGAGAAAAGGGATTGTTGACCTGTCCAAGGTTTCTTCCTAAGGAAGTTGGGAGAGAATGGGACCCAAAGCAGAGGTTATGGGCTAACCCTAAGGAGGTTGAAAAGAAGGTCTGGTTCAAACTGGAAGACAGATGAGGATTTGGGTCAGAAACTAGGGTCGTGCAGTCCAGGATGGACATCTTGTCCTTACCCTCCTCAAGGTAGATCATCTCGGGGAAGCAAAAGTCATGAAAGCATTATCATTTCCAGGCAAAGTGCAGATCACCTTACAGAGGTCATAAAATGTTAAGCACTTCATTTCGCCATCTCTATCAGATGTGTAGGTAAATAAGACCTCAATAAAGTATTGCAGTTGGAGTTAGATTAACTGAACCTTTATAAAATCATTCCTTACAATATTTCTGTGACATGGAAGCTACTGTAGCCCCAATTTTAGTACTGGGAAACTGAGGTTTACAGGGTGAAGTAGATGGTGTGAGATTATGGAATGCTCAACTGGTAGAGATGGGATTCAAGGCGTCGTCTGCCTACCGTAGGGTTCTTCCGGCCATGCTGGGTTACGAGCCTCCCCAGGGAAGATGCTCCCTGACAAACCAGCTCAGAACCAGTCTGAGCAGGGAGTAGGCATGCTCCAACTTAAGATGAACCCCCGTGTGTGTGGCCTGAAGGTGATCACAGCATCATCCCGCGGTTAAAGGCTGTCCCCTCTCAAAGTGTCACAGAAGCAATAGAAGTGCTTATGAAACAGAAGTGGGAGAAAAACCAAGAGACATGAAACAAGAAATGCCACCCAAAACGAGAACGCATTTATTTAAAGTTAATCTCCACAAACAGAAGGACAAGTGTTGATACGAGCATAAAAATGCTCAGGCAAATGTGTAGCCTGTGGGGCTTCCAAGCTGGTGCTCTGGGATTTCCAGGCTTTTACTGTGCAGCCAGTGGACAAAAACCTGCTAGGACTGAAAGGCAGTGTCTGCTTCTGCTTCACCACAAAGCTTTTTCTTTTCTTTGGCCCAATGATCTTTTCCAGAAAGGTCTGCTTATTTCAAGGAAATGCCGTACCCAACCAAGACATATCCAGAAGCGCTTTGCATTGGACTCAAGGGGCTTCCATGAGACAAAATGGCTGCTCAAGTTTTTTCCCAAGAGGATGGTCTTTGGTCATTTTTAACAGTTCTTCGTGAAATTTGACCTGTGGCTACAGGTTACCAGGATGTACGCATGAAGTGATTTACTTCCTCTTCTTCAAGCTCCAGTGACTCCGGTCAGCAAAATGGAGGGGGGAATCATTGACATCTGTCTGCTTGGGGCTAGCCTCTGGGCTCTCTTGGGAAACACCAGGAACATTGTTTGTCTAGAGAAAAAGGAAGCCTCGAGGGTGGGGAGTCTCCATCACTATTTCTGGAAATCTGAGAAATACTTTTTAGCTTGTTTATTCCCTCCTTCCTTTCCACCCCAAAAGAAAAATTTCCCCTAAACCTATAAATCCTGAAAACAAAATGACATCTTTGGCGAAGTTTCTTAAATTCATGGCTCTTTGAGGCTGAATCAGGAAACTTCAAAAGACTTGGAATTATTCAATAGCCTTTTGTGGGGGGATGTCAGGGGCTTGATTTTGGGATTAAGCAAGGCTGGAAATTTAAGGCAATTAATAGTAAATGATAGTGACTGTGTTACAGAAAAAAAAAGAGAGAGGGGCGCCTGAGTGGCTCAGTCAGTTAAGCGTCCGGCTTTGGCTCAGGTCATGATCTCGCGGTTCATAGGTTTGAGCTCTGTGTCAGGCTCTGTGCTGACAGCTCAGAGCCTGGACCCTGCTTCAGATTCTGTGTTTCCCTCTCTCTCTCTGCCCCTCCCCTGCTCACACTGTCTCTCTCCGTCTCTCAAAAATAAATAAAAAAAAGAAAAAAAAGAGAAAAAAAATAAAAGCTCTTTCCAAAGCTCAGTCCTTGGACTGAGGGACTATGTAGATATAAAATTAAAATATAATATGAAATATAAATATATATAAGTATAAACATATAAAAGTGAAACATAAAATTCCTTCAATGTCACTGACCCATAACCTTGTGAAGCAGATTATCTCGGACTTAATTTGTGTTTTAAATGTGGATTATTGGGGGGAAATCTGGATCAAGGGAAGGTGATGCTTCTGACTTCTTGCCTTAGAACTTCTTAAAACAAGTTTTTAAAATATTTATTTATTGAGAGAGAGACTGTGGGCACAAGCAGGGGAGGGGCAGAGAAAGAGGGAGACACAGAATCTGCAACAGGCTCCAGGCTCTGAGCTGTCAGGACAGAGATCAGCGTGGGGCTTGAACTACGAACCACGAGATCATGACCTGAGCTCAAGTTGGATGTCTAACCGACTGAGCCACCCAGCTGCCCCTTGCCTTAGAACATTTTAGCAACTTTTGGTTCATTGATTTCGCTAACCTTTACCAAGGTCTTAAAATCTCTTTCTAAGACACTGAACTTTAAATGAAAACAAGTGTATCAGAGGTGAGTTTGGTAGAAGACCAGGAATGACCTGTAGTCACAACTGTAAATGTCATAATAATTATGGCCAATAATTATTTCCCAGCTACTGGGCTCAGCATCCTGAGATGCTCCTTCAGTGCCTACAAGGTGTGGGCTTTTGAGCAAAGGACTCTGGGTAGGAAGCAGATATGGTCTCCACCCCAGGAAGGACTACTATTTTCTCTGGGAGATGCTCCTTATGCTCATTCAATTAGTGGTTCATTGTATTTTTCAGAACTTCCAGAACTATTTTGCAGGCACTCTTGATTCTGTATTTCTTTCCGTGCCCCCTGCCCTTCCTGGGTATTTTGTGCACTGCCCAGCAGGTGAGCAGTAAGTGATGGGGTCAGCCAAGTCCCTGTTAGCGACTAACGAGGAGGGGAGGCAGCCTGGAGAAAGGGGCAGAGACTCTGAGGTCAGGTTCAAGCCCTGCCTCTGAACCTTCTTCTCGAAGAACTCTGGGCGCGCACCTGACCTCTCGGTGCCTGGGGCACCTTCCGGGAGGAAGATCCTAGTGGCCCCCTGGCAGAGTGAGGGTGAGACCTGAGGGATAGCAAGAATGGTTTCGAGCACGGGGCACAAGGGAAGCGAGCAGGAAAGTCTCCCTACAGATGTTATTGTCAATCCAACATCTCCCTTGTCCCCTTCGTGATAAGGTTCCAGCTCATCCTTGGTGAGCCTGCAAAGCTTCTTCTGTGTATTTCAACACATGCTTCTACCGAATCTGTACTTGTAGGCGGTTCTCTTTTATCTTCATTCAGGCGAGAAGCAAGATCACATCCAAAACCACAGTTCAACCAGATGCAACCTAGCCCTGGAACTTCCCCCAGCTGGAGGGATGCTTATTAATAGGATCAACCTGAGACCCCCTAGGCAGGTGTCCACCCCACCCCCCAAGTTCACCAAAACACGGGTTAATTTTGGAACAGGAGTTTTTGAACCGGAACCCCCTTTTAGCTATTTGTGGCACCCCCGTGCTAAGTGCTGTGGGTGGGAAGCGTCATTTAATCGTCACGGGTGCTTCCGAGAGGACCGGTGACCACCAGAAACCAAGTCAATGCCTATTCAAGGGACCACAGGCCCCGCCCTATAGAGCACATTCACGTGGACCAAAGGCATTTCCCAGAGAACGGATTTCCTCTGTCCCCTGTGCCAGCGTGGGACACAGCTGCTCCCTGCGCAGCACAGCTGTCCCCGGGACGCCTCTGAGGGCAGCTGATTGCAGCTCCGTAGTATTGGATCTTCCTCGAAGCGGTCTCAGGAAGAGGATATGGGGCCTTGGTTAAGATGGGGCCTCTGCTGCAGAAAAGCAAACACAGTCCTGCCGCAGCCCAGGGAACTCAGTCCTCCCCTGAGCGTGGAAGACAAAGCAACCAACTCCTCTAGGCTCCCTGCCTGGGACCCGACTGCTTTCCCTGCTTTCCGTGTCTCCAATTTACCCACCTCTCTATTTCAGGTGGGAAAAAACTCTATACGGCGCAACTTCCCAGACCCGGAGGCGAGTTCCTTTCTGACTCTTCAGCATTAGTTCCGTCTCTCTGCCCCCAGGCGCAGAAATGGCATGGGCAGAGTGTCTGTCTATTTCAACCACGAGCTACATACTTAGCATGAAATGCCTTAAAATAATTTGACAGAAGCTTGGGCTGCACCTGGACTATGTGCAGGCAAGCCTCTGGAGTATTTGCATTTGGACCAATGCACCTGACCTCCCAGTGCTGGGGGCCCCTCAGCCTGGAGGGAGATCCTTGTAGCCCCCTGACAGAGTGAGGGGGAGAAGTCATTCTGAACCTCCCTGTTGCTAACCTTGAACTCTGAGTATATGCCAAGCTCTGCACTTGCTATCCTCTTTGCCACAGTGTCTCCCGGTTATAAAAGGCTGTGTGAGCTGTGTTCTCTTCAGAGATGAAAGTACCTTGAGGGTGGGGACCAAGCCTTACAACTCTGTGCCAAGTTTATAGTTCGGTTCTCACTACCAGGCTGGTGCTTCAGAAACGCTGCGCTCTGTCCACTTTTCAACAAGAACTGATACAAAGCATGTCTCTGTTCAGAGCTTCCTGGGTTTTCAACTTAGTATCAAACCCTATGGGGAAAGACAAAGGAAGTACACAATCTATTTGAGGGAGGTTAGTCCATAAGGAGCAGCAAAATCAATTAAGTGTTAAACTAAAAATAAACATTTCAGCGTCCAGAGAGAGGGGAGATCAGGAAATCATGGAGAGGTGGTGGGATTGGAACACCCTGAAGAATGAGGTGACGTCAAGAGGCGGAGACAGGAGAGAGGGCGAAAGTGTGTGAGGAAAGTCCTGGCTAGAAGAAAACGGGGAGGCGGACTGTGACAGTATAATATGTACATTGTAATTCCTCCTCATCATCAAGGCTGGGAATTCTAGAAGTCTTACAGAGTGTCTCTTCTCTTGATAAAACAAATACTTCTTAGCTCATCAAATGGATTTTTCTTTAAAGCCTGGGGTAGGAGTCAAAGGACACACGTACAGTGTGTCCCAGAAGCAGGAGGACTGTTTCTTTGCAGTTCTTGTTTTACAAGTTTATTTATTTATTGGGGGGGGAGGGGCAGAGAGAGAGGGAGAGAGAGAGAATCCTAAGCACTGCACCCAGGTTGGTGCAGTGGCTCTGCTCCCTCCAGGCTGTGTGCCGTCACCACAGTTGGTAATGACCAGGCATGAATCTTGGAGTCTCCCATGACAGGTGACGCATCAGGTATTTTACATATATTAACTCACCAAATCTTCACAGGAAAGGTACCTCATTATCACCTCCCTCTGGAAGACGGCAAAATGGAGCTTTAGCGAGATTAAGTTCCTTGCCCCAAGTCATGCTGCTGGTCATTAGCGGAGCTCAGGGGTCCCTGGGACCTCTTGGGGTACATCTCAGCCCCGAGTCACTGACCTTCCTGGGCTCTCAGTTTGCTAACTGGTAAAGCATTCATGGAAACACCTGTGGCGGACAGTAGGGTGGAGGCACACGGGAAGGCGAGTGAGCCCTCTAGCCCAATGCTTGGACATCATGAGTGTCCTAGTTCTTGGTCGTCTACCAGGCTCATGCCTTAGGACACCTTTTTCAGGGAAAAGGCAATCATTAGTTTTCACCATTTAAAAACAGCGCATGTTTACATTAGCTTGCCTTGTAATGTGACTCTACACTTCTTCAAGGATTGTGTAAGCAGCCAGGAAGTACGGACTCTTACATAGTCTCCTGTCTTACTCAATCTCCATGATTCCACATACAGAAATGGACAGCGACTTTCTCTTTTAGCTTCTTTTCCCTTTTTCTCTTTTGCATAGCTCTATGGCTCTCGCTGAAGGTGAAACTAGGAAAATACTTCACCCAGAGGTGAGTCTATAGGCGATGAAAGTTGTGACAAGGCTCTATTGTCCTTGGTGGGGGTGGGGAGCCCCACATGCCCCCGCTCAGGCATTAAGTACCGTTCTACCAAATACTCACACATCGGGCAGGTGTTTGAGCAGGTGGGGTGGCCCTGGAGCACTTGCCGAATAGGGTACACAAAAGGTTAGTGAATATAATTACACTTTCATAAAAATGAATGTTGGACTTCCTCCCCTGCTGTGTCTTAGCTACTGGGGCTAAAATAAATATTTTAATTAGTTTCAGCTTCCAAAAGAGTCTTAGCAGGCCAGACTTCCGAATCTGCCTCCCACAGGGAAAACACTTTCCAATCCCACCAGTTGGCAACAAATCCCTCTGAAACAAAAACCCAACACCAAAACCCGCATTTCTAACTAAATAAGTCACTGCTACTCAGAGAGACAGCTTCACTGTGCACTTGGCAGCTTGGAGTGACACAATCTTGAACAAAAGCAGAACCTACAGGCTTTTGTCATTTACCACGAATTGCAGAATGTCAATACTGAAGTCCAGCGGAAGTCTTATAACCCACCAGCCTTCCATTGGATGTTTCCAGAAGAAAGCACGTGCCCCTCCCCCCCATAGAGTTCATGGTACGTAAATAGATAACTAGTTCATAGTGGAGTCAAGGTCAATTTTCCTTTCCTTTTCCTTTTTCTCCTTTTCTAAAGTGTCTACATGTTGCATTACTCGTGCACGGCCATCATCACCTCTCAAAGGAGGTACCAACATTCCCCTTTCACACCCGAGGGATCAGGCTGAGACCTGACTCGGTGACACGTTCCGCATCACAACTGTCAGGTCCAGGACCTGGAAACAAATGGTCTGACCAGCTGACTTTTAATTTCTGCGTGATGCCCCGAGGACCGTTTTAGAACAATTAAAGAGAAAATGTAGCACAGACATGAAGGAGAAAATGCTCTCAAAAAAAACAAAAAAACAAAAAAACCCACCACCTCCACAAACTTTTAATGTAACACCCTTCCTTTATTTCCACACAGGCCACTATCTCTGGGGTGGGGGGAGGGGCTGCATTGGGGAGTGCTGTTCAAAATGATGGATGGGTTGGAATGCACAGGGGGGGAAAAAAAAGGAAGAATAGAGGCTAACTCCAAATGTTCTTCCTCCCTGAACAACTTCCAGATTATTTAGGCCAATTATGCTCTCGGGAAATAACCCTCTACACCGTAATGCCTCCTCACTTTTTCAAAAAGCTTTCAACCCTGCCCTCCTGTTGACATAAATGATCACAGTGAGTTTTATGTAGGCTAGTTTTAGAAAACACTAAGTTTGCAAATTTCTGGGATAAAGAAAGAATTTTTATTTTATTTCATTGCTTCAGGTAGCACTCACTGTCCAAATACTCATCTTTCTTAAATCCCAATAAAGTTTAAGAATCTTGCAAAAACAGATTGGGGTATGCTATTTTATTATTATTATTATTATTTTAATGTTCATTTATTTTTGAGAGAGAGAAAGAGAGATAAAGTGAGAGGCAGAGGGTGGGGAGCGGCAGAGAGAGAGAGAGAGACAGACCCAGAATCCGAAGCAGGCTCCAGGCTCTGAGCCATCAGCACAGAGCCTCATGTGGGGCCTGAACCCACAAACTGTGAGATCATGACCTGTGCTTTCCTTGGTATTTATTTACTCGAACCTATTTTGAGCACCATACCAGACAGACCCTGTCCGGAGCTCTGTGTGTGGTACCGAAGTGAGCAGTCCTTGGAGAAGACATATATGAAATGTACAAATACGGTTCCACATAGTCACAGACAGAATGAGTGAGAATGACCGTGGGCAGAGGAAAGTGACTTGATTTTAGGTGGTCCATGAAAGCATCTCTGAGGAAAGAACATTTATACTTTATTCCTGAGACTTAACTGATACATGGGAGCCAGCTAGGTAAAAATGGGAAAACGGGAAGAGTTGAGATAGGGAACATATTCCTTTAATAGGGAACAGTATCTGCAAAGCCACAGAGGCAGGGAAAAGCTTGGAAAAGCTTGGAAAAGCTTGGCAAGTGTGAGGGGGAAAAAAACATGAGTAGAGTGTCAAGAGCAAGGGTGGAATGGCCAAAGATAAAGGGCGTAAGGCTGTGTTTAAATGACCTTTTACTTACAGATGGAGAAACACTTCACAGCGAATACAGGACGTAAGGAAGTCTACCATGTTGGGAGGCTCTGTTCATGGAAGACCTATCAGAGATGAAATTATTTCCCCCCTGAAATTATAGAATTAGTTAATGAAGAACTGATTTGATTTCCATACATTTATTTTATCACCCAACTGGGTAAAAGGTATGATACTTGTTTCTATGTAAGTTCAGAACTCGGGTAACTTACTAGCACTTTTTTTTCTTAATTTTAGGGAATAACGTTTTGGCGAGAAATTCCAAACTGATGAGTAGCAAGCTGTGTATGCAGACACGGCTTCTTTGGCCTGGACGGTGTCTTACAAAGCCTGAGCGAGCTGCACCTTTTGTAATGGTGCATAGCTACACCACAGTGCCCAGCCTCCCCAGCGGAGAGCAGGGGACATGCGACTGAGTTCTCCCAGTGGAATATGAGCTTCTAGGCACTGTCAATGCAATTCCTCCCCCAGGGCCCCAGCTATATCCACAGCTGGATGCATGCACGCGAAATAGCACAGAAGATCCTCACGAGGAAGAAAGCCTTTGCCCCAAATGAGCTGACAGGGTCTCCACTGTGACCTGCAGTGGCTGTGATCGGAGGGAAAGTCAACACCACCAAGATGTCAAGTTTGTGTGTGACAACCATGTTTTTGTTTGGGTCCCTCTAAAGTCAGGGTCTGAGATACGGATTTGTGTGCAAGTGGCTTATTTGAAGGTGATTCCTTGGAAATACCAGTAGGTGAGTGGGGAGCTGGTTGGGACAGGGAAGGAGTGGAAACCAACGGATGATACGCTGTCTGCCAGTGTCTGCTGCAGGCAGCTGGGGCTCAGTCACACAAGGGACTTGGGGGACAGAGGAGAAGATGCCTCAGAGCTGTTTCAGTGGAGAGAGGAGACTGAGGATTCATGCACTCCCAGCATTCCCCATCATCGGTGGGACGCTGCCTCCAAGAGCACTAATTCTTCAACACTCCGGGCGTACCTGCACAAATGCTGAGTGTGTGTGCAATGTTTTCAGCAAGACTTAAAGGTGCATTCCGGGGGCAGCCTGGCATGCAGAGAGAAGTGTCAAATGGACACGGGGACCACCCACGACGCCTACTGGAAACACTTAGCCCACACAGACTGATGCAGGTGCCAACATTCAAAACTGGATGACAGCAGATAACTCTGAATTTCTGACTTCTCTCAGAAAGGAAGAGGACGCTCACCAGGGGGTCTGCATTTCCGTATGGCAGTAACTGGTTGGGGCGGAGTCGTGCCTGATGCTTTAGATGGAGGTAGTATCTCTAATTTTCCACAGTCCCCACTGCACAGACTGTCTCTTACCCTCAACACATTTCCCTTGTTTAGGTGACTTTCATGGTCCTTAGAGTAGGGATTTGAATCTGTAATCTGGTGTCTGGTAGGACAAAGCTTTTGTTTCATTTCATTTCTTCTTTTTTTTATCCCAATTGCATTTTCTTCCCTCCCTACTCCACTTTGAAAGCTGCTCAAAATATGTTTTTATGAAACCTTCCCTGGTGACCCCCCCGACAACACTCACCATACTTCTGTAGCCATTTGGAGCTATAGTGTCCGAAGACAGTCACGGGCCACAGGTAGCTATTAACATTTAAATTTCAGCAAATTAAAATAAACTAGGACTAATGAAAATTAAACATTCACCCCTCTCCATTGCACTGGCCGTGTTTCAAGGGCTCAATAGACATACGAGGTCAGTGGCTCCTGGGTTGGACACCAGAGCTCGAACCCATTTCCCTATTTACGCGAAGTTCTTTTGGATATGCCGAATGATAGAATGGGCTGTCGTTCTTGGTCTTGGCTTTTCTTTTGGTGCTCCTGTGTTTTCCATAAATATTCCCCCTTTAAGATGAAATCTAGTTCACAAAGGAGAGAGCTGGCTCAGCATATCATCCATTCTTTCTCCCCCTCAAGCATCTATGCAACTGTCTGCAGTAACATCGTGAATGTTTCTCAAGTTTCCATGTGAGGGTCTGTACCAGGGTCCCCCGTGGTCTCATTCAGGGAGACACTATGTGTTCTTTTGTACCCTCAGGCTTATGTGGAAATCTGGGGAAGGTGCTTAGGGTGGAAAGACAGGGAAGATCAATATCATACCCTTGTGGGATCAGAAAGAGGCTCATTAAGACCACTTATTACTTTCCACTTAAAAAAAAAGTATGGATTGCATCCTATGGTGATTATTGTATTTCTTTTGTCTTTATTTAAAATCCCAAAGTGACTGAGGCAGAATAGCATCAAGTTAAAATACTTTGACTCAGAAGTCTGACAAACTGGTGTTGAAATCCCAGCTCTGATACTTGTTACCTATGGGGCCTTGTGTGACTGACTTGCCTTCCCTAAGCATTGGGGAAGTAGCACTTCCCTCATGGAGGTTTGGTGAGGATTCAGTGAGTGCAATGCCATGGGAAAGGTTATAAATGCTCACTATTATTATTTTTTAAAGTTTATTGATTTATTTTGAGAGTGTGAGAGAAAGAACGAGTGAGCAGGGCAGAGGGGTAGAGAGGGAGAGGAAGAGGGAGAAAGAATCCCAAGTAGGCTCCACACTGTCAGCATAGAGCCCGATGTGAGATTCAATCTCACAAACCAGGAGATCATGATCTGAGGCAAAATTGAGAGTTGGATGCTTAACCAGCTGAGCCACCCAAGTAACCCAATGCTAGCTATTATTATTATCAGCAGCAAAAAAAAGTCAGATGCAAAGGAAAAAGAATTATGATAATAATAGACTTTTATTTGTATTCCATTTTGGAAAGGACCAAAGCAGACAACGCATTCAGAAAACTCCCTCCAACAAAAAGATTTGCGAATTGCAGGAGATCCATTTGGCAAACACTCATGGGGGGGGGATATTAATGTATTTCCATTAGCAGAAGACTCAGATTATCAGACAAACATTACATTCTCCCCTTGTCCTATTCCTCCAAACAAATGATATGTCTAGTTAAAGCTACCACTCAGTGAAAAACAAAATAAAAAGATCACATTGGAAAAAGGATGACCAGGAAGAAAAGGACTGGAGAACTTCAATGACTCGGACTTTTTTCAGAAATTAAAGTCTTAGGGAATATCTCTTTTTCTGTCTTCTCCATCCACCTGTCTTATCCTTTTGAAAAGAATTGAACCCTTTGAATAAAAGTACTGTCTTCTTTTTCCAAGGAGGTAAATAGTGGATGGAAATGTCCACGCTCTCAAGCACCTCTGTGGCATGACTCTGTCCTTCTCTTGCTCAGCAAGCTGTGAAAAATCACAGTACTGTTCAATAATCTCATTGAACAAAGGCATTTCTACTGAAGAGGTCATGCAAGGCCTGTCTAAACATGGTAGTTTGGCCAATGGCCATAATATCATGATGAAAAAAGGATTTGGGAAGAGGCTTAGAAGTGGCATTTGGTAGATTTTCCTTCTTTACTGGGCCAAGTTTATTGTTAGGGAATGTTGCTCAAAATCAGTGGCTAAGTGAACTAGGGAGATTACAGAAGAGGATATGGCATATGATCATATTTTGGTAAAAGAATGGAAAGTGTCAACTTGAGTTCTTTGTTCACAGTCATAGAAATTCATGCTGGCTGACAAGAAAAATAACTTATTGGACTGATGTGGAAGTTCATGGATGTATCAGTTAGCTACTGCTGCATAACAAACCATCTCAAATACGGTGGCTTTAAAAAAATCAGTTTAGGGGTGCCTGGGTGGCTCAGTCCGTTAAGCCTCCGGCTTCGGCTCAGGTCAGATCTCACTTTTGTGGGTTCGAGCCCCACGTCAGGCTCTGTGCTGACAGCTAGCTCAGAGCCTGGAGCCTGCTTCAGGTTCTGTGTCTCCTCTCTCTGCTCCTCCCCCTCTCATGCTCTGTCTCTCTCTGTATCAGAAATAAATAAAATAGTTAAAAAAAAATTAAAACAAATCAGTTTATTCAGGGGTGCCTGGGTGGCTGGGTGGCTCAGTCAGTTAAGTGTCCGGCTTCGGCTCAGGTCATGATCTCACAGTTTGTGGGTTCAAGTCCCACGTTGGGCTCTGTGCTGACAGCTAGCTCAGAGCCTGGAGCCTGCTTTGGATTCTGTGTCTCCCTCGCTCTCTGACCCTCCCCTCTCACACAGTCTCTCTCTGCCTCTCAAAAATAAATAAAAAAATATTTAAAAAATTTTAAAAAATCAGTTTATTCAGCTCAGCCATGTAGGTTGCTGTTCCCCACATGATCCCTGGGAAGTGAGGCCCTGGACCCTCCTTCAAATGTCATCTCATCCCCCAGCAACCTAGGCCCTTCTTGTTCTTAGAGTGGAGTCAGGGTTCCGGGAACAGTGAAAGAGCACCAGGGCCTCTGGAAGCCTAAGCGCCAAGCTGGAACACCCTTGCCTCCCCTGTATTCTGGCCCAAGTAAATCACAAGGCATCGGAGACCCAAGGGGTGCAGAGCTAGACTCCACCTCTTCATAGGATTCCACCCCTGGAGCTGGCATGAATACGGGGCTACCAATTGAGGCCATCGAAGCAATCAATTTACTATAAAAAATTTGAAAGGAAAGCTTAAGAATTAATTCTCAGAAGGCCCAGGACCCAGTGATGCCCTAGGTGTCTGTGTGATGGGAACTAATGGGTGGTCTCCTCACTATTTTCCTCTGGGGAGGGAGGATGTCCAGCATTTTCAGTCTGTGAGGCTCACTTAGTGGGAGACAGAAATATCACCTTGGTCATCTGCCTTGCCTCCAGAGGCTGTGACATCCAGATTGGCAGTCCTACTCGAAATGATATTCTATGCGTTGAGGGGCCATCTACAGAACAGAATGTGGGTGTGGCTCCCTAAAGAAGGCAGACTGAATGCTGGGCCACCCATACCAATGTTTCTCTCTCTCTCGCTCTCTCTCTCCATCCACCAAAATGGTAACAGTAGTAATATGTGTGCATTCAGTTTATGGAAGAGAGTTTTCCTTGTGTTTGCATGAATTTCTATAATTTTCCAAGGAGCATGTGTTAGTTACATAATATTTTCAGGTTATAGAAAAAAAGTTATAGAAATACACAAACTTGTAGCAAGATGGATGCATTGGGAAGGTATTTGAGCTTTAGGTAGTTCAGTCTCAGCTCTCCTCCTCCTCCTCCTCCTCCTCCTTCTCTCCCTCCTCCCCCTTCTCCTCTCCTTCTCCATCCTCCTCTCCTACCTCATCCCTCTATTACTCCTACCCCTACACACATGTGTACACACACAGACACACATACCCCTTCCAACTCATTCTACACAGGAATCTGCTTAGAGTCTCTGTCTTCTCAACTGTAATAGACAGGAGAGAGAATGGTCTCCAAAATCATTTCCATTTGTGACTAATGTATACATACATGATTCTAATGTATCAGATAAATTATTTTTTTAATTTAAAAAAATTTTTTAACATTTATTTATTTTTTAGAGAGACACAGAGTGTGAGCGAGGGAGGGTCAGAGAGAGGAAGACACAGAATCAGAAGCAGGCTCCAGGCTCTGAGCTGTTAGCACAGAACTGATGTGGGGATTGAACACACGAATTGTGAGATCATGACCTGAGCTGAAGTCGGTCGCTTAACCGACTGAGCCACCCAGGTGCCCCTTAGATAAATTATTTTATATCCTGTTGGCACTTTTTCTGTTGTTTCAATCAATATACTGTAGTTGAACTCTAAAATCTGAAACCTGTCCTAAAAACACAGTGGGGGCGAAGGGTTTCCTTTTGCTTCCCCTCCATTGGTCCCTGTCACCAGATGCTGATGTGACAGTCCACTGAAGACCATAGAGCTCTAACAGATGCTACTCTATCTCTGGGGAATTGTAAGACTCAGGCCTCACATATTAGAAATCGGTCCCTCGGAGAAATACCTTGCTTTGCCCTCTGCAATATCTAGACACGAACGAGGCAAAGTGGGTGAAGGGGGCAGGGAGAAGCATGTGTGGAGAACATGAGCGTGCTCTGTATATGCCTATAGGGCCACTGACGAGTGACTTTGACCTTGTGGGTTGGGAGTAGGGTAGCCATAATACCAAAACCAAAACAAAACCATAGCATTCAGTTAAATTTGAGTCTCAGATGAGCAGGAAATAGTGTGTGGGTATACGTCTGTCTCCTACATTGCAGATATTACCAATTTGAATGGCACAGACTTATGCCAAAAAATGTGTTCATTTGTACCTGAAATTCAAACACTCTTTGCTAAATCTGGCCACGCAAGTTAGCGTAGATGTCTAATGTTATTTGTTCCTCTACACTGCCCAGCCTCAGGCACTCAGAGAATATATGACCTGACCCAGACTTTGACCAAAGAAAGACCTAAAACCCTTGACTGTTTTTGAAGCATCTGAAAGAAATCAGGAGGGGAAATATTTTATGGGAGGATATTTCTCATTTCCTTGTGGTCATGACAGTCTGGAATAGGAATTAGAGTCTGGTTCTAAATTCAGAGCAAAAGTAGTGGGCTTTTTTTCCCCTTGCTTTTATTTTCCATCCTAAAAGTACCTAATATATATGTATATATTTAAAAGAAAAAAACAAGCAAAACCTATAACCAGTCACAGAGAATAAGTAATACATGGGAGGCCAAGAGGGATACCTCCTTAGTACCTAAAAAGACAAAGAAAAGAAAAAAAAAAAGAACAAGGTCAACTCTTCAGCTCTAAGATTTGAAGTAATGAAATTGACTCATAATACCCTTGAAACTTCCCAGAATGGCCATATGACTCGGAAAACTGGCAAAATTAGCTCATGCACGATAGGAAGGTAGGAAAAGAAAGGGGGTGAATTAACCACTGAGCATGGGAAGGCTGGCTTGAAAAGGAAGATTGGGGCCATGGTGTGGGGGCAGGGAGGGTCCAGATGAGGGGAGGAAGAACAAGAGAATGGGGAGAGAGAGCTCAGACTTAGAGAAGCCCTGGCTCACGATCATTTGTGTGTTGCTGATAACGTTCGGCATACTGAGAATTCTGGCTCTCTGAAACGTCCAGTGTGCCTCATGCACACACACTGGTGATACATCCCAGGAGAAAATGATACGGAAGTGTAGTCCAATTGTGTGCCCCAGATCAACACATTGAGGCTTCCTGTGAAGGAAGGCATGTCAGTAGTAAGGCATAACTGTTGGTTTCTTCCTCTGACATTGTGCCTTTGAACAGGATTCGGCATAGCAACCATTTAACTGCTCATGTCCCCTGGCACTAATGAGCTTGGTCCGTTTTAGCCTTTATTGACATGGAGGAAATGGCGTGCAGGCAGGTGTCCAGAGCACTAATCTATGAAAGGACAATTTCCTCTGTGTTTGCAATGGGCGGGATGCTTCAGCTGGTAAGACTCTATTCTTTGGTTATGTTTCCTAAACAGAGCCCAGGTGGATTCTCAAATGTCCCAAGCAGATCCCCTCAGACCAGTCTTATATTTATATTTTTTTCTCTGACCATTCCAGTCTGAAGCCATGCAAGCAAGGTCAAGCTGCTCTATTTACCGTTTGCCAAATGCTTATGTAGCACTGGCTATGTGCCAGGCACTGTTTTAAAATAATAACAGGTCAAAACTACAGTGAGGTATCACGTCACACCTGTCAGAACGGCTAAACTTTACAACATGGGAAACACCGGGTATTGGTGAGGATCAGAGAAAGGGGGTCCTTCTTGCACTGCTGGTGGGAATGCAAACTGGTGCAGCCACTCTGGAAAACGGTATGGTGGTTCCTCAAAAAGTTAAAAATAGGACTACCTATGATTCAGCCATTATACTACTAGGTATTTACCCAAAAGATACAAAAATGCAGATTTGAAGGGATACATTCACCCTGATATTTATAGCAGCACTATCGACAATAGCCCAATGATAGAAAAAGCCCGAAGGTCCATTGATTAATGGATGCATAAAGAAGATGTAGAATATATACACAATGGAATATTATTCAGCCATGAAAAAGAACAAAATTTGCAACAATGTGGATGGAGCTAGAGAGTTTTATGCTAAGTGAAATAAGCCAGTCAGAGAAAGACAAATACCATATGATTTCACTCATATGCAGAATTTAAGAAAGGAAACAGACAAGCAAAGGAAAAGAGAGAGAGAGAGAGAGAGAGATACCAAGAAACAGAGTCTTAACTATCAGAGAACAAACTGATGATCAGCAGAGGGCAGGGGCGGGGGATGGGAGAGGGGTGAAACAGGCGAGGGGAATGAGGAGTGCACTTGGGAAGAACATCAGGTTTTGTATGAAAGTGTTGAAGCAAGGGGCGCCTGGGTGGTTCAGTCAGTTGGGCATCTGACTTTGGCTCAGGTCATGAATTTGCAGTTCTTGGGTTCAAGTCCCACGTTGGGTTCTGTGCTGACAGCTCAGAGCCCGGAGCCTGCTTCGGAGTCCGGGTCTCCCTCTTTCTCTGCCCCTCCCCCAATTGTGCTCTGTCTCTGTCTCTCAAAAATGAATAAACATTAAAATAAATTTTTTAAAAAAGTATTACCCTGTAAGTTAACTAACTGGAATTTAAATAAAAACTTGAAAGACAAAATAAAACAACAACCCCAACACCCCAACAAACTCACTTAAAACTGTTAGCCGTACAAGGTGGGGACCACAGTCAACCTCACTTTACAGATGGGGAAACTGAGGCATGGGGGTTAAGAAACCTGCCCAAGTAAATGACAGAGTCCGGACCCTTGACTGCTTTGTTACGCGCTCTCCTCTTTGCTATATGCCAACGTCACACGCACGTCTGGTCCACACCAGTGTTAATACCCCCGATTCCTAGGGGACTACACTTTCCTGGTAGGAGAGGTGGAGACAGAGTACCAAGGAAGGCCTGTTGCCGAGGGGGATGGGAAGGAGAGTCAGATGAAACCAGTTACCTCACGGAATCTAGTTCCAGGATGAAGTTGGGGGGCTGCCATTGCACAGGTGGCTGTGGAACTCAGAGGGGAAAACCCACACTAGCAGCCGTCTCATTTCCTGAAATTTGGCATCTGTGAATCGGAAATGTTCAGATGCCTTGGAGAGCCTGAAGCCAGGTGGAAATTCCTTTTCTAAGGTTGCGAAAAAGTCTCTACTATTATTATGATGATGTGTGTTAAGTGGGGTGAGTGTACCCCTCGTCACCCAAATTGCCGAGCCTTTTCAGGGTAAAGGGGACATTATTAATCATTACCCAAGGACAAACGGGCTTTAAACCAGGACTCAGTGGGGCAAACAGAAGGCAGGGTCACTCCAATGGTAAGTGAACCCAGAGCGAGCGGCTTCAAGGTCTGCCACGGGCTTTATTCCGGACAAGCCTGACTCGGATTCTGGGCAACACCTTTGCTGTTCTCGTCTGGGTTGGCTTCGGTTAAGTCCGCCATGGTTTACAAGAGCGGTAGGAGCTCGTGGTGGTATTGACAACCGGGCCCCTGTGGACTTGCTTTTGTGTGTCACTGATGCAGCTCTTAATAGAGCCCCTGAGACCCGACAGAGTTAGGCCAAGTTCATGCATGAGCACAGGGAACCACGGACTTGCTTCTTTTCAACAGACGACCAACTCCCATTTGAACTCCTGAATGGATTTCTCTCTGAGCCCGCTCGCTATGCTCTAGCTCAGTGGAGGGTGACAGCATGTCAGGGCGACCTGGAACCTTGTCAACTGAACAGCAGCTGAAGGAAATGGGAACACGCAGCTTGGAGAAGAGAAACGCGAGGCCCCAGGGGTGGCCCCGCAGAGCTGGTCTGCGTTGCCCACAGCACTGGACAAGATGGAAACTCTGGGCAATCAGATTTCAGCTCAATTTAAGTGATTTCTGTTTTCTGTCATTCTTAAAATGTTTTTGAAAGACATGTTTTAATGATAAAAATAGCACACGCTCTTCCTAAAAAAATACTCAGACTATGACAAAACATGGAAGGCGGAAAGTAAAAGCCTTCCTCTTTCCTCCTGTTCCCCCTTCCCGTGCCCGCCCGCCTCCCCCAGAATGCCTTACATTAATGCCTCATCTCCCCACATCCCCACCTCGGCACACCCAAGCCTACTCTCTGCACGTATACATAGGCATGTTATGCGTGTATCATTCTGTCTTGTCAATTTTTGTTTTACTAAAAAATATGGAACACCTGCGTGGCTCAGCCGGTTAAGCGTCAGACTTTAGCTCAGGTCATGATCTCACTGTCCGTGGGTTCAAGCCCCTCAATGGCCTCCGTGTGGCCAGTTTAGAGCCTGGAGCCTGCTTCAGATTCTGTGTGTGTCTCTGGCTCTCACCTGCTTGTGCTGTTTCTTTCTCTCTCTAAAAAACAAGTAAACATTAAAAATTGTTTTAAATAGTCATAAAATGAGCACGTCTCAGGAGGTGATGAGGCACCCCGGTAGGTAAATTCCTGTTGTTTCTGAATGGTGTTAATCAGAGAAGCCTTGCCGAAGGATAGGAAACCGTCACAGAGGACATAACTTATTGGCCCTTAGTCAATTTGAGATAACCTGATCTGACATTTTTTTCATTAGAAACTTTTTTACCAGGTGCCTCGAAAAATCAAAGTAGACATTTTGTTCTGATACTTGTTCTTAAGAGAAAGGATGTTCAAATGACCTAAGCTGTTTGAAGACGGAGGGGCCATCTGGGAGGGGGTTCTTAGCCACTGCCTGCCATCAAGCAGAGGTTGGCCCGCCACTTGGCAGGGACGCTGAGGAGGAGATTAAATCCACAGACGGGCAGGGGGAGAGAGCTGGCCCAGGTCCCTTCCAAGATCCGTTTCAGAGCTCTGATTCCCTGCCTTCCCACGCCAGCTCACCAGGGCAGGGAGAAAGATCCGGAAGAGCCCTGCGAACAGGAGCATCCCCTTGGCCCCCACGGCCCCCAGCAGGGAGAGCAGGTGCACGCGCCCCACTGCTGGGCACCCACGACCCCAGGAACGCCTGCCCGCAGCCGTGCTCGCTGCTGTGTGGACCTCAGCAAGCTTTCAACAGAGGTACCTCAATTTAAAAGAACACACATTTTTCAGTATTCAGTAGTCTCTCAGGTTTTGCGTCCCCTTCTCTCCCCAGCTCTCTTTCCCCCTTCCCCTCCCCCATGGTCCTCCATTAGGTTTCTCCTGTTCTCCTTTTAGACCAGTGAGTGCAAAGGGGGAGGGGAAGGGGGGAGGCGGTGGTGGTCATGGAGGGGGGCACTTGTGGGGAAGGGCATTGGGTGTTATATGGAAACCAATTTGACAATTAACTATTAAACTATTAAAAATTTTTTTAAAATGAAAGCAAAGCGTCTATTTTGTTAAAAAACAGTCCTCAGGCAATGTTTATAAAAAAACAAAAATAAATAAAAGAAAAAAAATTCCTCTCTAAACACTGCAGGCTCGCAACTGACAGCAAATACTGTACATTCTTGAGAGCCTGGTGGTGCCGGAAATTACTCCTTCACCTGTTTCCTATCTTGACATTTCATCAAGATGGAATTTAGTGGCTATACAAGATAATGCTGTCGTGTTTGACTTTATTTTTTTTAGTGGTTTTTTTTTAATGTCTTTATTTTATTTTGAGAGAGCAGAGAGCGAGCAGGGGAGGGGCAGAGAGACAGGGAGACACAGAACCTGAGCAGGCCTCAGGCTCTGAGATGCCAGCACAGAGCCCGACTTGGGGCTCAAACCCAAGAACCGTGAGATCATGACCTGAGCCGAAGCTGGATGCCCAACCAACTGAACCACCCAGGCGCCCCATATTTGACTTTAAAAGACACTGGCTATGTCTCTGCGTTCAGAATCTCCTCTATTTGTGGATGGGTTGGATGGATGGGTGCCTTTTCCTTTTATCTTGGAAAAAAAAAAAACAAGCCCCAGAGACATCGAAAAAAGAGTAGGTGAAACATTATATACTCTTATTTACAACCACCAAGTATTAATATTTTAACATTCTTGCTTATCTCTCCATATACATATGTACATATTAATATTATTGTTGGGAGCTGAATGTTTGTACCCCGGCCCTCAATCCCTGTGCTGCAATGCTAACCTCCAGAGGGATGTTAAGAGGAGGTAAGGCCTTTGGGGAGTATTAGGCGATCAACACAGAGCGCTCAGGAAAGAGACCCCACATTGCTCCCCAGCCCTTCCCCACGTCCAGGTCTAAGGAGAAGTCTCAGACATGGAAAAGGGGCCTCACCAAGTCATGCCGCACAGTGATCTTGGATTTCTACCCTTCAGAACCACGAGAAATCCCTGTTGTTTATCTGTCACTTAGTCTGTGCTATTTTGCAATAGGAGCCTGAAAAGACCAAGACAGGGAATGTTTGAAGTAAAGGGCAGACATCCTGACCCTTCCCATATGGATAAATGTATGGGCTAGGGCCTCCTAAGGACACAGAAACAGTACGGTGATCGAAGTTAGGACATTTAATGTTGATATCATACTCTTAGGGAACACGATCCTTTTCAACTTTTGGCAGTCTCTCCGATGTTTTCTTATAGAACCAGCTTTCCGAATCTAGGATTCCATACAGATACTTCATGGTCATGTTTCTTGAGTCTCTTTTACTCCAGAAAAGTTCTTTGACCTTTGTCTTTATTGTAGTGATATTCCTGAAGAGTACAGGCCTGTGATTTTTCTCGCACACCCTTTGAGTTGGGTTTGCGTGGTGTGTCCCTTGAATGAGTTTAAACTATGCACAATGTATGTCCTTCTTGGGACATCATGGTAAGAGGCACCTGCTGTCAGTCTGTCCATTGTTAACTGTCAGTCGTGGAGTCAAAATGGTATCCAGATGAGTTATCCACTTTAGAAGAATCTTTCCTTTTTTGAATCAATGAATGGACATTTGGTGGTGTTACCAAATTTCTTCACCCTGAAGGTAACTTTTTCCCTACTGTCATAATAAATCTAGAGAGAGGTACTTCGAGACTGTGTAGATAATTGCTTTACAAACAAACTGGCTATAGCATCTCTTGATGACCCCTTCCTGAATCGATTATAGTGTTGCTAGAATGGAGAGATGATTTTGGAAAAAGGAATATTGTAGTATTGAGGTTTTTCTCTTTGTACTTCTCTACTCTTCCTACCCTAAGACCAAAAGGGATACTTAAGGCAAATCATTTGGACTGATAGGATTTAAAGTGAGTCCCCAATAGCACCCTCTCCCAACCATTCCACGGTATGATCTATGTCTGGAGGGTGAGGCAGCCATACACAGTGGGAAGGGCCTTGGGTCCAGAGTCAGAGGAGCAGACAGCTTGGCATTCCCGACCTGGAGACTCCACATGTACATGAACATGTCCTAACGTGAACTCCTCTGAGGGGTCACTTCCTCAAACCTGGGCCTCCTCCAGAGTTCCAAAGTCATTAAATACTGCTACCATCGACCCAGTTGTACAAGCCAAAAATCTGACCAACATTCTCTACTCCTGACTCTTCCTTACTCTCCACATCTAATTAACAGCCAGGTCTTACATAATGATACCTTCCACACATCACCAGGAATTCAGGCTCTCTGTCCAGCCCTGTTGCACCACCTGGTCCAGGCTGCCATCATCTCCTGCCTGCTCTTCTGCCGTTTCCTCCCGACTGTCCACGGGCCTCCAAGACTTTGTGTACTACAGTCTGCTCTTCCCACTTCAGCCAGAGTGATCTTTCTGCCTTATAAATTTGACCATGCCCCTTCTTCTTTCCCATTAAACCTTTTGGGAGATCCCCCCTACAGTAAGGATCATTTGGTTAAAGTAGTCTGTTTCAACTCCCCACCATGGTACCTGAGGCCCCCACAGCCTAGAACTGGCCCAATTCACTAGCAGTATCTAGTCATCATGATGCCACCTCTTACTTTCTTCCTTCCCAGCCTCACTCTGGCCAGACAGATCAAGACAGGTGCAAGGTGACATATATATATGGAAGGTGTTCTTGGAAAAAACATATACAACTTATCAACGCCCACCCACAAGGCAATCTTCCCTTAGAAAATCATGGAAACAGCTTTGACCTGACCATTTCCACAGGATCTGACTGTAGAAAGTGCCCCCTAACCTGTGGACCCTCCTTTTTGAATGTGGAGGCAAGTACTCACCAGGAGATAGTTACTTAAAGATTGTTCATCTGGGCAGGTAAAGCCGGCGAAAGAGATGGGCCACCAGGGGGCGTGCCGTGACCCTGCAACAGGCTTGAGCTGGGTTCCATGTTTATCTTGGAAAAAAAAAAAGATATTGGAAACATATCAGATATATTTATTTATGCTTTCTGACGACCACATGCATCTCAAATCCCAGGGCAGCCACATTCTTTTATTTTTATGTGGTATCCATGGTTTCAGGACAAACAAGCTAAGAAAAACCTTTCCCACCACTGAATGCGAAAGGAAATATGAAAGCTCAGGTCTTTTTGTTTTTTTGCTTCCAGAAAGTCAGACTACATGTTAAATAGTCTCCCCTTAGGCAAGAACTCTTGATTCATTGAGGAAATGGCTAAAACTCTGTATGGCACATTTCTCATTAATATTTGAAAATTCTCAAGACCATTGAGGATCAGACAAAATGATAATAAAATATGATAAATAGTTCTCACTGAGCATTTACTATGTTCCAAATGCTGTACCAAGAGTTTGATGTATTGTAAGTAAATATAACTCACTCACATGATATACTTTGAGGTTAAGTATTGTTGTTCTTATTTTTCTAAGGAGAAAACCAAGGGTCTGATCACATCAGCAATTTGACAAGAATGCAGATTTGAATTCAGGACTATGAGATGCCAAAGTCTGCACTCCTACTCAGTGTGCTATGTTGTGTTAAAGACCTCTTATCTTTCTTTCAGAAGTCCACCATCTCTACTTTAGGACTTTCCTCTTTCCTCCCGCCCTCTTGTGAGTACTTACAGTGCTAAGACCTGCAGTCATCTATCCTACACTCCATTCCAACTGCCCTAGACTTGACTTTACCATCTATTCCCCATTCAAAGGGGGCTATCCTGTCTCATTTCTTCTCCAACCCCTGTTTCTTGCTAGAGCACTTTTTAGTGTCTGATAATCAGGCAGTCAACAAATACTGATGGATCATCTATCTCTGTGCTAGACCAGTATGATTCCTGCATGTATGAGGTCCAGTAAGTTCTTGTTGGATGAATGAATGAATGGATGGATGACTGGATGGATGGATGAATACTAGTACACAGTGGCAAAAGAGGAAGTTTCAGGTAGAGACCAAAACATGAATCCTGGAATAAGAGAGATTTGGGCTCTAGCCTACAATTTGAGTGGCACTTAGTACTAGTCACCAAATATTTCTGACTATGGTAATTTCAGGCTCTCAACAAATTCTAGCTTCCACTGCTTAGCACTTCCAGATTCCTGAGAGGCATCTGTCCTTGGGATTTGGGAATAAGAAATCAGAATTTCTAGGAATTCTGAAATCATAAATGATTTTGTATTTTTCATTACACTGTATTTACTTGTTTAAGTAATAATGTGCAACCCTAATAACCATTGAATCATTTTTTTGTAATAGGATCATGCTGCTGGAAGTCTTCACTAAAAACATGATATAATAATAAATGCATGGTTTATTATTATGAATCTATTGTGGTAAGATTATATATTTCAATAACATGTAAAACAATCTTTTCCTTATATGGAAATGTGACAGTAGAACATATTAAATGAAGGGAAAAACAAGATAAATGTCAAATGAAAATTGTGATAAAAATGGACTATAATGCAACAAATATTTCTGTAAAGATTACTATTAAAATGAAAATTTAGAACACATAAGGCATTAATTGCCTGACCAATTTCCTTTTTGGCCTTGACATTTACTTAACTGTTAGGAGCGGATCCAAAAGTAGCCTGGAGTCAAGTTTTAGAGTACCTACTTCTTCATGAAGTTTATTTCCTTTATTAATGATGAAAATTAAAAATATTTATTTTCCTTCTCTTCTTGCCCTGGTTTTGATTTTGCTGTTGAAACTGATGCTGCTTTTAGTAATTCGGATTTTTGTTCAGTTTCGGATTTCCTGTCAGAGTATTCAACAATATTCCCATCATCTGCTCTTTGCATTTCTTCCATTAAAGTGTTTACAAAGGCCTGTGCCTGGAGGGAATATTCAAACACTGGAAAACACCAGTGCACATGGCTGGGTTGTGTTCCAATAACACAACATTCAGATCTCCTACCAAACTTAACAGCGCTAAGTAGAAGCATGTGTGGAGATTGCCAATTTAAGGATATATTTTGTTTCCAAAATAGATCTCTTAAAACATAACTCATAAGACATGTATGAAGCATATTATGCATAAAAGGTTACTGATACTTATTTTATTCATAAGAATGGCTCACATAGCAGACAGCCACGGAGACTCACTTATAACAGCAATAGCAGCGAGCAAGACAGACCTGTTAGGCCTCTTGACTTCTGGGGTGCGCCTCTCCTGTTTCCTGGAAAAGTTAGCCTTAACCTTTGATTCCACGCATTAGCATTTCCTGATCTTGCTCTCACCTTGCCACCAGTGAGTCCTTTGAACCAGTAACATCTCTATGTTGATTCTTTTGTTTTAATTCGCACAGGAGAATCACAACTTTTTCCTGTTTTCCCAATTTCTTGGCCACATGTTCCTGAGACTTTGGATTTGGAAAACAAAAATTTTCTAGAAAAGTTGCCAGGAAGAAATTCTCTGGAAACACCCTCGCAGCCTTTGAACATAAGGTAGAGCATGCGACAGGCTTTGGCCAAGGAAACATGTTACTTCCAGGCCTAAACTGTAAGAACCATTATGAGATTTGCCACATTCCCTTCCTCCTGCTGCATCAGTTAGGGAAGCACGTCTTTAGCTAGAGCCTCTGGAAGTGGGGTCCTTGAGTGACTGTGACAGGCAGAGCCCACCGACAATCATGGAGGACGCGTGACAGGAGGCACTTTCGTGAGATTCTGCAGTCATCATTTTAGTACACCCTGTAATGATAGGCTCCATGTTTGGGGCAATACACTTACTTCCTCTGAGTCCCAGTTACCCCATTTGAAAGGAGAAAAAGTAATTTCAGTTTCAGGTTTGTTTATTTCTGGTGAGGACCAAGCAAGGTGAGAGCATGTCAAGCTTCTAATACAAGGTCTAATGTATAATAGATGCTCAGTATTTCTTTCCCAGAAAAGGGATCAAGAGAACATCCCTAGAAATAGATCAAAATTAGAAGTCAGAGTAGCATGAGATTTTCCAAATGTTCACACGGGAAGCCGTATGTCAAAGGAGCAATGCCTTCAAAATTGTGAAGGACAGGTCTATACCCAGCCAAACTAGCAACCAAGTATCATGGTTTAGAATACAGCCATTGTCACCAAACTTTTACATCTTATGTATCCGTTCTCTGAAAGTACTCTACCAAAATGACTCAGGAAACAGGGGACCCAACTCAAGACAGAAGGACTTCCTGAGAAGGGCAGCCCCAGTTTGATGTCTGGGCAGAGCATAGGGAGCTTCTGGCTGGCCCAGAGCAGGAAGATAGGGCTCCAGGGGAACCCAGCCAGGACAGTATTTAACTGGAAGGAAACCTGATGTGTGTGGAAAGTAAGGCTGGTGGGGAAAGTACATTCTGTTGCAAGTTTAAGAATTAATGACAGCGCCTGGATAACAAAGAAAATTTTAGGGGCACCTGGGTGGCTCAGTCAGTTAAGCATCTGACTTCAGCTCAAGTCATGACCTCGCCATTCATGAGTTCGAGCCCCGCATCAGAGTCTGTGTCTCCTTCTCTCTCTGCTCCTCCCCTGTTCATGCTCTGTCTCTCTCTCTCTCTCTCTCAAAAATAAGTAAACATTAAAAAATTTAAAAACTCAAAAAGCAAAAGCAAAGGAAATTTTAAAATATAAGGTAATTATTAAGTCCAAGAACAAGAAAATTTTACAAATGACAAAAAAATAAAATGATAGTATATTATTTGACTTAGCAGGAAGAATATTAACATGCTTATAGTAATTTTTTTTGCTGATTTTCAATTCAATCAAAACTTTTTTCTTTTTAATTTAAAAACTTTTTTAATATTTATTTTTTGAGAGACAGTATAAGGCTCTGACACATCGGCCACATTTTGTCATGGAGCATTTTTTAACAGGCTGACAAGCTCTGTAGGGCACCCATTTTGAGTTTATGCAATGTGGGTCAATAAACATGACCTTGAGAGTTCTCATCTTCACATGCTCCACATCCCCTCCACCTACCCCCACCAATTCCCAATCAGAACAGTCTCAAGAGCTGTTGAACCAGAATTTGGTGTCCAGAAGAGCTACAAAGAACACTCTCCCCACTGGAGAGAGAGATTCCTGAGTCTCCTGAGTGTGGAATGAATGGAGCACTTTGGTGGTCCAGAAATGTTCACCGCGGACACCTTACCATCCCCCTCACCTCAAGCTCCCGTGAACCATTCCCCGAGCTGAGCTAACCCCTCACATGGGGAACAGAAAAAGAAATCAACGTTTCTGAAGGAAAGAAATCCAAGTTCTAATTTCTCCCAGAGAGAGGATTCACTCCACTGTCTAGCTCTGGCTGCTTTCTCTTCCTTCCTTCTCTGGTTTTATCCCTCCCACCATCCACGTAATCCTTCTGCATAGATGTGCCCTTAAACTTATTTTCTCCCTTTGGCATGGTTTATTTTTCCCCAGAGCCAGAGCTCACTTCCCCAGCCTCCGGTGGTCCAGCTGTGAGCAGGTGAAGTTAGCTGGGTATAATTTTCAATGAACCATTTCTTTTTTGGCAAAAGCAAGCCCCCGTAATCGGTTTCCATTAAAACCTCGATTCCGAAAAGTGAATCTGACAGCTCCCGAGTCCTGGCCTCAGAGCACTTGATTAATCTCCGTAGTCAGAGCCCAAGGTGAGGAGGCGGGAGGAGATTCCTTGCAGCGGGAAGAGAGTCCCCTCCCCCCACCCTCAGGCACTGCTACACTTCCCTGGTGTCCTCACTGGCTTATGCAGAGCTGAGGTTTGTCACCCCCCGCATGAGCTAGCTCATTTAATGCCATAAGCTGCCTCATCCCCTTTTACAGGTAAAGAAACAGGCCCAGAGAGGTGGAGTGGCTGGTCCACATTTGCGCACCTAGGGGCTGGTAGAGTCCCACAGGAACTGAGCTCTGAGTTACTCGACAGCTGGTGTCTCTGGTTTCCACTGGGACCACCCATCTCCCCTCCCCCAGCATTGGGCTAGATGCAGAGATCAGGCCTGCGTGGGTCCTGGAGACAAACTCAGAGGTTTGGTGACTCAGTGGAAAATATCACGGAACGTCTTGGCTGTTGAATGTCTTTTCTCAGTATTGGCCAACTTGGGTCATTCTCGGTCTCCTTCATCCCTTTGAGTCCCAGGTCTGGACTGAGAAGTGACCATAGGTGATGCTTAGGATATTCCAGGATATGGTTCCAGTCTGACATGGCCATAACATGTATGTGCATACGTGCTAAGTTACTGGAAGGGTGCTCGGGGGGCATAGAGTGACCTCACTGCTTTTTGTCTTCTTTTTCATGCATTCCATTTCCAAACTTCCAGTACCATCTTCCTGCTCTGGCAGGGTCAGGGGTCCCTGGGTAACTCCGTTCCCTAGTCTGGTTCATAGTAACTCCTCTACCCTCCAGGCTCTGAGGACTGGCTTAGAATCTAGTCTATGTGGGGCGGCTAGGTGGCTCAGTGGGTTAAGTGTCCAACTTCAGCTCAGGTCTCAATCTCACAGTTCGTGAGTTCAAGCCCTGAGTCGGGCTCTGAGCTGACAGCTCAGAGCCAGGAGCCTCCTTTGGAATCTGTGTCTCCCTCGTGCTCTGTTCCTCCCCCACTCGCACTCTGTCTCTCTCTTGAAAATAAAGATTTTAAAAATGAAAAAAAAAAAAGAATCTGGTCTTTGCTGCCCAACCTTTTGGCTTGGGAAAAGAACTGGCCGGTCACAGTCTTCCAGCCAGCAGGGGCGCCCCTCAGGGAGACCTCTCTGTGGGGCCTCAGGGTCCTGGAGATGCATGTGGGGGCAAAACAGACACATCCTAAACTCAGCTGAATTCCCTGGGTTTGATCTTACATAACTGCTCTTCATATTTACTTTTCAAAAATCCCTGGTGAGGGCTGTAAATACTTTAAAAGAACATTTCTGGAGGGTTTTTGTTGTTGTTCAAATGCACTACATATTCATTACAGAAAATTTAGGGGACAAAAGGAAAAGCAGACATAAGAAAAACAAATATTCTCTGTAATCACACCAACTGGAGATAACATTTAAAGATGTACAGCATTCCACTCTTTTTTTCTGGGCCCATCTATATTCACTTTTATTTCTAAAAATGGAATTTCATCACATTCACTGTGTGCATTACCAGGCATTAGCCTAGCTAATAGCCATTTCTCTCCTTTCTGCTTTGCCAGCCAACCCCGATTTTGTTCAGATATAGGGCAGCCCTGTGCCGAGGGAAGGCTGGGATCTTCTCCCGCCTAAGGGAATGAAACTTAATAGATCTAGGCCATTCTTGATCATTCTGCTGGTCTTGTCAGTGATTGGTTTGGGAATAAGTGTGACATTATTTTGGACAAGAGATACAAGGGAAGGCTTCAGGGAGCTCCTTGAAAACATTAAAACAAAAACAAAAACAAAATACAGGGGTGCCTAGGTGGCTCAGTAGGTTAAGCATCCAACTTTGGCTCACATCATGATCTCACGGTGCATGGGTTGGAGCCCCGCATCGGGCTCTGTGCAGACAGCTCAGAGCCTGGAGCCTGCTTCAGAGTCTATGTCTTCCTCTCTCTCTGTCCCTTCCCTGCTCACACTGTCTCTCTCTCTCTCTAAAATAAAGAAACATTAAAAAATATTTTTTAAAAACCCTGCCCTACAAAAAGAAACCTCTCCTTTTCATGGCTGGAGGTGTCTGAAATAAAGGCAGTCATTGTGCAGGTGAAAGAAGTGAGGGAGCAAGCCTGAGAGGTTCAACCAGGGACATCAACATTGTCAGAACCATCACTGTGGGTCCTCACCAAGCATCTCTGTTCACCAACTTTGCAACCATCCCCAAGCTGGGCATCTTGTTACATGACAAAACACCTTTGTGGTTCATGCTATTTAAAATGTTCTGCTGTTTGGAACCAAAAGCATCCTACTGGACAGACTTTTTCTTGTCATTAGGAATCCTTTAACAGCATTGTTTGAACCGGACCAACTCGATTCTAATTGGCATAGCATATTTCTTTGTGTGGACATGGAGTTTATGCATGTGTTTTGCTATTACAGTACTGCAGCCCTGAGCCCGTTCCTATTTCCTTAAATTCTGAGTTAAATGTTCTGAACAGTTTTAAGGATTTTAATACATATTGTAAATTGCCCACGAGTCCTTATTAATGTGTTTTGTACTAATCTTTAAAAAGTCTCCAGAGAAGGTCGAGTTCCTCTTTCTTTCCAGTGAGCTCTCAGAAGAATCATTAGCAAAATATATTATTCCTGCAAGTGCCAACTTATTTTCCAAGATGAGCTCCATTTAAACAAAGCATGTCTTCCAATGAACTTTAATACTTCATACTCTTTTGCTACATTACATTGGACTCAAATTATTAGGACAAAGGATGTTAGATCCCTGGGCCAAGGAAGGTCAGATGTTTGGGCTGATGGCTCTTGACTTTACCCAGACTCTTGGAATCACTTCAGGAACTTAAAAACAAAACAACCCTAATTGAGGTATAATAGATGCACAATAAACTGCACATACTAAAAATAAGCAATTTGGTAAGTTTAAATATATGTATGCGTCCGTGAAGCCATCACTAAAATCAAGATGATAAGCAATTTATCACCCTTCAATTACAGGGATTGTTGCCCTTGGTTGCCTGGCATCCAATGACTTGAAAACTATTGTTTTATGTATTTTGTCTTTTTTTTTTTTAAGCTGCATGTAGAAGGAGAAATCCATTCCCTATTACTCCATCTTGGACAGAAGCAGATATTCCCTACCTGGGGAGCCTTTATGAAACAATCCGTGGGCTCCGTCCCAGAACAACTGAACTGTAGTATTGGGGGGGAGGTATTTTAACTTTTTGATGAAGGTACAATTTCCGTGCAATAAAATTCATCCTTTTCTGTGTACGATTTTGGGAATTTCGGCCAGCGAATGCCATCATGAAACTATCACCATAGTCATAATATAGAACAATTACATTCCCTGTCCCAAATTCTATGCCCTCCAGTGTAGTCACCCCACCCCCAGCAACCCCTAGCTCCTGGCAACCATTACTCCCCATAGTACCAGGATAAGGACCAGAGTTGAGGTTCAAGCAAGGGAGATTGGGAGATCAAAGGTCTAGAGTCAACAACAGACTTTGGCTCCAAAACACGGGAGCAAATACACTTGGCCAAAGCTACCTCTTAGTGTGATGATCAGCTATGGTCTTCATCTATTTTTCTTGGGCACAGAACATATGAGGCCAGAAGGACCATCATCACTGGGGTCAATGTAAGGGCTCAAGAATACTGATCCTATTATGATTAGGAGATGCCTCTTGGTCCTTCCAGTTTTTCCCATATCTAGCATTTACGTGTTCTATATATTCAATCATGTTGCTAGGTGACAACGTACATATCCCATACATCCATTTGTTTTTCTTGTCTTCTAAAGCAGCAGCGACTTTACTCATATGCAAGCATGTATTATGCTGTGGTACGTGTAAATACCATCTTTCAGGTGCAGCCACAGAAAAGTGAGGAGAAGCATCACTCACAGGATGGGAGACAGGAATTGGATCAGTGAAAACCCAGGCATGCGACATCCTAACTGCACGGTATCCTAACAATGATAATTACAAGTTACCCTGCTTGGTTCTCACAAGAGCCCTATAAATGGGTTATTCTGATTCCCATTTTCCAGACGAGGAAACGAGCACAGAGAAAGCAAGTAAGTGGGTCAAGACCATCAACTGGGTAGAGGCAGAACTAAAAGCAGAAACCAGAACCTCTGGCTCCGGGTTCAACCCTCTTCTTACACATTGCAGTTGGGATGAAACGGTCTCCACTTTCTCAGGTACTTAAAAAGATTAATGGCCCCAGGATGGTAGACAGTGTCAGTATCAGGAGACAGGGTTGACAGGAAGCGAAAGGGAAGGATTCTTACTCCTTCCCAGGCACATAAGGTCAGCCTCACAGAACACTAGTGCCTACATCCAAACATTTTGCTTCTCTTGGGCAACTTCCCCTTGAGCTCTAAAGCTCTCTCTATAAGCCCATAAGCGAGGAGCAAACCAGGGCCAAGCTGGTCCTCAGCCTCCTCCTTTGCCTTGGCCCAGGGCTTGACTCGGGAGTGTGGGAGAGGGGGCCAGCTTTGGGCCCAAGCCCGAACTGAAAACAAGGATTTCGAGGTCATGATGCTCTTCAAACTTCTGGAGTTCTCTGTCACAGACCTGCCTGGGGGAGAGCCTAGACGCCTCCATCCCCTTCTGAATTCAGCCCCCCTTCAGGCTCTTCCCCTGTGTGTGCCTGTAACTCGGGTCAGTGATTCTCAAAGTGTGGTCCCTGGCCCAGCAGTCTTAACATCACCTAGGAACTTTTATTTATTTTTATTTTTCTATTTATTTTTGAGAGAGAGAGAAAGACTGAGATTGAGAGAGAGAGTGAATGGGAGAAGGGAAGAGAATGAGGGAGTCATAGAACCCGAAGCAGGCTGTCAGCAAAGAGCCTGATGAGGGACTAAAAATTCACAAGTCACGAGATAATGACCTGAACTACAGTCAGACGTTCAACCAACTGAGCCACCCAGGTGTCCCTAGGAACTTTTAAAGATTGAAGTAAAATTCACATCACATCCAAGTGACCACTTTAAATTAAAAAAAAATTGTTTTTCTTTTAATGTATATTCATTTTTGAGAAACAGTGGGGCACAAGTGGGGGTGGAGCAGAGAGAGAGTGAGACAGAGAATCCAAAGCAGGCTCTGAGCACAGAGCCCAACCCAGGGCTTGGACTCATGAAGCATGAGATCATGACCTGAGCCAAAGTCGGATGCTTAACCGACTGAGCGACCCAGGTGCCTCCCAATGACCATTTTTAGCTGTGTAATTCATTCTCACTCAGTTCTACTGTTGGTCTTGTGCCCCTATCCCCTCCATCTAGCCCCAAATCTTTTTTTATCACCCCAAAAGAAAATCCTGGACCCACACAGCAGCCACCCCTCATTACCCCTCTTTGCCTCCAACCCCTGGCAACCACAAATCTGCTGTCTCTACAGATCTACCCATTCTGGGTATGTCAGAGGAATGGACTCATACAACACGTGACCATTTGTGTCTGGCTTTCACTTCCCATAATGTTTGTGAGGTTCCCTCAGGCTGTATCGAGCATCAGGACTTTATTCCTATTTTTCTAGGAACGTCCATTCCTTGCCACTTGGGCTGCATGAATCAGAAACTATGAGTGTGGTGCCCAGCCAGAGTCCTTGTGGTTATTTGGATGCATTGCAGAGGAAGAGCCACTGAGCTAGGCGATGTCAGCCTATGTTGTCTCATCAGAAGAAAGATACTGGGTTCCGAAATTCAGGATTGTGTTATTCTGCCAAAACCCCACAGTCAGTACAGACGTCTTTAAAACTAAATTAGGTTGTTTTTGTTGTTGTTGTTGTTTGGGTTTTTTTTTTGCCTTTTTCTTAAGTTGTAGGAGATGGCTGTCAGGATCTGTCAAATTCATTTCTTGTCTTAGAAAACATACTGAAAAACTAGAGCACGTTCTTTCAAAATAATCCCAGACTATTTTTAATATCTCTATATTCATGTCAACCTTTTCCATTTTGTTTCCATCCTATTTATAGCAGGGCTAATTGCTTCTCAAACATCTCCAGATGTGCCGTCCATTACCCAAGCTGTGTGCTGTAGGTGGTGGCAAACGGGACTGTCCCAGAGCTTCCTTCCTTCCCTCCCCTGTCATGGAGTACAGATTTGTACACACACATGCCTTGACTCAAGAGCCTGCTTAGAAGGCGATTGACTCCCATGAACCTAGAGGAACTTCAGTAATTTGACACCCAAATTCCAAATTTCTTCTCTGCTATTTCCTCCTCCTAGTGGCTTGGGCAGCCCACCTGGCACTCTGCTAGTCGTCTGTCGATTTAGGGAGAATTGTCTAGGATGGCATGGGAAGGTGTGGGAGGCTATGCAAGTAACCAGGAGTCAAATGACTTGGGTCCCAGTGCCGGCTTGATTTGTGCTACTCATTCAATGAATGCAGTATTCACTGAATGCCATGAATGGGTGAGAAGACAGCAGTAAATAAGAGAGACACTGCCCCCCACCTGTCACCACTTTGGGGGACTTAAAGTCTAGTGGGAGGTCAAACTAAGTGAAGATGTGATTTCAGCATTGTGTGAGGATGTCACACTGGGGAATTTCCTATAAAACATGCTACATTGTACACTAGAAAGGCACCCGCTCTAGCAGGGGAAGAGGTGGGGATGAGAGATGGCTCTGAGGAGAAAGAGTTGGGTAAGTTTAGACATGAAGGGTGAATAGAATTAGCAAAAGTGGGAGTTAGGTGGAGTAGGTATGGTTTTACCAGAGAGAGCAAACCAGAGAGGAAATGGCGTGTGCCGTTGTTGGTGGGAGACAAGAGTCTCGCACTGGGAGCTAAGAGGATTATGAAGTTTCTGGGCTGTCATGTTGGGGACGAGTCTGGTGTGACACAGGTTTAAGAAGAGAAGAGGTTGTAGAGGTTGTAGAGGTTGTAGGTTAAGGCCCGGGAAGCCATGTGATCCTGTCGGGAAGCACAATGGAAGTTTCCAGCAGAGTCGTGGCTTGATCTGCTGTGTGTTTTAGGGGTCACCTGGACTCTGCAAGGGGGATGAGTTGTAGGGACTCACAGTGGAGATTGGGAACCCAGTTAAGGCTTTCTTGCACTGGGACCTCGCACAAAGTACTAGCAGATGAATTAGACAAGACTTTGGAGACCAATTCAGGAATGTCTACTGAGGTGGAGGATGTGCGTGCCCTGTGATCCAGAGATTCTGTTCACAGGAGGGTATGAACAAGATGCTCAGAACTATACTGTTGGAAATAAAAACCTGGAAGCAATCTAAATGCCCATCAATATGAGACTGGGTAAAATAAACATATGGGACCTGCCATCCTGAAACACAGGAACTTTACACAGCAGTTAAGATGAATGAGTGGGGTCTACACTTATCTAATTGAAAAATCTCAAGAGCATAATGCTGAGCAAACCATCTGGTTGACAGAAATTCAGGTGCAGCTGGACACCCTGTAGCTAAAGTTTGTAAGAGATGCTATTATTTTGTGTACCATTCAGACCAAAAAAAGCTGAAAACTAAACTGACAAAAATGCTTTCTTATCTCTTGTCATGTGATTCATTATATCTGAGTAGGTTCTTTTACCATATATTATTTTTGTGCATGCATTAAAAAAAGGAAAATATAAGTGGAGTAAATCAGTTAAGGTATTCCTCAAACTTTTCCATATTTAAACTGACTCTTCTGCATCTTCTTAAAAAAAAGTAGTCTCCATGCCCAACATGGGGCCCGAACTCATGACCCCAAGAGCAAGAGTCAGACTCTCCACTCACTGAGCCAACCAGGCACCCTTCTTCTGCATCTTTTTGACTCAAAGTTACTGACATCTGTGTTTCCCCCCTCCCCCGCCATACCATAATTCCTCCATCCAGCCAGAGAATTGGTGATACAACCTTTCTGAAAAGAATCCTGCTCCTGGAACATGGCTAAACATTTCTGATTCACCACCTACCGCACCTTCTCCTCACAATCGTTTTGTTCCTAGAGTAAACCAAGTGCCCTCTCACTGTCTCCACAATGTTCTGCAAGCATTTTCCTGACACCTTTGATGTTGGAGGATGCGCAGGAAGTACAGATCTGTCACTCTGGCCACCTGGCTGACAGCTGTTGTAAGACGTCATTAGTTATAAGAGCATCCTGACTTCAGAAACATTAAAATGTGGAAAAAAAGCGTGCCTTAGCAACAATGAAAAATGATAGATACTATTTCTGAATAAAAGATATGTTTATAAAATGCATGGGAATGATAAGCACCAAATTCAAGATGGATGTCATCCCAGCGATTATGTAGAAATGGAGGGTATGGGGCTGGGATGTGAGGCACGGGGGATTTCAAACGACTGTGTGCCATCTCAGTCTTCAAGTTAGGTAGTAGTTACATGGGTGGGTGTTTCCATTGTTCTCCACACTTTGTGATAAATATTTCATAATAAAAAAAGGTAACCCTTGAAGCGCCTGGGTGGCTCAGTCAGTTGGATCTCTCTTGATTTCTGCTCAGGCTGGATCTCACAGTTCATGAGATTGAGCCTTGCATCAGGCTCTGCACTGACAGTGTGGAGCCTCCTTGGGATTCCATCTCTCCCTTTCTCTCTGCCTCTCCCCTGTGCATGCACACTCTCTATCACAAAGTAAAATATATTTTTAAAAGGCAACAGTCTTATTAATGCCATTCTGTTAATAACCGGCTGTGTGATTTGGGAGAACCTGTCTAGCTACAGCTTTCTGGTCTGTGTTATAAAGACAATAATACCTCTTCTTCCTGCCTCACAGGAAATTTGCATTGCTGTGAATGTCAGAACAGCAAATGCTTGCAAATATCTTCTTTGGATTGTAAAGCACAACAGAGAAAGCTTATCGAGATGGTCATCTCACAAGCTCACCAAACTCTTCCTAGGGATGTGGGGTCGATGGTTTTCATACTAGCCTCCAATGAATCAGGCTTCAATGTATCTATGCCTCTTTGGCAATATGGCCCTGCCACTCCTCCCATCAAGGGGCGGAGGCTATTTCTGGGAGGACTGGCCATGTGACTTGCTTTGATCAACTGAATAGGACAGAAGTGACACTACAAGTTGCAGAGCTTAGACCTTGAGTGTGATGTAGCTTTGACTGCAATGTTCTTGGATTCCTGGGACCTCCTACATGCTCTGAGGAAGCTCTGTCTGACCAACTGGAGGATTCAGAGGCACGTGTAGAAAAACCACCAACAGCCAGCACTAACTGGTAGGCATGATTGAGGCCATCTTGGACTTGCCACTCTCAGCGTCCCTCCAGCCCAATTCTGTAGGCCAACAGAACTCCTTAGTCAACCCACAGAACCCTGAGGAATAATGAATCATTATTTTCAGGCCACCATATTGTACGACAGTTTGTTTTGCCGCAAAGTGTATCTGAAACAGGTGGCCCCTGAAAGTGAGGCGCCCTGCCCCATGATTTGCAGATTGGCATGATCTATTTCACAGACCACAAATCGGATATGCCGATTCATATCCTGCTTCAAGCAGTAAGTAATGACAAACCATCGGCTGTGTGTGTGTGTTACTGGCTTAGTACTAGGAAGACTAGAAAAAGGCGCAGCACAGAGAAAGATCACCTAATCTCACTAAGGAGATGTCAACTACAGAAAGTTACATTAAAATACACTACATTGAAAAATGCAAGCTATACAGAGAACAACGGACCTTTATAAAGTTCTTACTGCATAGCAGGGATTAGGGCCTAATGTATTCAGTCTTCACAAGGACCTGGCAACAACCATCGTTGTTCCCATTTCATAGACAGAGGAGCTACTGTTGAGTCAACGGCTCAGAGTCCTGCAGACGGTAGGTGGTCAAGCCACACCTGGGGCCCAGCAGCCCGACTGTAAAGCTGGTGTGTGTCTCCTCACACACTGTGCTCACGACTACATGGGTGCTGGTGAGAGCAGCGCTGTGCTGCAAACGCTCTGGGTGTGAGAATGGTCAGGAAGAGCCCTAGGAGAGGGAGACCTTAGCCGGTCTTGAAGGATGGAGTTGGAATGGAATTAAGGTAGGGAGCTCCAGGCAGGGGTCATGACATGCAAACCGGGGTAAAGAGAGGGAAATCCTGCGGAGTGTTGGAGACAGTGTGAGCTGCAGAGCCCGGCTGATCAGGACCTGCCTCTCTCCAACCCAGGGGGGTGCGTGACCACCCTCATCAGCCGCCTACATCCCAGAGAGACCCCCATGGCCTGACGGAGGGGAGGCCAGGGGGTGATGGGCTGGGTGGAGCGTGGAAAGTGAAGACAATGACATTGTCATGGGTCAGGTGGTGGGACAGTCAGAAAACAGGGACAGGAAGTCTCCAGGGGCCACTTAAAATTCTGTTAGCTGGTCTAGGGGAGCACACAGGGGGACCTGCCTTGCAACTGCACTGCAGAGCCCCATGTCCATCAGCCAGGACAGCAGAGAACCTGCGGGCAGAGCACGTGTGCCAGGTCTGACGACACCCCATTTCCACCGGAGACCTGCTCCTTGCGGCTCTGCATGTGGCAGTGTCCAGACCACCCTGTCCCACTACATCAGCAATGATGTCGGGAGCCAAGAGCCACTTCTGGGCAAGCCATGCCCATGGCTCTAGAGGGAAAGGTATGCTCAGATATAGTTTTATAACTCTCCCCCCTGGGGCGCCTGGGTGGCTCAGTCAGTCGCGCTTCTGACTCTCGACATTGGCTCAGGTCATGATCTCACGGTTCATAAGATCTAGCCCCATACTGTACTCTGTATTAACAGCACAGAGCCTGCTTGGGATCCTTTTTTCTGTCTCCCTGTGCTCCTCCCCACTCAAACTTGCTCTCTCACCAAGTTACAAAAAAAAAAAAAAAAAAAAAAAAGCTCTGCAAGTAGAGTGACATGGGGAAGGTAAGGTGACTGGGGTAATGTTAAGGAGCCAGAGACTTGAGCAGGGATGCCTCACAGACATAGCCTTGCATGTGAAAGCAAGAGACAGCCAGTATAATGTCATGTGAAAGCAGAATTTCTGCCTGGCCCACTCTTAATTCAGCCTGGTGATTTAGGAAAGGACAGAGGGCTGAAAATTATATGATTATGAGAATATCCTGGGTAAAAAGATCAGACAAACCCTGGAAATGCTATCATGCATTCTGGTAAACTTAAGAATCTTATACATATAATACATGGCTAGGTAGAAAATCCCCAAACACAGCAAGGCAAAAGGGGGCAAAATATAAAGGAAATATCACTTATAAATCTCCCACATAGAGATAATCAGTACATCATTCAGACTTTTTTCAATGGGCATATATAAATATATATTAGATAAACAGGTTCACAGTGTTTTAGAACTTACTTTACAAAGCCTAATATATTGCGTCTTTCTTTCTCTATTAATAAATATACTCCTCAGCATCATTTAAAATGGCTGTTTATTATTTTATGTTGAAGAACATCTTGAACCTTCTCTAATCCCCCACTGCTATTCATATAAAAACCCTAAGTGTATCCATTCAAGCGATGTGTTCTGAGCCACATGTACAAAGAGGGTACTTGAAAAATAAATACCAGAATAGTCATTATTGTCATTATGTTAATAACCACAGAGCTCTTTTCAAAGCACACCCCAATGGACCATTCTGCTGTCTTCGAAAAGAGTCTTTAGGTGGTGCTATTAGACGGTATGCTTCCTTCAGAACACAGGTGACTCATCTGGGGAGTGCGTGGGTGACTTCTGTCCCCACTTGACCCCTCCTGTTGCCTCTGTCTATTCTGGGTTAACCACAGCTCCCTCAAAAAAAAGAGAAATGACAAGAATCAGATATTTTTCAGTTGTTGTTGTGATCAACATGAACCGGAGCAAGCCTGAACGGATTGAACATAGCCTGAAAAAACTATGCAAAGGAAGTGCCTTTTCTACCAGGTAAGCTGGACGTGGGCTGCCCTCAAGATTACCTGCTGAGTCCGACAACGAAATGAAATAAAAGGCATCAAAATTGGCAAAGAAGAAGTCAAACTCACTTTTCACAGACGACATGATATTCTACATGGAAAACCCGAGAGACTCCACCAAAAGACTGCTGGAACTGATATGTAAATTCAGCAAAGTCGCAGGGTACAAAATCAATGTACAGAAATCGGTTTCATATCTATACACCAATACTGAAGCAACAGAAAGAGAAATCAGGAAATTGACCCCACTTATAATTGCACCAAGAACAATAAAATACCTAGGAATAAACCTAACCAAAGATGTAAAAGATCTGTATGCTGAAAGCTTTAGGAAACTCATGAAGGAAACTGAAGAAGGTACAAAGAAATGGAGAAATATTGCATGGTCAAAGACTAGAAGGATAAATATTGTTAAAATGTCAATACTACCCAAAGCAATCTACACATTCAATATAATCCCAATCAAAATTGCACCAGCATTCTTCTCAAAACTAAAATAAACAATCCTGCAATTTGCATGGAACCACAAAAGGCCCCAAATAGCCAAAGTAATGTTGAAAAAGAAAACCAAAGCGGGAGACATCACAATCCCAGGCTTTAGCCTCTACTACAAATCTGTAATCATCTAAACAGTGTGGTATTGGCACAAAAACAGACATGTAGACTAAAGGAATAGAATAGAGAGCCCAGAACGGGACCCACAAATGTACGGCCAATTAATCTTTAACAAAGCAGGAAAGAGTATCCAAAGGAAAAAAGACAGTCTTTTTACTAAAAGGTGCTGGGAGAACTGGGCAGCGACATGCAGAAGAATGAAACTAGACCACTCTCTTACACCGTACACAAAAATAAACTCAAAATCAAAATGGATGAAAGACCTATATGTGAGACAGGAAACCGTCAAAACCCTCGAGGAGAAAGCAGTCAACAGCCTCTTTGACCTTAGCTGCAGCAAATTCTTGCTCAACACAGCTCCGACGGGAAGGGAATTAAAAGCAAAAATGAACTATTGAGACCTCATGAGGACAAAAAGCTTCTGCACTGCAAAGGAAACAGTCAACAAAACTAAAACGCAACCAATGAAATGGGAAAAGGTATTTGCAAATGACATATCAAATGAAGGGTTAGTATCCAAAATCTATAAAGAACTTACCAAACTTAACCCCCCAAAACAAATAATCCAGTGAAAAAAGGGGCAGAAGACCTGAATAGACACTTTTCCAAAGAAGACATTCAGATGGCCAACAGACACATGAAAAGATGCTTACTCATCATCAGGGAAATACAAATCAAAACCACACTGAGATTCCACCTCACCAGTCAGAGTGACTAAAATTAACAACTCAGGAAACAACAGATGCTGGTGAGGATGTGGAGAAACAGGAACCCTCTTGCACTGCTGGTGGGAATGCAAACTGGTGCAGCTGCTCTGGAAAACAGTGTGGACATTCCTCAAAAAATTAAAAATAGAACTCCCCTACAACCCAGCAATAGCACTACGAGGAATTTATCCAAAGGATGCAGGAGTGCTGATTCATAGAGGCACATGGACCCCATGTTTACAGCAGTGCTTTCAACAATAGCCAAATTATGGAAAGAGCCTAAATGTCCATCAACGGATGAATGGATCAAGAAGATGTGGTTTATATACACAATAGAATCCCACTTGGCAATGAGAAAGAATGAAATATGGCCATTTGTAGCAACGTGGTTGGAAATGGAAGGTATTATACTGAGTGAGATAAGTCACTCAGAGAAAGACAGATGTCATATGTTTTCATTCATATGTGGATCTTGAGAAACTTAACAGAAGACCATAGTGGGAAAGAAGGGGAAAAAATAGAAACAGAGGGAGGGAGGCAAACCATAAAAGACTCTTAAATACAGAGAACAAACTGAGGGTTGATGGAGGGTGGGGGAGAGGGGAAAATGGCTGATGGGCATTGAGGAGGGCATTTGTTGGGATGAGCCCTGGGTGTTGTATGTAAGTGATGAACCACAGGGATCTACCAAAAAAAACAAGAGCACACTTTACACTGTGTGTTAGCCAATTTGACAATAAATCATATTTAAAAAGAAAAGTTACCTGCTGAGACCAGACCGGGCCTGTTAAGATGCAAATGATGTACCCTGATGGTTTGCAGAGCACAGTTTTCCTTGGCACCGTCCACACATGATAAAGCATGTCTCTTGGATGAATGTGTCTTTAAAACGATGACATTATAAACACACACAAAGTTGAATCCCTCAGAAAAATGAAGTGTTAGGGCTTCACTGCTTCCCTCTAGTGGTCATGTCCTGACTCATCCTCTCTCTGGGCTCTGGTGGGGACCAGGCCTGGGAAACCCAGCGCTGTCTTGTGAAGGGCAAGAGGTAGAGACTGAGGCTGTAGGGAAGTATCTAGAAGACTGACAAAGACAGAGTCTCTTCCACCAGAGTTTGTGGCTCTCCCTACCCTTAGAGATCGCTTCAACACACAATCGAATCATTTCACGTTCCTTGAGGCTGATTGAATTGTACATCTTTTTGATGAAATACCTTCTGTTATTGTTCAGTTTATCCTGTTACTTAGGAACATCCTCTTGAAATTAGCCAGTTTAGGAAACACAACGTTGCCCCATTTTTCAGGCATGGTCTGTGGATAGAGGGAACACCCCAGAGGGCTCACAGTGTAAACCTTGAGCCTCTAAACCATTTGTGAGGTTTCCCGGATGGAAAACAAAGTAATTAAAGGCACGGGCTCTGATCAGACAGACACGCGTCCAGAGGTGGTTGTGCTACATGCTGTGTAGACACCAGGCTAACCTTCTCAAAACTTCACTCTCCCTCCTGTAAGATTTGGATGATCAGAGTTTCGACTCTGCAGTGTTATTTTGGCAATTACAGGAGAATATAATAATTACATTAGCATAGTCCTGAGCTCACAGGATTAGCAAACATTAATGAGTACTATTTAAGCAGGAAGATAAACATATTTAAAAGGTACTTGACTGCCTTTCTTTTCTTTTATAGTTTATTGTCAAGTTGGTTTCCACATAACACCCAGTGCTCATCCCCACAAGTGCCCCCCTCCATGCCCATCACCTCCCTCCCCCTCTCCTCTCCCCCCATCAGCCCTCAGTTTGTTCTCAGTATTTGTCTCTCATGGTTTGCCTCCCTCCCTCTCCCCAACTATTTTCCCCCTTCCCCTCCCCCACAGTCTTCGGTTTAGTTTCTCCTATTAGACATATGAGTGCAAACATGTGGTATCTGTCCTTCTCCACCTGACTTATTTCACTTAGCATGACACCTCAAGGTCCATCCACTTTGCTACAAATGGCCAGATTTCATTCTTTCTCATTGCCATGTAGTACTCCATTGTGTATATAAACCACATCTTCTTGATTCACTGCCTTCTTAAACAGAGCACAATGACCTACATTAACCATTTTCCCTGGGACTCAGATTTTTCCTTGTAAAAATAAGTTCTGTCTCCATAAATAAGAGTAATAAAGTGCTGGGAAGTGGCTGGCAATTAAGTGCGGTTCTACTTTTCTCCACTCCTGAGCTGGGGGGCACTGTATGTAAGCTGTCTCCATCCTGCAACCCTGAGTTCTTTCTATTGCATTTCACCCGTTGGCTCCCTATTTCCCTGCCTTGTCCCTAGTACCACGTTCATCCACTGTCTTTCTCCTCTGCTGTGGAATCAGAAACAAGATACCATAGCTTGTTAGAATTCGCCTTTATGCAAGAAATTGAATAGAGTCCCGTCAAAGACCCGAACTGAACTATTTCCCTCTTTGCAAAACACCTAATCTCTTTGAATATCTGCATGCCTTTTGGTGCCTGTGTAATGCCTACCGAGTGGGTAGGAATGGGTTAAAAGAATGGAAGTGTTTAAAGACATTTTGTGGGTGAGCAGCTGATCACGTGAGGTGGTAAATCTGGAAGCAGGCCTAGTTTTTATTTCTGCCTCCTTGGGGGTGTCTGGCTTTGGCTCCTTGGGCAGGAAACACTGCCCTCTGCTGGTGGGGAGGGCAGGGTGCTGCCCATGGTGGTGGTTTTGCAGGAAAAGGTCCCAAAATAGTGAAAAAGGAGGGTAAACAGATATTAGGAGGGCAGCACAACTGGACGGAAATGGGAACCAGAGTCAGGGTGGGAGCAAAGAGCGCCCCAAGGAGAGGCAAGGTGGGTCTATAATCTAGGCTACAAATAACAAGGTGAGAATTGGGGGTGTTGTACTTGGAAAGGCTTAAGGCAAGTGGTTCAGGATGAAGGTGGTGGACGCTAGCTATTGTGGTCTTATTTGACACGATGCTGGTTTTGTTGCATGAGAACAGACCTTCTGGGGTCACCTCAGTTGAGAGTCTGTTGATTTGGGCTCAGGTCATGGTCCCAGGGTCACAGGTTCAAGCCCTGCATCTGTCTCTGCACTGAGCATGGAGCCTGCTTGGGATTCTCTTTCTCTCTGCCACTCACCTCTGCTCAGGGACACACTTTCTCCATCTTCTTCTCTTGAATTAAAAAAAAAATAGACCATATGACTTCAGTAACTTGGACAGAGGCAGTGGGAAGGGGTATATTTGAAACAGGAAAGTTCCACAAACAGAACGATGCTGTGTTTCTTAAGGCATTATTTTCCAACAGCATTCTCCTATAGGGTTTCCCAAACTGCATCCCAAAAGCTACCAGGGTTCCATGAGTTGTCATCAGGTGGTCCATAAAACTGGCTTCCTCTATCTAAGTAATTTTTGACAATTACATACCATGAGCACTGAAAAACCTATTAACTCATCCAGAGTCCCTACTCTGGACTCCTGGTGTGATCCTATTGTCTGATTCTGTCTCTTGACCAAAGGCCACACCTCTGGTCAGGCAGACTTTTCTCGTAGGAGGGAGTAATGCTAGCCTATTGTGATCTGCTCAGAGACTGTGTGCTCTTCCTCGTGGCAGCCCCACATCGTGCCCACATGTTATCAACAGTTCTTCAACACAACGGTCGTTAAGTTACCCAAATTGAGGATGCCATCTCTTTCTTTTCAGAACGCCATTTTTATTTTTATTAGAGCTCCAGGATGTCTAGTAACATTCAAATACGTATTTATTTTATTTGTTAATTTCTTCTTTGGGGTCTCTTCCACTAGAAACTAATCACAGTGTCTTGAAGACACACAAAAATGCTGGTCTTCGATGGGGTTTTCCTAGAAGCAGACCCTGAAACAAACATGTAAATGCCCATAATTTATTAAGGACCAGTTTCCAGGAGAAATTGCTAAGAGAGTGGGGAAGCCAGTGAGACCAGAGGAAGAAGCCATGTCAGGGAGAAAAGTCCCAGTCTCCGCTGGGACCCTTGGGGAGCCCGAGAGCAAAAACTGTACCAGAGTTTGTTTCTTCTTGAGGCACGAAAGTTGGTGTTCTCGATGTTCCCTCCCCAAGCGCAGTCAGTCCCTGGGTGGCTGAGATCAGGGAGACGACGGTGGGTCATAAACTCCCAGACATTTCAACGCTCTAGATGGGCAAGGTAACGTCAGTAGTCACGGCCAAAGCTCAGGGGAAGGGCAAAGGGAGAAGAGCCAGGAAGCTCACAAAAGCTGGGTGTGGCACACAGAGCCAAGGGTGTGTGAGATCAGGGGAGGGTATCCGTGGTGTCCCCTAGAGTTCTCATTAAGTATGTGACAAATTAGTCAATCAACAAATGAGTGAAGGTACCCAAAAGTTCCTGTGTACATAAATAGAGCATCATTTTTTGTTTTTTTAATTACATATATTTACATTTCAATTGCCTCATGTTTCATGGATTAGATTTTGGTAAAGACACAGTGCTCAGAGAGAGAGCGCGATCCATCACAATGGGGTTAGGGCACCAGACTTTCTCATGGCTGAGAGAGGCAGGACTGAGTCACTGCCAGCATCAGCCTGTCCAAAGAGCTGGAATCATCAGTGCATGACAAGTGTGGCCTCAGAAAAAGGTGTGACCAACGAGGTCATAAACCTAGCATAAAAATGGACCTGATGGGGTCTAAGATGGCCCTGGGCATATCGCTAATAAGTAGATGACCGACGAGAAAATGGGACCCTGGAAGTCCATACAAAGGGCAGTATGAGAAGGTGATGTCAGTACAGCAGAGAGAGAGAGAGAGAGAGAGAGAGAGAGAGAGAGGATCAATATAAATACCTTGTGAGGAGAAGTATGCATGTCAGCAGCAGTAATAAAAATAATCTTTATGGCAATAATTTTATGAATTTTTATAGCAATAAAGCATTTGCATAATGATGAAGAAAGCTCAGGGATATAGGAAAACCCCCAAACTCAAATAAAATGGTGGCTCTGCCCTCGCTCTCAGAAACAGAGAAAGGCATCATTACCTGCTATCTCAGAGGAAGGAGTAAAGGTTAAAACCAGACTGATTCCCCATTCATGATCTTTATTTTAGTTGAAATGTATAAAGTTATTTAGTAGACGTTCTATGTTTGCCTATAGTGAGGTAGTTATATTCCCATAAAGATACTCATCTTTCTTCTCTGTGAAAGCCCCCTACCAGCAAGGATGGTACTCAGGTTGGAGTGTGTGAATCAGAGAGATGGACACGTATCACCCCTGTGCTGTCCAGTCCAGAACACTGGGCATAAATTGTTGTAGATACCATCCCCCAAATCAGATTCTTGCGACTCTGGTCTTGGGTGTTTTAGAGTCTGAAAACAAATAAGGAAACATGGAATCGTGCATCCTGATTCTCAGCCAAGTCCCAGTACTTAAGGGTTCAGGATAAGCGGTTCTGGAAGCTTGTAGTGTGGCAGCCTGAGGTTCCAGCAGGAAATCAAGGCCATTTCCTTGCCACCACATTTGAATCACAATGTGTTCATGTGCTCTTTCAACTGGGAACAGGTGTTCACGGACTGACAGCCAATCCACATGATTCTTACTCTTGAGCTTTAACCACTAGCAGTAATGTGCTAATGCCAAGGGGGTTTCGTGGCCTCAAAAAGAGCTGCAAATGAGCTAGGCCCATCAACCACTCATTGCCACCCAGGGCATCACCGCTCTGCATCTGGGAGAGTGCTACCAGAGCAGGGGACAGTGGACTGCGTGATGGAACCTCTCTGTTCCCAGGAAAGTCAACGTATGCCTCTGTGGTAGAGGGTGGGGGCTAGACATGTATTGGCACCATTATTTGTATTCAAATGTGGTGATAAGAGATGTTAGTAGTTTTTTAGAGAGATATAGTCAACATATTCAGAAATGCTGCAGCGGGTAGGAAATCCACAAATATTTTGAGTCCACCCATGCTTTCTGATTTTCTGAAAGGAAGTGAGGTGCCTGCACCTGACCTTGGGGAAGAGTTCTCATTGCTAACAAAGGCTGCTCAAGGAAACCTGTAGCAATGGCCTTTTGGAAGGCCTTGCTCAGATTCAAATCAGTGTATCAAGCAAGGGTCCAAAGAGAGGCTTCCTTGGAAAGAGCCCCTCCCCTCCATCATCCCGTAGCACGCTGGTTCAATTAATGTCCTTAAAATTGACCCATTCCATGAGAACCCCTCCTCCTTGGGGGTATCACGGAGTTGGGATGTGGCTATATGGTAAGAACTCAAGGGAACAGGGAGTCATAATTTTGGGTAGATTGTCCGCAGGTTTCAGATTCTCCCCTTATCACCCTCCTTCTCCTCCCCTTCACCCCTCCTGCCACCTCTTCACTCCTCCACCCTGCTACCAGCACCCCCAGGACCAGTACTGTTCTTTGCCATCAGAGGAAAACAATGAGCTGTGTGTATATTGGTCCTGGTAGCCTGGCGGCTGCAGAACCAAATACAAGTCACACAAGCAACAAAAATCCTAAGCTGCCCACTGAATGTCAGGCCTCCTGGAAAGGCATTTGAATTCAAAGGTTTCATTGGCTGGATTGCTTTTTGTTTTCACATTGTGTCAGCCCAACAAAACACATCTGCAGTCCTAATTCTAACCCCAGGCCACCCGTGTAAACCCTGGGGCGGAGACCCGCTTTTCTTTCACAGACACGGACAGCTTTTCAACTAGGTATGTGGGGTCGAGGTCCTACAGGGCTGATTCCCAATCTTACTTGTACATTTGAATCACCTGTGGAGTTTCAAAACTATACCCATAAATGAATTCTCAATTTCCTACCCCTGACTGATTAATCCAGAATCTCAGGGGCGGGGCAGGGGTGGCATAGGGACTGGGCATCAGTATTTCCCTAAAGAGTCTATTGTACAGCAGCCTTGAGGACCACCACCTTCAGGCTGCCTCCCTGCTGCTCTCCCCAACCGGAAGAAGCCCAGAGGAACAAGCCTACAGGACATCCCCCAAGAAGCTTTGCGGGAGGCCCAGTTTGCTCAAGGCACAGCCATAGAGACTGCAATTCCTTCAGACTCCTCCACATCCTGCTCATGCCTCGGGACGAGGCTGGTGCCAATTTTAGCTGGGCCTCGAGAACGCTATCTACACATTTATTTCTCTGTAACCTTTTGTCTCATCTAACTACCCACCTACCAACAGTTCTATGGACCATCAAACCCAAATGATAAGAATTAGATCTTGACCTCCAGTAAGGCAGGACTCCAGCCCCCTCGTGACTCCGGGGGAACGTGGTAAAAACGAAGGTGGTTAAGGAAAGCAAATAAAAGAACAGAGCCAGAAGGAACGACATATAAGGAAAGAGGAGACGGATGAGAAGCTGGGCCAAGTGGCAGCGAAGGTCCTAGCCCGTCCACAACCTCCACTCAGACCATAAACGTCCACGTATTCGTGCCCAAACGTGGTCACAATGAGCTGCACATTACTGTCAAATTATTAATGCCACTTTATCAAAATAGAATGGACTATCAGACTAAGGCTTAACGTTACTTACTTCTTCTTAAAATGGTATATCCAGGGTCCTTTTCTATTGGACTGTATGTTACTTAGAAATGAATCTGTCATAGAAAAAGTACTCTCTGCATCATAAAATTTTTAAGTCAGGCTGAAAGAAATAATAACCCAGTTCCCATGATTTTTTAGATGTGAAGACACTAGAGTCCTAGAAAAGGAAATCACTTGTTGAAGATCATGTAGCCATCTTGTGGCAAAGCTAGAAGGGGTGACAGGGGCCACAATTGACGTGCACTGCTTATCAAGGCATTCATCTGTGTTAAGTCAGAATGCTTCACAGTGGAGACTTCTCTAAGACCCACTAGTCTACAGGTCAGAGTTGGTGCTTAAAACTTGTCTTCATCTCTCTTTGAGGGGATACGTCGACAGGTTAAGGGTAGCCCTAACAGATATATATCACTATCTGCCATGTTTGCACATGCAGAGTGCATGAGTGCATTTCCGCCATGGCTCTCTTAGACTGTGCGGGCGACTCAGAGTGGCCCTCTTAGGGGAAGGACTTTAGATGCTCAATACCTGAAAGAAAATGACAAATTTCAATCATCCAAAATTTCAAATGTAGCCAAATAACCACATGACTTTAGCTTACAACAGCAACAACAAAGGATCCGAAAATGAACACTCTATCCACCAACTGCTGTGTGTGTTAAGGACAAAAATCCATTCTTGCCACAGCTCATCATTAACAATCGAGATAAAAAAGTAGAAGACATTTTGGGACACCTGGGTGGCTTAGTCAGTTAAGCGTCCGACTTTGGCCTAGGTCATGATCTCACAGTTTGTGGGGTCAAGTCCTTCGCCGGGCTCTGAGTGGACAGCTCAGAACCTGGAGCCTGCTTTGGATTCTGTGTCTCCCTCTCTCTCTCTGCCTCTCCTCTATTTGTGTGTTCTCTCTCTCTCTCTCTCTCACACACACACACACACACACACACACACACACACACACAAATAGGATAAAGAAAAAATTTTAAAGTAGAAGACATTTTAACTTCCTCTTCATATTTCTGGACACTCAGTTCCAATCCCTAACCTTTTTATCACCTGAATAGGGGTTTGGCCCTCCACAAAGGCTTCCCTTCTTTCTCTCTCTCTCTCTCAAGCATGGACACCACAGTGACCGCCATGTTTGGCAGCTGTTCTAGAGATTCTTTCTGGTCCACATGAAGACAAAACTGAAGGGAGTGCCCAGGGGAATACTCTCTGCTCCTTCCTCCTCTTCCCGGTGTTTACTCTGCTGGTCCGTGCAACCCCAATGCCCTGATTATTCCTCTCACCTCCCTGGTCCCCCTCACTTGGGTCAATGCCTCACGGTCTTAAAATTATTTTCCCCTTCAAATAAGTTTCTCTATCACATATTTTAGTAATTACTTATTTATCCATCTGTCTTGCCCAGCCAAATATGCACTTCCCTTGCACAGATATATGTTTCTGTCATTTTGTACTTCCCAGAATCCAGGAAGTGGTGTGCTCAATGAGTCATTACACAGATGGATGAAAGAAGGAAATAAAAGCAAAAAGGAAATAAAGCAGTTTTACTATCTTTGTTTATGTGGATGGTTCTTTCCCTAAGGGAACTAGATATTTTGTTCAACTCTGTGTATAAAAGCACAATTAGAAAAGAAACATTTCAAAACACAATTATTCAAGAGTTTCATCTTGGTACTTATGCCAAAACAAGAACCCAGTGAACCTAAAGTTAACCCTGGCTTTAGATAGCATTTTGCTGCTGGTGGTAGAATGAACATAGACTTGGCCCTAAGGAGAACAGTGGTCAAAGAAAGTCTAAAATACCCCAAATCTCTCCTCCGCTGGTTTGTTACAGAGCCCTAAAGCCGTTGGCATTAGCAGCCATTATTCTTTAAGTTTCATCAAACAGTGATAATTCAAAAGTCAGGAGTCATTAGATCTGGGCATCTGACCCATGATGGTTCTCACTTACAGACATAGAACACTGACTGGTGGACTCACCAGGGCAGGGCTGTTGACTTGATTAACCAAAAGGAAACCCCATCTCTTGGCAAAGATTAGGGGTCTAGGGGAAATGGGCAGGTAAGTTTCATTGGCTAGTCTTCTTCAATCAATCAGAAGCATTTACTTTGACGCTTTTTGTTTTGTTTTATTTTATTTTATTTTATTATTTTATTATTTTATTTTGGTGATACCTCTATTATCAGGCATGATTTGCAGAAGACTTTACCTCTCTTTAATGAATGGTACATTTTCATAAAGGAACAAGCCATTTGATGCTTATGGAATCAACGTCCTGAACCCTGGAGCTTATGCATGGCTATTAGGACTCTTAGGAAGTGATGCCATTGGCACAGTCCTCAAGGCTCATTTCCAACTTCTTAAATGACTTGGATTTTTTAAAAGCTTAATACAGAGTGTATGATTTTCTCGTTCTGTCTAAAAGATTGCTTATGGGCATGTAACTTTGACCCTTCCCACTCTGGAATCTTTGATTTCTTCTCAACCTCCAGAAGAGTCCTATGCAAAATCTCTTCCCTAGGGGCCTGGGTGGCTCAGCTGGTTAAGTGTCTGACATCAGCTCAGGTCGTGATCTCGCAGTTTGTGGGTTTGATCCCTGCATCTGGCTGTGTGCTGACATCTCAGAGCCTGGAGCCTGATTTGGATTCTGTGCCTCCCTCCTCTCCCCTCTCCCCTCCCCCTCTGCCCTTCCCACACTCCTGCTCTGTCTCTCTCTCACTCTCTCAAAATTAAATGAACATTTTTTTTAATTAAAAAAAAAAAGAAAAATCTCTTCCCTTTTGATTCCATTACCAGAACCTTTATCCTTAAGCAAGTTACGTATTTTTTCCGTGTCAAGTTTCTCACACTCTAAAATGGTTGTAGAGCCTGGCTCTACTTTATAAATTCTAAGTAATATATGCATAGCAATATATATTCACAAACTCGCATATCATAATCAGTGGAAGTCTTATTCTGTTAATTATAAATATAGACTCAAACCTCTCTGATATAAAACCCAAGTACTTTAAATGATATATTTGTCACCTTAAACCCATGAAATAGTAAGAAATTATTTACCCCATCTGGAATTCACTTTTCCATCTACAAAATGGAAATAAACCAAAACATTTTGTATAGTTGTCGTAAAGGTTACATTGGATGATCCACAGGAAAATACGCAGCACACTTTCTGGTACTACATTGTGTTTTAAAATGTTGATTTCCTTTTTAAGTCCTACTTATCATTTTTTTTAAACTGACATTTGCAGCTCTTGGGACAGGATGTGAAAAGGATATCAAAGAAACATACATCTTACCAAGACTGAATCAGGAAGGCACAGGAAATTTAAATAGAACAATTACTAGTATAGAAATTGCATCAGTTGCAAAAAATCTCCCATCAGGGAAGAGCTGTGGGGAAGACCGTTTCACAGGTGAATTTTGCAAAACATTTAAAAAAGAATTAATATCAAATACTTATTGGATTCTTTGCAAAGAAGAAAAGAGAAGGAAACACTCTCAAGCTCATTTTATGAGGCCGGCATTATCCTGTTACCAAAGTCAGGAAAGGACATTACCAGAAAAGACAACTATAGGCCAATATCCCTTATGATGTAGATGCAAAAATTCTCAATAAAATACTAGCAAACCAAATATAGCAGCACAATACAGGGATCATTTACCATGATCTACTGGGATTTCTCCCTGGGATGCAAGGATGGTTCAATACACACACGTGTATCTGCTACATAACATTAATAACATGAAGGAAAATAATTATATGATAGTCTCTGTAGATGCAGAAAATACATTTAACAAAATTCAACAGCTGTTCATGGTAAAAATTCTTCACAGATCAGGTAGAGAAGGGATACACCTCAGTGTAAGGAAGATTATATATGACAAGCTCACAGCTGTCATCATTCTCAGTGGTGAAAGGTTGAAAGCTTTCCCCCTAATATCAAAAAGAAGACAGGGTACTCACTGACATCACTCCTATTCAACATAGAACTAGAAGTGCTAGCTAGAAGCAACCAGGCAAGAAATAAAAGGCATCAGAATTTAAAAAGAAGTAAAATTGTAAGCAGATGACATGATTATATATGTAGGAAAAACCTCAAGACTCTACAAAAAACTTGTTAGATCTTATTAACAAAGTTAGCAAAGTTGCAGAATACAAAATTAACATACCAAAATCAGTATCACTTCTCCATACTAACAATGAACTTCTAAAAAAATTAAGAAAATGATCCTATTTACAATAACATCAAAAACAATAATACTTAAGAATACATTTAACTAAGGGGTGAAAGGTGAAATTGCAACTGATGCAATTTCTATACCAAAAACTACAAGACATTGAAGAAATCTAAGACATAAATGCAAAGGTATCCCATGTATCTTCCAATGTGTTGGAAGAATTAATATTGCTAAAATGTCCGTATTACCCAAAGCTATCTATATCTTCAGGGAAATCTCCTATCCAAGTTCCAGTTCCATTTATTACAGAAGTAAAAAAAAATCCTAGAATTTATATGGCATTGCAAAAGACCCCCAAATCGCTGAAGCAATCCTGAGAGAGAACAAAGCTAGACGCATCAGCTTGCACACTTCAAGCAATATCGCACAGCTATAGTAACCAAAACAGTATGGTACTCAAATAAAAATAGACACACAGCACAATGGGACAGAATGAAGAGCCCAGAAGTAACCTGCCCATAGACATCCAACTAAGATTTGACAAGGGAGCCAAGAATATTAGACAGGGAAAGCACAGTCTCTTCAAAAAATGGTGTTGGAGAAAATGGGGTATTCACATGAAAAAGAATGAAACTAGCCTGACATCTTTTACTACATGCAAAAATTAACTTGAAGTGGATTAAAGGTTTAAATGTAAGACCAGAAACTACAAACCCCCCAGAAGAAAACAAAAGAAGAAAAGTTCTTGACAGGGTCTTGGCCATGATTTTTTGGATATGACAACTAAAGCACAGCCACAAAATAAAAAATAAACAAGTGGGACCAGACTAAACTAAAAAGTTTCTGCACAGCAAAAGGAATGATCAACCAAGTGGAAACCAACCTATGGAATGGGGAAAAAAAAATCTGCTAAACCTCTGTCTGGTAAGGGTTAATACACAAAATATATAGAGAGCTCCTGTAACTCAATAACAAAAGAATAATCCAATTTTAAAAATGGGCAAAGGACCTAAATAGACATTTCTCCAAAAAATACATATGAATGGCCAACAGATATAGGAAAAGGTGCTCTAATTGGAGAAATATAAATCAAAACTACAATGAGATATCACCTTATGCCTGTTAGAATGGGCACCATCAAAAAGACGAGGTAACAAATGCTGGTGAGGACATAGAGATAAGTAAACGTTTGTGTACTGTTGGCAGGAATGTAAACTCAAAGAGTGTGTAAGTTCTTCAAAAAAGTTGAAAATAAAACTATTTTGTGGTAAAACAATCCCATTTCTGGGAATATAGCCAAAGGAAATGAAAAACCTATATCAAAGAGATTTATGCGCCCCCATGCTCAAAGCAGCATGATCTACCCTAACCAAGTCAGGGAAATAACCTAAGTGTCCGTCAGCAGATGAATGGATAAAGAAGTCGTGGTAGATGTACACAATGGAATATTATTCAGCCATAAAAAAGAAGGAAATCCTGCCACATGCAACAACATGAATGAATGCCCTTGAGGGCAATCTGGTAAGTGAAAGAAGTCAGAGAAAGACAAATACTGTCTGATCACACTTAAGTGTAAACTCTTAAGAAAAAAGAAAGGGAGAAAACAAACTCATAGAAAAGGAGATCAAACTTGTGGTTGCCAGAGGCAAAGAGGAAGAGAAAGGGAATTGGAAGGAGGTGGTCAAAAGGTACCAACTTCCAGTTAGAAGATAAATAAGTCCTAGGGATGTAATGTACAACATGATGACTTACAGCTGACACTGCTGTATCATTTATTTGGAAGTTGCTAAAAGAGTAGATCCTCCTGGGGTGCCTGGGTGGCTAAGTTGGTTAAGCGGCTGACTTCAGCTCACGTCATGATCTCACAGTTCGGGAGTTCAAGCCCGGCATCAGGCTCTGTGCTGACAGCTAGCTCAGAGCCTGGAGCCTGCTTCTGATTCTGTGTCTCCTTCTCTCTTTGCCCCTCCCTGATCACATTCTCTCTCTGTCTCTCAATAATAAATAAACGTTAAAAAATATTTAGAAAGAGCAGATCCTCAAAGTTCCTACCGCAAAGAGAAAAGGGTTAACAAAACTTATTGTAGTAATCATTTTGCAATACTAGGAAGTCATTATACTCTCCATCTTCCATTTACACAGTGTTAGATGTCAATTATAATCTCAAAAAAAAAAAAACCAGGAAAAAAAGGGATCATAGAAGTGGTCAGGGATATTTTCTAGGTCACCAATGCCAACCTCATTTTACAGGTGTGGACAATGAGCTTTAGCACCAACCCAAAGGTCACAAACTAATGAGTAGCCAAACCCAAACTCAAATTCAGGTTTCTTTTTTTTTTTTTAATATTTTATTTATTTTTGATACAGAGAGAGACAGCATGAGAGGGAGAGGGGCAGAGACAGAAGGAGACACAGAACCGGAAGCAGGCTCCAGGCTCTGAGCTAGCTGTCAGCACAGAGCCTGACGCGGGGCTCGAACCCACGAATGTGAGATCTGACCTGACCCGAAGTCAGAGGCTCAACTGACTGAGCCACCCAGGCGCCCCTCACATTCAGGTTTCTAGATCCCAAGTTCAGAACCCTTGTGATTACATTGCCATAAAAAGCTGTGTTGATAAATTCTCATGGATCACTTATCATAAATGTGATAATAACACGCAGGAGAACTTCACAGGCTGGAATTGAGGCCTGAAGTTAGGGAGAAAGTCTGTGCCAAATGTTAAAGGGGAGAAAACTTTAGGGGAGAGGAGGAGGAGATTGCAAAAATTTAACTGTAACTGATGGCTAGGACTCTTGGGAGGAGACATAGTATCAGAATTACAAGATTTTTGAGAATGTCAGTTTCCAAAAAGATCACCTTGAGGGTGGTGTGGGAGTAAAACCCCCCAAATATATTAGGTTGTGTCCTTTGTTCATTTGTTCTCTCATCTTTGGTGTCTAAAATGTTGCGGTAGAGCTCTTCGAAGTTTTTAGAATAAACATAAACATCATCAAAATTCCATAGCTTGTAAGTCCCAGGAAACAAATATTAAACTCCCTTCCCCCTCCCTACACACCAATTCTAAATACAGGTCAGATTTCATTTTAGAACCATCTGAGAAAACACCCCCGATTCTGCCTTCTCCGCCTCTTCCCCCTCCTCTACTTCTTTACTGACTTCTATCTGAAATAAATGGATCACCTGGACTTTGATATTTAAGCTATTTATTATAATTTCAGTTCATGTCATATTAACAAAGAAGAAAACATCCTATAAAAGACTACTTCACAGAGATATATACAAACTTTAAGAGCCCAGATACGTTTTCCAGGGTTCCTTCTATGGAAATTTATCTCTTCCTCTATATAGGCATGATCATGCTGTTTTCTGATGTCTGGTAACTGGCCCTGACTACAGAAATAAATAATTGTTGGTAATCATACTATGCTATTCTAAAACTCAAGCTCTGGCTGAAAATACACACACTTTGAAGCTGGGAATATTTGCTTTGCAGATTGTAAACTCTGAATCACTTATTTAAAAAGAGAAATGTGAAGTTTATGGGGTTGATTTCACCTGTCAGTTCAAAGTTTGACAGGCATATTTAACAGCTTTCTAGAAAGGGGAGATTTTAAAAATTATAATAAACCATTTTGAACATTGTGTGTGTGTGTGTGTGTGTGTGTGTGTGTATATATATATTTGTATATCTTTAAGATTTTTTTTTAAGTATGAGCAGGAAAGTTAGAACAGTGTCAGAGAGATTAAGTACACAGAAGTGAACCCATTCCAGACAATAATTTGTAAAGTTCTATTTGAATCTTCATTAGAACAGCAAGTCCCAGAACTAACCTTAGACTATAGAATCCCTTTATGTGAATAAATTCAATGGGCTGGAGAATAATTCAACATTTTTTTTAACGTCATAGTCAACCCTAAAAAACTAAGCTATGCCTCCCAACTTTTCCCAACTTCTCTCCTTTTATGAGAAGAAGAGCAAGTGCTTAGGAACAATTCCCCACCAAGTGTTGTCCGTAGGACAGTGGTTCTTAACCTTGGGTGAACTTCATAATCCCCTGGAAGGCTATTAAGGTTGCCACCCCCAGGATTTCTGGTTTTGCCTTTCTGGGGTAACATCCAAGAATTTTTAGTTCTTTCTTTTCTTTTTTTAAAAGTTTATTTATTTTGAGAGATAGAGCAAATGAATGCAGGAGGGTGAGGGAGAGAGAATTCAAGAAGGCTCCGTGGTGTCAGCGCAAGCCTGACACGGGGCTTGATCTCATGAACTGAGATCATGACCTGAGTCAGATCATGACCTGAGCCAAAATCAAGAGTTGGACGCTTAACCAACAGAGCCACCCAGGCATCCAGGAAGTTGTATTTCTAACTAATACTCAGGTGATTTTGGTTCCCAGGGACCACATTGTAAGAACAACTAAAATGTGTGTGTGTGTGTGTGTGTGTGTAATTATATATGGTATGTGTGTGATATTATACATATGTACCCAGAGAGACAGAGCAGCATATGTGGCAAAATGTGAACAATTACTGAATCTGGTAACAAGTATTTGGGCATATTTTACTCTTAATGCAACTTCTAAGTTTGAAATTATTTCAAAATAAAAATTAAAAAATTATTATATCATGCAACTAAAACTATTTGATATCTGGGAGAAAAACAGAATGAATAGTCTCTTTGGGAACTTGTCTTGGTCTTGAGTCACACCCACTATTTAAGAGCCAGCTTACTTCCTTCTTGACTCATAATTATCAACAAATTATCAACAACAGTAATTGTCAATGCAGGACTCAGAGTCTGAGCACATGTAGGATTTCTGAAGCAGATGCTTGTATCAGTGGGTAGAATGTGGGCTTAGGATCCTAATGGTCCTGGTGTGATTCCTGAATCTGCCATTTACCAGCTCTGTGAGGCTGGGAGTCACCACCCACAGAAAACAAAGTGAATGCTGTCCCCTGTAGTTGTGCGGCACTGTGGCACTGATTTGACCATGGGAGTCTCCATTTCCATACCTTAAGAAATGGGAGAATAAGGATGTCCAGAGTGATTATAGAGATTAGTAGTGCTGGTAAAGAGCTTGGCACGGTTGCCAGGTCCACGGTAAGTGCTCAGAAATGGCAGCAGTCCTGACGATGGTGATGGGGACCAATACTGGAAACCAAAGCTTCTCCTGAGGGAGAAACCATCTCCGTGGTCTCTTCCAGTACCAACGCTACCACCTGGAACTTCTTCCATTTAACAAAGACATGATAGGATTTTCTCCTTTATTACTTTTTTTCTCCTGGGAGACATGATGAATTTAGCTATTTAACTTCTGTCAAAGAGAGAAGTTTATGATTTTCGCACTCCATGAATAAAAATAGTGTTTCCTTTGAAGTGGGACCCACGTAGTACTGTTTGTTGCAGACTTGAAGGCTCAGAACCTTGTCGATATGCTTCAATAGGCTTTATTTCTCCCCGGATGTAGTGCACCGGCAATTGTCAGGAAATAAACACTTCCTTATTATCTCCTTGAAGAGCCAACAGGTTGTTATTTGAGAGATCTATACTAGGGCAGCAGGAACAAGTGGCCAGCTAAAAATCCAATCAGAGAAGCAAAAAGTTAGTAGATGAGAGAATGAATTCCAGAATGGAGACTGAGAAGAATCGTTCAGAACTCTCTCTCTGAGCGGCAGGTGTGCACTGATGTATTTCCAGCCAAAATGACCGAGAGAGGATGCGACCTGGGGCTCTGAGGATGGTTCTGGTCTCAGATGTACCTGAGGACCTCTGAGGCCTTAGCAGATGACTTGCGTCTCTGTCCTCAAGTCTAAAACAAAGAGCTGGACCACATCAGGGGGTTTCTCAGACGATTTGTTAAAATTCTTTTTATGGGAATCCTCAGGTAAAACCCAAATCAATGCAGAGGTGCTCTGGGAAAGTTGGGTAGGGGAATCTAGGGACGTCTGTGCTTACCTCTCTCCTCTGGCAGCTCCACAGGGACATTGAAGAGGGGGCACAGACTGCAAACAAGCCAACTGAATGAAGCACCAAGCATACCCAAACTCTTCACCCTCTCGCTTTGCTTATTTCCTCAGAGGAATGACCATCTTTGACAATTACGTAAAGGTCTTATTCCCCCACAATCCTTCATAGGCTCCTCTATCTTCTGACAACTCTGCATTATTTGCCAGCTTTGTTCCTGGGCAAATCTCACAGCTACTGGGCCAAGGCTTTTGAGGGAGACAAAGTCAAGGCCAAGATTTAAAAGCAGCAAACCTCGCCCCCAACACACAGACTGAAATAATGTTAACATCTGCGTCAACTCTCAGTGCTGTAATCCATGCAGATTTTCTCGGATTCATAGTTTTTCCTGCTTTTCCAAATAACTGGGTTTTTAGAGTTAGTAGCCATATATGGTGAATCAGCCATATATGGCTGCAGAGAAGTTGCTGGAAAGCCCAGAGGGAAAGCAGATGGTTTTAAAAATATATACTTTCCTGGTGAATTTGGGGCTCTTTTCTATGAGCAATTGGATTATTTTCCTTCCTTTATCTTTAGACAAAAGATGGCACAAGATGGAAAATGAGAGTTCTAGAGAGTTTCCATGGTGCTTGCTGAAGGGTCTTGGTCTATTTGTCATGAGGTGTAGGGCGGTATCTAGGAGGAAAGGATATTACAGGCATTTAGTCTGCAACATCCACCGAGTATAAGCTATTTAAACGGCATTTGTTGAGTCCCCATTGTCTAAAGAGCAATCTCCTAGCTCCTGGGGACAGGGGGGAGGGACGTCCTAGACAACAATATTGGCTTTTCCTTCCAGAAGTTGACAGTATTGAGTGAATATGTGTGGATAAATGGGGACCTCTGATAAAGCCACTGCATGTGTCATTAAGATAGGGCTTCCTTGAAACAAGCGCTGTCCCCTTAAGCAGTGCCAAGAACACAGCCCCGTGTGCTGGGTTAATCATCAGCTTTTTTGCTTGTACACATAGAAGAGGCATTAGAGCCCTGGGAGAGAACCTGTTCAGAGCCAGCCAGCTGGCGTTCAAGTCCAAGCATATCCATCCTGTAGTTCATTCTGCACACGTTAATAAGGTGTGCTGGTCCTCGGCTTCCTCATCTATAAGCATGGGAGTAACAACGGTATTTAGCTCACAGAGGTGGGAAGAGGACCCCACGAGTTAATGTGTGGAAAGGGCTTGCAACAAGGTAGGTTTGAAATACTAGCAAGAGGTCTGAGCCCTCGATGCAACTTTGTTGATTACTTCTCAAAAGATAAAACTCATCTGACCCGAAGTAGGAAAAGAGTGGACTGGGTTAAGACACTAGCATCCGGTTCTGTAACCTCTGGTGAGCAATTTAATCTTGGAGGCTCCATTTCTTCATCCACAAGACAGAGAATACTGTATCTACCGGTGGTGGACCCTTCTCCTGAGTGAGAGAGACCCCTCACTCAAAATGTGGTTTTGATGCTCAGACTGATGATGCCCACAGACTCCACGAAGCTCTGAAAGGTGCGTAAGTCACTGGATTTCTAGGGCTTTCTTTGGAGAGTAAGGTGGACAGCCAAGCAGGTACAGGAATGGTTTAAGGGGGCAGGGAAGGGACACCAGCTTTGGAGTCTGGGGGGAGGAAAGGATGCCTCCTTGTAAACAGAGCCTGCTGAGGACTAGGGCTGGGGAGGATTTCCCCTTGCAAGTACAGTTTGTATGATTTAAACTTCCGATCGGTGCCAAAGGAGGAAACACCAGGGCTGTTTTACAACCTTGTCAAGATGTGGGGCAGAAGTGTAAGGGGCTCTGCAGGGCCTGAAGTCTGTCAGCCTCTGAGAATCAAACATGGGCTTCGATTCTTTATCATACATCTCAGAGGATTATTGCCAAGATTCAGTAAGATTATACACACACAGACTGATTAGCGGCCTAGAAACAGTAAACAATACATGTGACCTTCTGAAATCAACAGTTTCTTAAAAAAAAAATCACTTCATTAAAAAAAATGCACAAAGCCACACCTGCCTTTTCCTTGTTCTGTTTATTCTAGATGCAATTTTTAAAAACTTCAATATCACCTCTACACATGAACAGTTACCAGTAAGCCTCCAGCAATGAAAAGGCTGTGATCTAAGAATTCTGTTTTAAACTGATTGTCACTTGGAACACTTTTTTTCCCCCATAGAAACGATGTTATAAATAGAGTGAAATTCCCAGAAGAAGGCTCCAATTCTACAGCTAAACTGTAGTATACTAAAATAGTCCATGAGAGACCAGGGAATTCTGGATCCTCAAAAAGCACCTGGGCCCCTTGGACCCCAACCTCTTCTGGCTTGAGGTGACCCCAGATGAGACTGGACCCTAAGATCTTTGTCAACTTTGGGGAGAAAGAGACAGCTGAACGGGTGTGGCATGGCTGGCAAGGCCCTGGCTGCTATCATGACGGCACTTCTGACGGCCTCCACATCAGACACATCAGTGTCTTGTCCGAACTTAGGGATGTCCCACACCCCTGTGGCCGGAGTGGGGCTTGTCTTTTTGGGATTTTTTTTTTTTTTTGAGAGCAAGAGGGAGAGGGAGAGAAAGAATGCACAATTGGGACAGAGGGAGGGAGAGAAAAATCTCAATCAGACTCCACACTCAGCGTGCAGCCTGAGGCAGGGTTCGATCCCACCACCCTGGGGTCATGACCTGAGCCAGGATCAAGAGTCAGGCACTCCATCAACTGAGCCACACAGGCGCTCCCTGGGGCTTGTCTTTTTGAATGGAAGGGATGCTTCACCTCTCAGCCCCCCTATGAAGGGGTCAATCCAGAGGCAGGATTGAATATCCAGGGGGACCTTAGCCTAGGGTGAGGGGAAAATATGGTCCTATTTTCTGGAGCCAGATTCTGAGGTGTGGGAAAACCTGGAGTGGGTGGTTGGGCACAACTGTCTCTGGTCACATGGAAAAGGGCTGGACCGAGCCATGAGCCTACACAGAAGTCAACCCTGATATGGGTGTGCCCCTATGCCTGAGCGGGAAGGCACCCTCTGCATTCTCTTGTCTAGGCCTCCAAGTTTAATGCCAGGACTCGGCTCTCCTGGGCTGTGGGGAATCACAGGGGGGCAGCCAGGGGGAAGAGATGCCAGCAGCAATGTCAAGGAAGATGATCAGGAATGCAAGATAGAGGCCTGGGTGGGGAAGAGCCGGCTGCTGAGGGGGCAAAGGACAGCGGGGGATTAATGCGCAGGAGACAGCGCCGTCAGGCTCACAAAGAGCACCTGCTAAGCATCAGAGGTGACGCCAAGCTCTTCATTAATACATCCAAACCTCCTCATCAACCTACGATGAACTGTTACTACTACCCCATTTTATAGACGGGGAAAATGAGGCATGCACAAGTTAAGTAACTTGCTCAACAGTAGACAGCTAGAAAGTGAATTGAACCCAAGCAGCTTGACCACAAAGCCTGGGCCCTTCATGCCTGTGCTTTATTCTCTCTTGTGCAGAAGCATTTGCCAGGTGTAGCTCCAGAAAGATGTGGGAAGGTGAACATGGCAAGAAGTCAGATCTCCCGCTAGGAAGCAGAATTGGGGCAGGGACTACAGTGAGTAAAGTGGCTTCTTGTTCTCATGCGAGGACATGCAGGCCACACGCCTTGTTCACATCCCGAATGCAATCCTTCAGCCCTTCAGCACAGATGCGTCAGATGCTGTAATGGATGCCAGAGATAAGTAAACAGGATTGGGTCCCTGCCCTTGAGATGTTCTCAGTCTTGTAAGGAAAACAAAGAAGCAACCAAAAGAACCATTAGGAGGAGTCTGCACACCCAGGACCCGTCTTTGACTCGCTGTGAACTCAAAAATGCCCTCTCAACAGGCTAATTTTCTCCCAGCCACTTTCTGCCTGTCTGTCGGGTGGATCTGGAGTGTCCGCCATCCAGGACGCAAAGCCCCCCTTCCTCCGAGAGCCATCCCCGACCCTCCCGACTCAAGCCGGTGATAGTGTCATTGGTTTCCTTCTTTTAACAATACTGAAGGCTTGACGTATACCTGTCTGGGATCTGTCTTCCCAATGGACGGTTACAGCCTTGTCTACTGTTTACTGCTCTGTCCCCAGCACCAAGGACAGTCTAAGCGCTCTATCATCATTTGCCAACTTAATGAATAAATTTTGGCCCAGCAAACTCTAAGTGTAGAATGTGTGAGAAACATTAACAAAGTTGAAAATTTCTGAAAACTCTTTATTTAGAAATATTGTTCTTACGTATGCACTTGAGGCTGGTATATCTGTATGAGCAGACATTTAATTTCTTTATGGAAATTTTTACACAAGAATGTGTCTATAAGTTTGCTTTGTTTTGTTTGTTGCTGGTTTGCTTTTAGTAATCGCCATCTGGCTGGAATTTTCAACCAAACCCATGTCAATTGGGCAGTATTTTTAAATTTTTTAATGCTTATTTATTACTGATTCACAAGGAGAGACAGAGCACAAGCATGGGAGGGGCAGAGAGAAAGGGAGGGAGATGCAGAATCCGAAACAGGCTCCAGGCTTCCAGCCATCAGCACAGAGCCCGATGCGGGGCTTGAACTCACAAACCGTGAGATCATGACCTGAGCCAAAGTCAGACACATAACCCACTGAGCCACCCAAGCACCCCAAGACTGTATTATTTTTTATAAAGTCATCATTGAAAGAATGTATAGCATACTTCACTATTCATGTTCTCCTAACGACACCACAAAATAAAAACATGTGATGTTCAGCCTTTTAAAACTATTTTTTAAAACTTACTATCTATATAAACACAGCACCCAAAACCTCTATTATTCCATTACAGGCAGCCATGTTATTCAGTCTTCTGGTAAGCAGTGCTAAGCGGTGAGGTGCCTCGCCAACATATTAGGAGCCATGGTGAAATAGAATATTCCATATCATTCGTTCTGACTTTACTTATTCCTAAGGCTGTGCCCCTCAAAGTCATGGTCTAAAGAGCAGCCGGGGTAAGTATAAAGCATACAGTGAGCTGTAAGTGAGCTAACGGTGATACTGCCTGGCATGTGGTATGCAATCATGAATGACATTATTAAATCATTAATGATTATTAATCATTATTAATATTCCCTCTGAGCCAGTTGCTATCTGTCCGCTTCACGATTATGGGTTGCTCTCTGTTTTGGTTACTGAAAAATCACAAGTGTCTCTTGGCATAGTACCTGGAACATAACTGGGACTTAATCCTTGTTGAGTATTAGTTAACAGAACTTCAAGCGAACCTAATGTACCCCTCACACAACGGAGGGGCCCCGGGACTAGCCTTACACCGTTTTCTTCTCTTTGTCCCATTCGAGTTCAGTTCTGCCCAACTCCTGGCCCCTGACTGCCAACTTTTACACTTACCCTGATTTCCTGGGCCGACCAACAGACTCTACACTGAGTATCAGCTTCTGGTTCTCTTCCGCATGGCTGTCTGTAGAAAAAAACATCCTGCCCCGCCTTTCACCTTTAAAACAAACTCCACCACTACCCTCATGGACACTTTCAAATATTTATCACCCACGAAGCAGGCAGTATTGCAGGCCTGGAGACACAACGATGAAAAAGAACAGCACGATCTTTGTCTTTGTGGGATTAGGCTAAAATCATCATGATCTGTTCTCTTATTTCATTAAGACCCGAGGGGAGAAGAGACAGTGTGAGTTGTATCCAATGAACAGGTTACTGAGTCATCAAGAGCAAAAACCATGGCAAAACTGAGCAGGCGCCCAGCCCTAGCCTCTTTGCAACACCTCTGCCAAAGCAAAGGACCCCTCCATGCCACCCCCCTGCTGGTCCCCATCCCTCATCACCACCACCATACACACTCTCTGGTCCCTTTCACCTCCCAGGGCCTCGCTGTAGATTGTCTAGAAGAGCATCAAGGACCACCGTGTTTAGAGGGAATCCTCTTCTGTGTTCGATCCTACACTGTGAGTTACGGAAATAAGAATCAGAATGTTCTTATCCTTTGCTGCCTGAGGTGAGCCCTGAGCCCCAGAGCGCTGTGACGGCCCTGGAGAACCGAGTCAGTGTGGCAAAGCTGTCCTCCTTTAATCTAGAAGAGGGTTGTATTTCTTTTCTTCGGAACGCAAAGAAAGAAAAAGGGGCTAATGCTTCTTCTGCATTTACTTATGTCTATGAACAGCATATGGAAGAATTATTTCAAGACAGATGGAATGTGTTAAATGCAAATGGCCTTTCCCCTGAACTGGTGGTTCTCTGTTAAAGTGTGCATCAGAGGCACGGGGAAGGCTGGCACAAACTCGAACGGCTGGCACCTTTCCCCAGAGTTCCGGATCCCACAGTGCTGGGGTGGGGTCTGACCGTCTTCCCAGGTGAGGCTGTCTCTGCTGGTCAGGACACCACACTGTCCTATGTAATTCTACTGTCCCCAATTATTACCTCATTGAAATACTGCTGTTTCTTACACTTACTTGTCTTTATGGAAGGCTTGTATCTTAAAAATCATGGACTATGCTCCTTTACTTGCTATGCTGAGGACTTAATTGTTGCTTGGACTACCTACGATTCACACCTGAGAGCCTGGGTGAGCTTCATTTCAGTCCCGTGACCAACACCCCACACCTGCCTTTAATCTCCAAAATTATATGGCAGACTGTTGAAAGTTAATTCCTGTTGAATCTCTGTAACACTACAATAGGTCCTGTGAGCTCTTTTAAAAGGTTCACCTCTCCACATAGATTTCACTTTGTATTTCCAGACACTTGGGTGTTGTAGAAGACACTCGAGTTTATCATCGTTATCAGGCCCCCTGTGAGTCAAACACGTGTTCTCCACGTCCCTGGACTTTTCTTAATGCGCTTTGTACTTGGTAAATGATTACTGAAGCCATCTCCAACACTTGACGACTGTTCTCGATGTCCTGTGGGTGTGTGGAGGCGGCAGAGGCCTGGGATGTGTGTTAAAAATAAAGCACTTCAAAGGCGGTAAGCTCCTTAGAGTAATAAACATAAAACTTGAATATGAGAGAAGAAAAATTATATGCTAATAACCATAAGCTCTAGTGAAATTTCCCTCAAACTCCACAATTTTACAGAACGGTGGGAAACTGGTCATAGCTTTTACCGGTCAAGGTCTATTTGAAAATTAGGTGCCCCCCGTGGGCATGCCTTTCCCAGCATGCCTTGCGCCAAAAGACACACAAGCAACAAAGGATCATCTTCTCTAAACGTCAGGCAGGTGCATCAGCATGAGGCCGAGTAGCTCTTAAGTCCTGCTTACTGTGGCCCAGGTACTGGTTTAAGCCCTTGACACAGGCTGTGAAACCTCACAACCACCTTGCCAAGTAGGTCCTGTTCTCATCCTGGGAAAATGGAGGCCCAGAGACGTTCAGAAAGGTTATTTAAGGTCATGCCCTCCTGATATTTCCTACAACCAAGTAATGAGGTACTGAATTATTTTTTAAATTGAATGCAGTTTTCTTTTTTAAGTTAAGCCTATTCTGAAGGGGCATCAGGTCTCTAACTGTAAATGGAAAATCATTGGGCGTCATGGGGCGTCTGGGTGGCTCAGTCGGTTAAGCGTCCCGCTTCGGCTCAGGTCATGATCTCACGGTTCATGGGTGCAAACCCCGCGTTGGGCTCTGTGCTGACAGCTCAGAGCCTAGAGCCTGCTTTGGATTCTGTGTCTCCCACTCTCTCTGCCCCTCCCCTGCTCGAGCGGTCTCTGTCTCTCAAAAATAAATAAAAAACATTAAAAAAAACTAAAAAAAATTAGCATCATTTACCAGAAATAGGAAATAACTATGAAAATATATACAACAAATGGAGACAATGCCATTAACCTCTGGCTGCATTCTCTTGCGGGCCAAAGTCAAAAATTTGCTCTCTCTGTTAAGAGGAAATGGGGAGAGAAAAGCAGCAGGTGTTATAGAGGTGTTAAAAAATATGTCAAAACCAAAGAAAGAAAAAAAAACAAATAAAACATCAAACTTAAAATGGGCAGTCGTGCCAGAATGAGACGTTCTCAACATAATCCTAATGAAGGAACGACTTTTAAATATGATTTTATGATGTGCTCTGGATTCTGAATCCCACTTTGTCCCTTCCTTGACCCGGGTCATCCAACTATGCTGAGCCTCAGTTGTGTCTCTGAAAATAATAGCAGCCTCAGAGATTTAGACCTAACCTACGTGAAGGCTGGCACACATTAGGTGCTTCTAACGCTGTGGTCGATGGTCACTTCTTGGGAGCAGAGAAAGGCACGTTAGTTCTGCGCTTGATTTAAAGCACACACACAGGCTCTCTTGGGTTCTTGCTTCAGCTGTGGGGAGGCCGGTGGGGGTGGGGTGACAGTTGACATTCAGCAGTGACAAGGTAAAGACGCCTGGAGGGCTGATATGGGGAAATTGCTCATCCCTGGGAATCCTAAGTAGGCATTAAGGAGAAGGAAACTTCACATTTGAGTATCTGAAAACTGTAGGAAAATAAGAGATCATGGAATCCATTCCTGCTCAGGTCACACAGATCAGGACTCAGACCCTGGATGGCAGGACCCTGCCCGTGGCCCGTGAGCGGTGACAGTTTTACCTCATCGTCAGACTCCGGTCCCTCCACCCACACTACGCTTTTCCCACGGCCGGGGAGGGGGGGGGGGGGGCGCTCAGTCTCCTCCAGAACAGCCGCCCCAGGCTCTCCCGGTTGCGAGGAAGGCACTGAAACCCTATAACACTTATTTCCATGCTCTGGGCTCCAGGATCCTCATTTGCAAAACAAGTATTGGCTTCAATACTATCTATGAACTTGCTAGAAAAGTTGTAGCCTTTTTTTCAAACCAGAAAAATGTGGTTTTCGGCCAAGCCCTGATTACATCAATTCTCACATAAATAAATCCATACTAAGGGCAAAGAGTTCCAGCTGAGGCTTTGCTGTCTCGGGGAAATCGTAATTCCCTGGATTCGTGGGAGACCGCGCTTTCTGCGCTGCCTGTCTTAGAAGAACGCCTGGCCTTTCAGCCCCGTCCCCAAAGGAGACAGGTGGTGGCGAGAGCAAACCAGGAGCGTGAGTGATGGGCTAAAAGGACTAAGTGATGTCACGGGTTCCAGAAAAGTCAGGACTAGCAAGCCCACACATTTCCCTCATCAAGAGGGGCTGCGAGAGGGTGCCTGTGGACGGCGTGGGGAGAAACTTGGCCCCAGGACCAACACCACCATGAAGTGATACAGGAGACGGTTAAAGCTTTCGTGTTCAGTCTCACGCTCATTCCTGGATCCTTTCTCAAAAAAAGCTTGGATCTTTCAGAGCTGGGGAAACAGTTTTTTTCATACAAGGATGGCTAACAAATGCCCACCAGGACCTGGCTGGGAAGGTCACTGAGCAAGACGCTGGCCACTGGGGATGGAGAGCACCTGTCCCTTTTTTAAAAGGGGGTTGAGGTTCGGTTGGTACCATGCCAGACCGGGGATGCCAAACTGCCAGATGTGGCACTTCCCAAGTTATCTATTATTTTGCATTTTGCTGACCGGTGCTGGGGGCCGATCTCTTTTGTCAACTGCCTTCCTGTTAGATGCTGCCAGTAGGGGGCACCAGAGGGAGCCCGGCGGCAGGAGGTGGGCACAAGGGTCTCTCCACCTCGTATTTGTGGTCCACCGGCCTGACCCCAATAGTGGCCTTCACCCCTGCAGCAACAGCTGGTGTCCGATCCCGGTTCCCCTTCCCGGTCCAGACCCAGCCTGGTGCCGCCGCCACCCCGCACTGCCAACGCCCACAAGGTACCAAGAGCTGCCAGGCTGCTGGCCTTCTCAGGGGTCCCAGCTCCACAGACGCCCTTCTTTGAGCCTCTGGGTTTTGAGACCCCCCTCATTATGTCCCTCATTCCCCCAACTCCAGGAGCGGGGGCTCCTTCCTGCTGTCAATACATAAAGATCATCTTGGGGTCCCCTTTTCTTCCCATCAGCCTCCCCAGTATTAAATCTCTCCATTTCAACATCCACTGTGGATTTTCGTTAACTGACTGGACTCCGACTGGTCTGTTCGTTCTTCTTGTTTTTCAAGAGAAGCCAAGGATCTCGATTCCTTTGTGGAATTTACTTTTTCTTCCAACTTTTTGCCGGGGGTGGGGAAACCAACAGATGTATCTGAAGACCCGATTGAGCCTTAGAGCAGTGTGGCAGCTCCTGAAAGGGAGCTCCCCCTCCCCCTCCAGCTGCAGGAATGTCACCGAGGGGCAGTTCATGGCGGCACAGTGCCCCGGAAGCCCCGTCTCCACTGAAGGGAACTACCTGGTGCAGTAATAATCCCCTTCCCAAGGCCGGGGCCTTGGCTTCCGTGTGGGCACCTCTGGAGGGTCGGCTAAACCCTCTGGGTTGCAGGCCCCCCGCTGTGGATCAGCTTCTCCCCAGCCCAACAGCACCTTCTGCGCCCCCTTCCAGGGCACTCTCTAGAACCCCCTGCTCTGTGCGGTTCTATCTCAAAGTCTCCTCCTGGGGACCCCGGCGTAACTAAGCCAAGTCTGCTTGAGTCTGATCTATAGAGCACAGCACTCATAAAGGCAGCGTGAGAAAAACGGAAAATTCATTTCACCAAGAACTATTCAACTGGAAGCAATGAGGGAGGGAAGGAACCAGAGGCAGAGACTAAGGACAAAGAGGGGCAGGGAGTCAGAGAAGTACTAAGTAGAGGTGAAGTAAATAGTACCGAGAAACCAAACGGTCATTCCGAGCGGAAGGACTTCCCTTGAGTTTCGTCAAGAGCCATAGCAAGGATCATTGGCCCAAGCCAAGATGATGCAGCCGCCACCTCCACCTTTTCTGTTTCCCCAAGCTGACGTGGACAGAGCATGGAAAACAGTGCGAGGGCCTTTATTTGAAAGCAGCTTGAACTCACTCGGCCAGCCAAGACCTTCCCACGGCCTCACGCTCAGTGAGCGCTCCTTTTGCTTGTACCTCAGGCTCGCCGCACAGAATGGTTGCAAAATGGCGCCATGCCTCCTCTTGGTGAGCATGGCTGGGGGGCTTCCAGTGCTGGAGATGCTGACAGTCTCAGCTCATGGGGGGCATGAGGGGTGCCAGACCTCACCCCTTCCTAACTCTTCACTGGCACAGGACACAGGCCCGACTTCCTCTGACTACACCTCTGCAGTGGCTGGTGCAGAAGAGAAGACCGTCCCTTGGGAGGTTTGGCCTCTGTAGTTTCCACAGGACGCGCTACGGGAACCTCCACGGCCTGTCCTGAGTCTTTGGGAACATGAAATTGCTTCTTAATTAAAGTGTAACATGTCCCTGTTCCCCCCACTCGCTCCTTCTGCAGTGCAGCCATGTGTGTCTGGTCAGCAGGCCGGTCAGCCCAAGTCGCAATCACGTCACAGGGGAGACGTGGGGAGGCAGGGGTCAACCACACTGTAATATTTAACTATATTACTTAAAAGCAACTGGAGAAAACGCATTTTAATTTTCAACTTCAAAGGAAGGCCAAGGTGATTATGGTAGTATCCCCTGGGGACGTACGGAGGGCATGAAAAACAGCCCTGACTGGGGCCTGACTGTTCATAGGCCTGGCATTGACAGGAGCAGGCAAGGGACAGAAAGGACCCGCGGCAGTGAAAGCGGAGAGGATCACACTCCTTTAGGTGTCAGTAGGTCACATCTTTTCCTGAGAGTTCCGATTAATACAGACACAGATAGTCACCTTGGGAGCGAACCATCATAGGACTCTGGTTAACCTTTGCATCAAGTAAGCAGCAAAATCAGACTCGCTGTGAGTATATAGGCTCGTTATGGTACCATGTGACCTTCAGCTGGTGTCGATAACAGCCCTTATTTGGGATATTAAACAGAGGCACCTGGGTGGCTCAGTCGGTTAAGCATCCGACTCTTGATTTCCGCTCAGGTCATGATCTCATGATCAGACTATGCTGACAGTATGAAGCCTCCTTAGGATCTTCTCTCTGCCGCTCCCTGATCACGTTCTTTCTCTCTCAAACTAAATAAACTTAAAAGAAAGACAAACCAGATCCAAACCTCCTAGGATATTTCAATTGGCAGCATAGCATTTTCAGGCAATGGCTATTCTTTAAAAAGGGAACATCACAATTGGTCATCACAATTGATCAGAGGAAGGTCTTAAACACTTTTATCTATTTAAAAAGGGATGAAACGCTAATGTATACCAGCCTCTGGGCTTTGTGCTGTGGTTCCAGGGTAGAGACAAAGCACATGCGGTCTTTGTCCTTGCCTTGATGAGGCATATAGTCTTACAGGGAAAGAGACCTTAGAACAAGTAAATAATTCCAAGTACGCTGTGCTTTATGCAGGAAAGACCTCATCTTATTTCGGAGTCAAGGAAGGCTTTCCTAAGGAGTTTACAGCTCTCTGAGACTTCAGCAAAGAAGAAGCATTTGATGCATTAAGGGGCATTTGATGCATTAAGGGACGATGACAAAAGAGAGCTCCTGGGAAGAAAAGAATGTCCAGGGGCCCAAATTTGAGACAATACAAAACATATGAAAGGCTGAGAGAGCCCCAGATGGCAAGTGTGAGGACCAGAGAGGAGATGGTCAGGAAGCAGCTATGGAGTTCCTTCCCAGCCAGGTTATTGATTGGTGGCTTCACCCTTTGATTTCATAGGGAAGTGATATGGTTAGTTGGTCCCCCTGGCCACAGCGTGAGAACAGGCTGCCAAGTGAGAGAAGGCGGAGAGGTTGAGTTAGGAAGTGAGAAGACAGGGCTTTGGATCAGAACGGTTGCACTAATGGGGGGAGGCAAAAAGGTATTTGAAAGACACCTTTGTGAAAGAGACAAAGGAGTGAAATAAACAGTTTGGAGACAGGATGTTGGGTATTAAGGGCCAGGAAGGACTCCCAGGATTCAATTTGCCTAGGCGGGGTGAAGGAAGGGCCCCTTCCTAACACATGGAGCACGGAGGAGGAAGTTTGGAGGGGGTGGTGAGGAGCATGGGGCACACCTGAAAGGTGTACAGGTGAGCTGAGCTCACGATGCAGTTTGCTAAGCTTTCTGAGTGCACGTGGTGAGTGGGCAGGTGAAGACAGAGGTCTGATAAAGATATGCAGGTAGAAACAAAGTGGAGGTAGAGGCTTGAGACTCGTAAAAATAAACCACAGGTCAAAAACATGTAGCTCTCAACATTGGAGGAGCACCTAGAATAAGAAACGCATTTTATATCACGCATCTATCACAAACGAAAATGAACCTGATCAATTCTTACCTCTGCCACGTGGGATGTTCAGTGATACTCTTCTCTCTCCCAGTGCTGGTCACAACCTGCTGTGTTGATTTAATGACCTGCCAGTGAGTTCCTACCCACAGTTTGAAAACTCTAACAATGAGAACGAGAGATGAGAAGAGGGTCCAAAATAGCTCCCCATGGGATTCTGTTGTTTAAAGTTCAATGAGGGTAGGTGCCTTCAAAGAGAAGATCCAACAGAGAGGTAGGAGGAAGGGGCCAGGGAGATCTCTCCTTAAACTTGTGGGATGAGCACAGCAGCTCCAAGAATCCCATCCTTACCGGGTAAGGCAAGGCAAATCTCCATCTTGAACTGCTTTAGCAGAGCAAAAAAAAAAAAAAAAAAAAAAAGGCCTTTTCTAAACACATCCCCCGACCCCCAGGTTTTCCTTTGATCTCGTTGAGCAGGATGGGTCACATGACTCACCCGGAGCCAATCACTGGCAAAGGGAGTAGAATTACCATGATGGGCTTGGGCTGATTAACATGCTCATCGGGTTGGGGTGAGGAGGGCTTACTTGCCCTGAACACTGAGGGTAAACACCTGGTCTTTAGGGCTCTAGCAAGGAAGAGGCTAGGTGAAGCCATTACCCTGACTTCTCGAAACTTAAATAATGGTTCAGAGACCAGCAACACTGGCTCACCTGGGAGTTGTTAGAGATTCGGAATTGCAAGCCCCACCCCAGACCTGCCGAATCAGAATGTGCCTGTTCTCCAGATTCTCAGGTGATTCACCTAGACTAGCAGTTTGAGAAGCATTGTCTGCGACCCCAGTAGACATTCCCAGGGTCTACCAGATCGCCTCCTGTGGTCTTGCTCTCTCTCCCTCCCTTCCTTCTCTCACTTGCTTGTTTTTCTGTTACAGATCCCAGATGGCCACACTTGCTTTGCAAGGTTTTGCTTAAATGACTCAACAGATCCTCTTTTTATTTTCTGCATAAGGAAGCAGAGCAGCATTTTAGTATAAACACAGAGAGCTTCCAACTGTGACCAACTCTAGCCATTACTATTATTTTTTCAGGTCACCCTGTTCTGTTCCTATGAGGTGTAAAATCCTAGCACAGGGCTGACATGCCACTTGGCTGCTGGAAAGTTCTATATTCTTTATCAGCCCCAGGCAGGGCTCAAGGGGGTTCTTTGCTCTTTAAATGTTGTTTATGTCTTAGTATAGCTCTTTTTGTTGAGCCTACAGGATTGCAGTTGAGAACTTTTAAATACAGGCAGAGTGAGGTAACTCTCTCCCTGAGGCCCCAGGAGATAGGAAGTGTTGGGGTAAGGTCTCATTGAGCAAGTTCTGTCCAACATTGGACGCTCTGAGATTCTGAGACATATAGAGAGCCAAGAAAAATTTCAGAGAAAAGACAAATTTGGTTAAAGAATTGGAGGATCAAACCTAAAAGGAAAAGTTAAAAGAATTAACATACGTTAGGCTGAAGAAGGGAAGACAGGGAAAGCGTTAAATGTGTAGAATTGGACATCTTAGTGAGGCTTCACATGAGTGCCTCTATTCAGGAATTTTTGTTTTTTCTTTTAAAAGAATTAGGTGTGCACACTCAGAAGTTGATCAGTTGTCAAAGGATGAATGCATAATGCCTTTCTCAGATTTCTTCCTACTCATTCATTCATCCACAGTTATTCAACACCTGTTCCATACCAGGTGCTCTGCTCTGACAATCTTGTGATTTTACTCAAACGGCCCTTCTATGCATGGTGAATACGTCAAGATAGTAATGCATTTGAGACAACATTGATTCATCTTAAATGAACTCGAACATAGGTCTGATAAAATACAGCAGCCTCAATATAAAGCTACTGTTTCCTTATATGGCCTGCACACTTCCAAGGTCTGCCTCCAAATGACTTTTCTTTCTTTGATTTCATTGCCTGTCTTACCCACCTGCCTCTCTTTCCCAGCAATATACCCATGTTTGCTTGAACACGCCAACCCCTTTCACATGGTTCCATTGGTGGCAGTAGCTTTCTCCCTAAAACATCCTTCAATGCTTTGATACCCTTCCAACTATTAAAACTCATCTGTACTCTTCTCTACGAAGGCTTTTGGACTTTTGTCATTTTAAATTAATGGTGTCTATTTGTGACTGGTGCAGCTGCTCTGGAAAACAGTGTGGAGGCTCCTCAAAAAACTATCAGTAGAACTCCCCTATGACCCAGCAATAGCACTGCTAGGGATTTACCCAAAGGATACAGAAGTGCTGATGCAGAGGAGCACATGTACCCCAATGTTCATAGCGGCAATGTCAACAGTAGCCAAATCATGGAAAGAGCCTAAATGTCCATCACCTGATGAATGGATCAAGAAGAAGTGGTGTATATATACAATGGAATATTACACGGCAATGAGAAAGAATGAAATCTGGCCATTTGTAGCAAAGTAGATGGACCTTGAGGGTGTCATGCTAAGTGAAATAAGTCAGGCAGAGAAGGACAAATACCGTATGTTTGCACTCATCTGTCTCACAGGAGAAACCTAACAAAGAACCATAGGGAGGGGAAGGGAGAAAGAGAGCTGGAGCGAAGGAGGGACACAAATCATGAGAGACTATTGAATACTGAAAACTAACCAAGGACTGAAGGGGGTGGAAGGGGGTGATGGTCATGGAGGGGGGCACTTGTGGGGAGAAGCACTAGGTGTTATATGGAAACCAACTTGACAATAAACTATTATAAATTTAAAAAATAAATAAAATTAATGGTGAAATTAAATCAATTAAAAACGAACTCTTCCCTCTGTATTCCTCTAACATGATGCTTATACTAGTCTGGCAATCATTCCCCTCTGCATTACGGTTCCTTCCCCCTACCCCCATCCCCTGCCTCAACAGTAAGCTTCCTAAGAACAAAGACCACATCTTATTCTTTGTGTTTCCCCCCAGCACCTAGCTGCGTGCCTGGTGAGACACACTTAGTGCTGCTCACCAAATAGTTCTGCCTATTAAAGACTCCTGGGCTTAATATGTTTGCACTTCTTGGACCCCTATGGTTGGTTAGGGACACATAGTCAATTATCACCAATGACTTGTATGTAAAGTGGCGTGTGACCCCCTGGGCTGAAATCCTAATCACAATCAGTGTTCTCTTTTCTCTTGGTGATTGTGACTATCAATGTTCTGGAGAATAGCTCCTCCCTCAGCTGGGGTCATGTCAGTGTACAGCAGAGCCCCAGCTGACCCCTGATGGATGTGCTGCTGAGTGAACAAAGAGATAAACTTTTATTATTTAAACTCACTGATATCCAGGGTTGTTCGCTATGAAGCAAAGCCTAGCTCATCCTGAGTGAGATACTTATAAATGGTAGGTGATCAATAAATACTGCAAGTCTATATATATATATTTTTTTAAATCCATTAGAAACAGCAATTAATAATTTTGTCTGTTGTAAACTAATCAAATAGAATTGCCAGGCTTAAACTTAGCTGTCAAGAGAGGCCTTGTGAGGTAAGAGGAAGAGTGGAGAGTATTCACCTGGTTAGCTGTCGATTTGCAGACTGACTCTAAGTGACCTTGGTCGCTGGTCCTCCCAGAACGCGGCATCCTTCAATCCCAGGTGGAGCTTATATTTATCTTGCAATGTTGTGAGAATTAAAGAAAACAAATCAACGGTAATTGGCACATGGTGGAATTCAATACATTATAATTACAAGTTTTTTTAGATATGTTTTTTGAGTCAGGCCATGTGACTTGAAATGTGAGAAGCCATACATATTACAATTTCAGCTGAGTTATTCCCTTTCTGCAGATCTGTGTCAAAGTGTCCCTTCCATCCTTCTTCCATCCATCTTTCAAAATATAAGCAGATTTGGGCCCTTATTTATTGATTTTTTTAAAAGTCTGTGAGGCTACTATGTTGTTTTTATTTTTTAATGTTTATTTACTTTTGAGAGAGAGACAGAGCATGAGTAGGGGAGGGGGCAGCAAGAGACGGAGACACAGAATCTGAAGCAGGTTCCAGGTTCTGGGCTCTTAGAGCAGAGCCCAATGCGGGTCTCAAACCATGAGATCATGACCTGAGCCAAAGTCGGATGCCTAACCCACTGAGCCACCCAGGCGCCCTGGCTACTATCTGTTTTGAGAGAGTAATTTATGTCTAAATCTCAGCTTCTCATTGGAAAATAGGACTATTTTTAATGAATTATTCATTTTCCCACTGTGCTAGACACCAGTGACTCATTTTCAATAAACAGATGCACTGAAAAAAAGGAAGAAAAAAAAATGAGACCCTGGATTTGTTTTCTAGGCTTGTGTGTGTGTGTGTGTGTGTGTGTGTGTGTGTGTGTGTGTGGCTACAAAATGGGAATCATCTGCTTTTAAGAAGCTGTTACATTTATAAGTTTTGAAAAACTATCCTGGGTTTGATGATAAGCACAGAATAATTGTTGCCTTTTGCCTCTTTGTCTTGATTTCCAACACTTGCTCAGCTGTACTGAACTATCCACCCCAATACACTTAAATAAAGGTCTCTGACACTGTGCGCGTCACAATTCCATGATGATTCGCAGTTACTGTCATGACCTCTTCTGACTCGGTTACACTGCTGGCAGTGAACAGACATAACTTCAGTCCCTCAGTGTAAACAGAGACTGACTCATCCTTCTGTGTGGTAAATAGCAACTTGGGCAGATGAACACCATCTGTAGACTTTTTAATACACCTGTAATGTAGAAACCCATCCCCTCTGAAATACTTTATACGTATTTTGATACATGCTGAAAGAAACATCATGTTCCAAAGATCGGTTCCTCTTTCTAGGGCTTTAATAAGGGGAAGGAAAATCTGAATATCCATATTTCCCAACCCAACTAAGGACCCAATTCTTTAAAAAAAAATTTTTTTAATGTTTATTTTTGAGACAAAGAGAGACAGAGTGTGAGCAGGGGAGGGGCAGAGAGAGAGGGGAACACAGAATCTGAAGCAGGCTCCAGGCTCTGGGCTGTCAGCACAGAGCCCAAAGTGGGGCTTGAACCCACAAACTGGGAGATCATGACCTGAGCTGAAGTTGACCGCTTAAGCAACTAAGCCACCCAGGGGCCCCCTGAGGACCCACTTCTGCAATAGCACCAAAAAAGTAGGAGAGGGGACATCAAGTCAGAAGACAGGAATGACTATATTGGTCTTCTCTGCTCCCAAAATAACCTTTTTTCCTGTGTCCCCCTCCATCTCCTATTCCATGTCTCTGCCTTGGATCTGATTACTCAATTGAAAAAAAAAATCAGATTGAGTCAGGAGCACTTACAGAACTACTACACAGCAGACATTTCAGTTAGTCTTCAGGAGGACACATTTCTCTGTCCTCAAGGACTTTATTATTCAGTGCTCAAGAAATAAAAGAAAATTAGTAGTTATGCTCCAGCCTGATGATCTGTGAAGGCTCATCCTAAATGTGCAATCATGAAAATAATGTTTTCAACATTCAATGACATATGTTGTTCCAGTGAAAAAAGTGAAATACAAAATTACTATATAATTTGATCCTAATTGTGTAAATAATACCCATTCATGTCATCATAGACACAGAAAAACTCTGGGATCAGATTGGCAGGCTGAGAACATCTGTATGCTTTTCCTCCACCCCCAAATTCCACTGAAATATCACACAAGAAAAGTTACAATCAAAGATCAGAAAATGTGAAGACTTCCTGGAAAACAGAATGAAGAGAACTGGATTGACAGAGCAATAAAAGCTTAAAAAAAAAAAAAAGCCAGAGAAAGAACACTGCAAAAGTAAGAGCTAGTTGTACACTAACGGAAGGGACTTCAGTTCACTGGTACCACGTAGGGAGGGTCCTTGTCAACCATAATCTGGTCAATAAATTAAAAGATTGCAGGGAGTCTGTCATGATCTGCCCATGTCCTTCATATGCTGATGTCCTGGCAACAGTGGTGTTTGTTTCCATGTTAAAGCCTCCTAACTGTTTTAGACAGTGACCCTGGGGGTGCCTGGGTGGCTCATTTGGTTGAGTGACTGACTTGATTTCAGCTCAGTTCATGATCCCAGGATCATGGGCTCGAGCCCCACATCAGGCTTCAAGCTGAATGTGGAGTCTACATGGAATTCTCCCTCTCTCTCTCTCTCTCTCTCTCTCTCTCTCTCTCTCACCCTCTACCCCTCTCCCCTGCTTGTGCATTTTCTCTGAAAGAAAGAAAGAAAGAAAGAAAGAAAGAAAGAAAGAAAGAAAGAAAGAAAGAAAGAACAAACGAACGAACCTGGGGACTAGCCTATCAGAAGAGCTGACTCTGGACAGAGAATTAGAGTAGAACTTGATAAGTAAACATATACAAAATAGGAGCAGGGTGGGAAGAGGTGACAAGAAGAGGAAAGCACAAGACGCTTCTGATATGAGAGGTTTCCGGATCTCATATGCTGGGGAGAGGGGCCTCCCACACCAAGATCATCTACCGACACTCCCGCAAAGCCTACTCAGCACACGCTAAAGGCTGAACCCGACCACCAGCACTTTACTCGCTGGGATGATTATTACAGCCATAAAACAGAAAAGCAGCCACGTGAAAGACATAATCAGACTTCTGGATTATTAAAAATATAATCACCATTCCTTAAAACTTGAGCTGAATATCCAGATGGGCACAGATGAATATTAAATTAATGAGCTGGAACATTTGGCTAAGTGACTCTCCCAGAACACAAGGCAGAGATAAAGAAATTTCCAGAAGCTCCCACATCTATCTAAAGAGTTTATAAGGGAAGGAACAAAGAGGAGAGATAGGACAACACACCAAAAATCAGAGGTGATTGCTGCTTAGTACTGAAAAGATATTATAAACTTGTGGATTTTTTGTGGATTTTGTTTCAATTTATTTCAATTTCTGGAAGTTTGATGCTCAGATCCTCCCATCTTGGGCTAGTGCAATAGTCTTCAATCATGGGCATTTTTGATCTCCAGGAGACATTTAGCAATGTCTGTAGACATGACCGATTTCCATGACTGGCTATCTAGGGGATAGACAGAGGCCAAGGTTACTACTAAACACTGTACAATGCACAGAAGAGTCCCAGTTGCAGAGGATTATTTGGCTCCAAATGTAAATAGTGCTGAGCATGAGAAACCCTTAGCTAGTGGAAACCCCTTCCGGGGGGCTCACATACCCCTTAGGCATAACTCTTGGAGTGTTCGTTCACTTCCTTGCTTTCCAATTTAACATTACATCTCCTGGGATCTCTGCCTGAGCCCTAAAATCAGCCACTTCTACACAGATAGTTGGGTTTTTTGGTGGGATGGTAGATAGAGACAATAATTTGAGCTCCATGGATGCTCATTGCTGCTGGGTTGTCACTGTTTTCAAGAGAAGATTGAGGGGCACCTGGGTGGCTCAGTCGGTTAAGTGTCTGACTTCGGCTCAGGTCATGATCTCATGGTTCATGCGTTCAAACCCTGACTTGTCCTCTGTCCTGACAGCTTGGAGCCTGGAGCCTGCTTCGGATTCTGTGTCTCCCTCTCTCTCTGCCTCTCCCCCACTCACACTTAGTGGCTTCTTTCTCTCTGAAAAATAAATAAACATTAAAAAAATTGAAGAGAAGATCAATATGAAAGAGAATTTCATAAGGTGGGGCACAGAACCCACATTATATTTACAAGCAACTGACCATCATGCCAACTGGTGTAAAAGCAGGCCGTCAAATTCTGCCCTGCCTTCGCCTTCTGCTCTGATCCAGAGTGGCCAGAGAAGTAAGGTCTCTTTTCAGTTTTCCACAGATCCACAAAGACATTAAATCTTTTCTGGCTCATTTCTGGATTAAGTTGGTAGCTGAGCTTTCTGGAACAGAATTTGTTTTCTTCCTTGGTCCATAGACATGACTTACTTTCCTCACCAAAATTTCATTTAGGGAAACAGATGGCCAGCTCATGATCCATAGTTTGTCAGTTTGATTTTTTTAGTACATCGTTTGAAAATATGATTTATCCCAGGGCGCCTGGGTGGCTCAGTCGGTTGAGTGTCTGGCTTCAGCTCAGGTCATGATCTCATGGTTCGTGGGTTTGAGCCCTGCGTTGGGCTCTGTGCTAACAGTTCAGAGCCTGGAGCCTGCTTTGGATTCTGTGTCTCCCTCTCTCTCTGACCCTCCCTTGCTCATGCTCGCTCTCTCTCTCTCTCTCTCTCTCTCTCTCAAAAATAAATTTAAAAAACATTAAAAAAAAGAAAATATGATTTATCTTGATTCCTAAGTGTTTTGGCACCCTAGAAGTTTTGTACTCTAAATGAACAGCTCGCAGGCCTCACCAGTCCTGGCCTTGATGGGCGTTCTCTGCCCTACAGGCTCACTAGGTTCATCCCAAGGTGAATGCAAGCCTTGTACCCTGGTCTAGGGTCACTTCGCTGCATGATGCCTCACATTTTCTGAGAAGCTGTTTGTTCTTTGCCAACCTAAAAATGTCTCCATGTAAATCTTCCTGAGTGAGCGAGGGGAAAAAGAGAGGTGGGGGGAAAGGTTCAAAAGCAAAGAAAACAAGAAGGAGAAGGAAGTGGCCAGTGCTCAGTGAACCTGCACGTGTGAAAGGCTAATCCAGAAATCACTCAGTAATCACCACCATGAAATCAGACCGGGCTGACATGGCTGGCTACTCACACACTCACCTTTCCCCCTCCCATATTGCTTCACTTCCTAAACCAAAGTGACCTTCTGAAATCTGGCTACTCTCCCCCAGCTCTTGACCCCTCCTGTGCAACAGCGTCTACACACCATTAGCGAGCTTCCTTCCCCATTGGCTTCTCATCTTAGTGGACTTCCAAACTCCCCATTGGCTTCTTATCCAAAACAATACGATTTTTCTGTTTTCAAGAGAAGGGCGCTGGTCCATGTGCCCAGTAAACAAAGGCTGGAGGGCAGAGGGCTGTTAGAAGCTCCACAAAATTTGCATATTGCACCGGAGAGTTGGAAAGAAGGGCGAGGGTTCAGGGGGCTCTGATGTGGAAGGCAAAACAGTGCTTGGAACTCAGCTGTACTCAGTGTTCAGAAGCGCTCACGGGTCAGTCACGCTCAAAGAACAGTGTTGAAAGAGTGATTATGTTTTAAGAGTTTGGCTGTCAACCAAGTAACTTGTTACTGTCCGTTGTCAAGTCAGGAGCTTTTGCTGATAAGTGAATTTTTAAGAAGTATAATAATGAATCAATAAGCTGGTTTAAAAGCAAGACATTTTCTAGAGGGATCTCTTTTTTTGAGAAAGAGAGAGACAGAGATAGAGAAATCTTAAGCACGCTCCATGCTCAGTGTGGAGCCTGACACAGGGTTTGATCTCATGACCGTGAGATCATAACCTGAGACAAAGTCAAGAGTCAGACACTTAGTCCCAAGCTGCCTGTATGAACTTAGGTGTCTCAGAAATATCTCTCTGCTTCTCTACCTTAAACAGAGTCCATATTTTTGGCCCCTCATTCTCACTCTCAGTGCTGGGTGACTGGCAGGGTGGACAAGATCAGGACTGTTGGCCTGGGTGGTCAAAGCAGACCTAGGAGGTAGGGCAGAGCATAAGGAAGCCCAGCCAGAGGCTCAAAGGTCTCCAGAAACTAAATCTTTAAGGTCATGTTCAGGTGTTGGGCTGGCTCTTTATTGGATTTTTAAAATACTTCCCCGGCCCTAAGGATTCAGCCTGTGTTTCTCTTCTGTCATCACAACTGCCCTTCTGCTTGCGGTTCTGTGTCTTCCAGATTGATGAAGACCAGGCTCCTTTCTCTCAATGTCTGTGCTGTTTCACTATCACCAATTTTGAGGCATCAAAGAATAATGCTCAGAGGGCAGTCATGCATGTGGTCCAGAACTGAAGCAGAATCACAGTAATACGTATGTGTGTGTGTATATATACGTATTTAATAATTTATATCTTTGATAATAATAAATACAAATAGACAAAATAACTTCCACATAAATCTTTTGTGAGGGTGTCTCAACCACTGTGAAGGAGACACATGGTTCCCAGCAAAACTTCTTATTTTTATACTGATGTTTCCTCTTTCTCATCTCTTTTCTTCATCAACTACAGACCCTCCTATACATTTGTCTTGATGCCCTACCTCTTCCCAGATAAACGCAACTATTCTGAGCCCAAGATTGTGCTCTTCATTTTAGATAAAGTAACTGACTCCTTTCATCCTCCTGCTATCTCCTGGATCTTGCCCTTTCTACCTGATGTCTCACCGAAACAAACAAAAAACCACCGCCAACAATTACAGTATTAACGACAGTAATAATAACGTGAACATGACTACAGCTAACCTTCACAGGGCGAGTTCTATGTGCCAGATACCATGTTAACAGCTAACCCCGATTGTCCCTGGTTCCCAAGTCCCAAAGAGCTGTTTTAGTTATCCATTGCTGCCTAACAAATTGCCATCAAGCTTAGCAACTTAAAACAACACACACTTATCATCTCACAGTTTCTGTGGGGCAGGAATCTGGGCACGACAAACCTGGGTGGTTGGCTTCGAGGTCTCTCAAACAAGGTGTTGCTTAGAATTATAGTCATCTCAGGGCTCAACTGGGCAAGGATTTGATTTCAAGTTCCCGTGATCATCTGTAGTTTCTCACTGCCTGGTGGACTAAGATCCTAGTTCTTTACTGACTGTTAGCCACAAGCCACCCTCAGTTCCTTGTCATCTGGGCCTCTCCAATAGGGCACCTTCCTTCTTCAAAGTGTATGAGCCATGAGGACAATAGAAAGAGTCTTCTAGCAAGAGGAGATTACAATCTTTTGCAACCTAATCACAGAAGTGACAGCTACCCATCTTTTATGGGTTGGAATCAACCTGTGTCCAGCCTACCCTCAATATGTCCAGCCCACACTCAAGGGGACAAAGATATCAGAAGGTAGGGATCATCAGGGGACATCCTGGAAATCTGAAAACCTCAAGACTAATTGGGGAAGGGGGGAGAAAGGGATGTTTTCAGACTGCAAGGATAATATCAAGACTAGAAGAAGAAAGTAGATCAGGGCAAATATTAAAGTCTTTTAGCTTTTAATATTTAATATTTTTAATACATTTTTTAAGGTAGAGGTTAGGAGCTGGAATAGGAAAGTGCCTTATATGACTTTTGATCCAGGGTCTTTCCCTCTCTCTTTTAGCCCATAACATGAGGTAGAGTCAATGAGATGGAGGTTATAAGGCTAACGGATGTGTTTGGAACTACTAGTGCGCCGCACAAAGAATTCATTTTTCCATCAGGAAAGTAAATGGAAAATAATAGTAATGGAGGAATTGGGTAGCCGAGAGGGACTGAAGATAACCTCTCTGCACAACAGTGACCCAAAGTCCCTGTGGGCAGGAAACTCTTGGCAGGGACAGGCCAAAACATCAAATAAAAAAGGAAGGAATCAGAACATGAACCAGATCTAGAATAGGTTGTCTGTAACCAGAGACAGTCAAGATGGAAGAAACAAACTCCAGACAGAAAGCAGAAGGCTTGTTCTGTAGAGAGTTTTTGAGATATTGCTGCCTAGAGCAATGGTACAGGGGAGAGGACAGAGAACATTTTTTTGTGGCATCTACCAAAACAAATTTCATTTCATATGTATGTTCTGAGGGGACAAAAGTTGTAGGACTTTTCAAAGGCTTTAATATGCTAGTGTCCTTTGTGAAGCCCCAAGGTGTATGTGAGGGAGGGTGGCGACTGAATAGGCACTGTATGTCACATGTGTTTATCTGTTTGGTATGGCGGTGGAGACATGCTACACATTTTAAGGAATCCTCTTTTATTAAATACCTGTGGCCTTTTGCAAGAGCAGGAAAGGTAAGCCAAGCATGGTTGCCAGTGGTTGAGCAATAAGCAAAAATTTTTATCAAATACCTATGTGTTAACCAGCAAGACTGTAGGATCTCAATGGGTCCAACAATGGGAAGATACAAAACCAGAATCAGAGAAGTCAACAGATCATCACCTTTTCCAACCATCCCCAGAAATCCCCCCAAATTCCCAAAGCTCTGCCTTATTACAATCCTTCTCTCCAGAATTCCCTTTCGTCCCCCTGTGGATGCTCATTTCCTTATCAACAGAGAAGGAATCAAGGAGTTCGCCCCACAGGCTTTTCTCTTGGAATTTTTCCCAGTAACAGAGGGTGAAGGCAATAAAGGGAGTTTCATTGAGAGAGGCAAGACAAACTTGTTAAGAGCTTTAAAAATGTCTTTGTAGTACAGAGAGAGAAGAAATCAGGGAAGGATCCCTGGCCACAGCACAAAGAAGATAGTTCATCAAGGAATGCTAACTTCTTCAGCATTGGTGGAGAATTACCCACCAGGGGGATTAAGAGCTCAGGGCTCTTGTAATCAAAGGATGAGAGACCTTCCCTCCAATAACTGGGGTTGGCTGGGGGTCCGATCCAGCTCAGAAGAGCAAGACAGAGATGAGAAACCATTCCTTCCTGCATTACACAAGGCTGTGTTTTGAGGTTAATCCTCCAAGGATATTACGGTTACTTTCAATGGTTAATGAATAGCTTCTAAGTGCCTGCCTCACTTAATTGTTCAAAGGCCAGTTGGTCCCAGAGCACATAGAGCTCCGAGCTGGCTAATGAGAGCATTCTCTCTGAGCAAAGGAAGCAGGGGAGTGGAAGGGCTACCAAGGAGCAGGGATGCGGAACAGAACAGGTCTAGTCCTATGTGCCCTTGCCCTCCTGACGGGCTTCCTGATGATCTGCCTGGGAGCCTTCTTCATTTCCTCAGCCTCGATATTCAACTGTCGAGGGAAACTGATCCTGGCCTATACGCTTCTGCCACTGGGGTTTGTGATCCTTCTAAGTGGAATTTTCTGGAGCACCTACCGCCAGGCAAGGGAAAGCAAAGGGGTGTTCACCCAAGTGCTCAGACAACACCTTGCCCACAGGGCACTGCCCCTGGCCACCGTCGACAGGTATGTGCTGAGAAGCCAGGGGACAGAGGAGGACTGTGATGGGGCTGAGTTCTGGAAAAGTGGAATGGCCCTAATGCCACAGGGCAGTGATATCTTGGTCCTGATGGGCTGGATGTGTAGAACTGAAGCTTTCTTGTTGGGAAATTACTCTGGGGTTAGTTCTCAGGAAGAATGGTGCTGTCTCTGGGGAAATCCATGAAGTACAGGGAATTTATATTAGAGAAACAACCTCTCCCCCCATGGAAGAACTACGTCAACTGGTACCCAACTCTTAGGTTCTTTTGTTTGTATTGTGGGAGCTGTCCTTGGAGGCACGGGTGCTTAGTTATTTCCATAACCGGGTTATAAGGAAGGCAAGTTCCAGACCAAATTCTGCTGCCCAACAAATGAACAGACAGGCATAGAATTAGTCCTGCCATCTCTTCATGATCTCTGTGTAGTCCTAGCTTATGGTCCCTTTGGGTGTTCTGATCACACCTTGGATGAAAGATTTATTCAAGGCCAGAGAATAACATTCCAGAGGTAGTTCAGTTAATCTTACCACCTCACACCCATTATGATGGCTGTTGTTTTAAAAACAAACACACACACACAACACACACAGAAAACAAGTGTTAGCAAGACTATGCAAAAATCCAAAACCATGTGCACTGCTGAGGGGGAGGAATGTAAAATGGTGCCATGACTTTATGGAAAATGGTATGGAGGCTAAATATAGAATTACCATTGGATCCAGGAATTCTACTTCTGGGCATATAGACAAGAGAACTAAAAGCAGAACTTGAACAGATATTTGTATATCACTGTTCATAGCAGCCTTAGTCACGATAGTCAAAAGGTGGAGACAACCCATAGGTTCATTGGTGGACAAATAAATAAACAAAGTGTGGCCTATACATACAGCAGAATATTACTCAGCCCTGAAGAGAAGGGAATTCTGACAGACACCACAGTACGGATGAACCGTGAAGACATTACGCTAAGGACAAGAAGCCAGCCACAAAAAGACAAATATTATACGATTCCTCTTAGACCAGATGCCTAGAGCAGTGAAATTCACAGATAGGAAGTAGAAAAGTGGTTACCAAGGGCAGCAGTGGGGGAGGAGGGAAGTGGGAACTTACTGTTTACTGAGTACAGAGTTTCACCTTGGGATGATGGAAAAGTTCTGGAGGTGGGCGTCTAGCAGTATGGCTGTTCTGAACGCCATTCATCGGGCCACCTACAATGGCTAAAGCAGTAAATTTCAGGTTATATGTATGTTGCCACAGTAAAACAAAATGCAGTTCACTTGATGGGTTATCAGCTAAGCAAAACCCTCCTAACTCTTGCCCAGCAGAGGACCACTCAGGGATAAAACCTCAAGCATCATCCATAAGATCCACAGGTTACAAGACTGCTTAAAAAATTATTTTGCCTTCTTCATCTAAAATGTCTTAGCTGCCACATGTATCTTTTTATTACTTCTTTATTTTTATTTTTTTATTTAATATAATTTATTGTCAAACTGGTTTTATGCAACACAGCGCTCATCCCAACAAGTGCCCTCCTCGATGCCCATCACTCACTTTCCCCTCTCCCTGTATCTTTTTTTTTAAATGTTTGTTTATATATGAGAGAAAGAGAAAGAGAAAGAAAGAGACCGACAGAGAGCACCAGCAGGTGAGAGGCAGAGAGAGAGGGAGACAAAGAATCCAAAGCAGGTTTCCTGCTGACAGCTTAGAGCCTGATGTAGGGCTCGAACACACAAACCGCAAGATTATGACCTGAGCTGAAGTCAGACGCTTAACTGACTGAGCCACCCAGGTGTCCCAGATGTATCTTGAATATAAGTAATTTTACCCACAATGGTTGATCTTGACATTATGCTAATTAATAAGAACTAATTAATAATAACCAAGCCCCACTTCCAGTGTTTATTATACTAACATTCAAGGTCTCCGGGTTTGAGAAAAGATCAAGATAACTGAATCGATCATAGATGATGCTTCTCCAGTGAGGATTGTTTTTCTTGTATACATGTTACATGATTGCCGCCAGAGTGTGAATCCCTGAAAGGACTAACTGATTGCCTATAGGGGCAGCTTAATTTTACGAACACATGCATAACATCACAGTGTGCGGAATTATTTTAGTGATCTGTGATGTGAATAGCATGACACCGCATTGACCGGCCTCTTTCTGGAGCATCGAATAGATACCCAGCCTACTCAGAATGGCCAGTGAAGTCAGTTAAGGAAGAGTCGCATTTCTGAGAAGCATTTGTTTTCAAACTGGGAACCCACACCGAGACGGCAGAGCAACGGAGTCTGTAGTGGTGAAAGGTGGGGCACAGAGAAATGTGAGTTGGTGTTGGGGGATGGGCTTAGGACAGGCGAGTGGGATTTGGGGGCAGGTGGCAGTGATCCTGAAGCCTCTCGAATCACTCTGTCTTCAGTGTCTTTACACGTGTGCCCTGTGACACGGCCTTGGCCATTCTGAGTGAAGGCTGAGATTTAGGCCATACAGTAGACAGCACCTTCAGCTATCTGGCTACGGGCCTGGTCATATTTGGAACGGAGCTGTGGCTACACATGGCAGTCTCTGTTCTGTTGTGGTTACTCGCCACAAACACTCCCCGTAGGCGCCGAGGGATTCACTCTATAAATACCCAACTCAGTCAAGCTCACCCTCTCTCTTCCTCACTTCACCCCACCCCCACCCCCCACTTGGTCCTATTCATGATGGAGAAGCCGGAAGGATTTAGCAACTAGCAACGGTGGGCAAGATTACCAATGAATACATCACCTTTGGCGAAGAACGTCTCCTTCCGCCATTGGCCTATTGGCGTAGAAAAGGCCGGAAGTGAAATCTATGTGAAGTTGTCAGTTGAGATAGTTTGAGAAATGACTATGTTTTTTTGGAAACGTGTTTGCTGACACATGAAAGAGAGAGAAGAGAGAGAGGAGCATCTGATAGAGTTGAGACTGGACAGAGTTGGGGTCTTTTTTTTTTGTTTGTTTTTTTAATGTTTTATGTGAGTGTAGTTGACGCACAGTGTTTATTAGTTTCAGGTGTGTAACACAGTGATCTGACAAGTTTATACATTGGTTTTTGTCCATTTTTTTGTTGGCTCTGAGGGTCTGAGACCGTGCAATCACATAGAAAAAGGAGGAGTGTGTAGAAGAGGAGGAGGGTGTGAACAGGGACCAGGATATAATGGGTGGAGGGCGGTTCCACTGTTGGGACCTCTTGGCCTCACCCCCATAAGAATCGCATGCTGAAAACCCCTGGTTCCCATGAGTAAGAGAGAGCAAACAGCTTGGAATAACTCACTGGTAAAAATCAGATTGGAGAGGCACACATCCCATGGCTCGTGAGGAGGGCTTTGCTGGAAAAACCACATTTTCTAAAGAACTGGTGATGCTAGGGAAGGAGTACATCTGTTTCAAAATCAATGTTTCTTAACAGTTTCCCTTCACACAGTGTGATTTGAGAGAGTCGGGCATATGCCTCTCTGGCATTAACCACTTAAATAACACATGTACGTTTGTGGCATTTTGATCCCCAGGCCAGATTTCTACCCTCCTGCGTATGAAGAGAGTCTTGATGCCGAGAAGCAACCCTGTCCAGCAGAGGGCGAGGCCTCGGATGTTCCTCCACCCGTGTACACGGAGGTGGACCTCGAATCTGAACATGCACCTGACATCCACCCAGAGGCCCCACCTTCCTACGAGGAGTCCGTGGCCACTAGGGTGGAGACAGCCACGCCATTCGGAGGATGCTGAGGATGCTGAAGCAGGCGACACACTCTAGTGCTTGGGATGCACGCACATGGGATACAGCTGCTGGTAATAAATGCGGTACCAGACCACGGGAGGGACCCCCAGAAGGCTTGCCGAGAAGACGCAGGAAATGAAAGCATTACAGTTCCATAGACGTGCTTTGGTCTGCAAGGGCAGCGTGGCATCCTGGAAGGTGTGGTGGACAGAAGGCAACGTTTCAAAGGATTCACACTAATCCCAGCCCAGTGGGCTTTTGAACTGCCTTCGGAGGTGTGCCCCAAGAGGCTTTTAGCTCTCACTCAACCCCCTCCAGAGCCTCAGTCCGTAACAAGGAGAACAGCAGCTGCTCATGGACAGCCATGATGTCAGGTACCACATTACCCAACAATCGCAAGAGGAAAGTGTGCTGGAGATGGAGGGTCATTGTCCCATTTAACTTGCAGGTGTCGCTGGCTGGCTTCGTAGCTCTCCCCATTCACCGTATTACCAGGGTGACACTGTAGGAACTCACCTTGCGGGAGATGTGCTCTTGGAAGCCATGACTGTTGCTATGTATTACTTCCTTTTCATGGTGTGTATTTTGTTTCTATGTGAAAACCAACTATACTATTTGCTTTCAAAATGGCTGTACTACAGAGTTTTAGGTGAAAATCTTAAAAACGAGAAGGTTGTATAACCAGAAAGGACAAGGTTTCTGAGACACTCAAGTTGAACAGACAGAATACTTAGAAACTCATAAGACACAGAATTTAGGGGAAGAAACTGTATTAGCCATAGGTTGCATGAATACAGATTTGATGTAAATCTTGAAAAGCATTAAAATAGACATGTATATTTCAACCAATCCTCCTGTAAATCTCTAGAATTTGAAAGAAAGGGGACTATGTTGCAATACTTTGATTCTTCACAGAAAGTTCTTTGTGTCTCAAGATATAGATCCATGTACTTTTAGACTTGGGACATTTATTTTAAAACTCACTGATTCCTCCTCAGCTTTGTTATATTTTATTATATGTTTTAATATGAGGACAAGTTGGGTGGCAGGGTGGAGGGAAGAGATGCAGGTTGATGCTTTAGTGCTTGGACAAAATTCTTCATCCCTCTGGGCCTCAGTTGCTTCCTCAATCAAGTGAGAAATTGATGCTGGGATTAATATCTAACAATTACAGAATGTCTTTTATAAGATGGGCTCTGTGCCATGAACTTTTTGTGCTTTTGATTCAGCCCTCATTATACCCTTCAGAAAAAGGTGCAATGGTTATTCCCATTTTACAGATGCATAAACTGAGACCTTGAGACATTAAGAAACTTTCCAGGTAACATACAGTTGTTTCCAGTAGGGTGAAGCAGGGTCCACCGAGGGGCGTGAGAGGATGTATTCACTTCAGACAGGTGTGCAGGTTAACCCTGTCTTACTTCCCCCCTCTCACGGGGCAGTCTGGACTTCGTCCTTCTTCAGAAAGTGGGCCCTAACAGAAATGGAGCCCCACGGCAGGGGCAATACCTTCCAGCCCTCCAGCAAGCAGCCAAGCTCGCTTTAGTGCTCACTTTTTGTTTAATGTATAAAATTTAAAGTTTTTTTCATTGTCATTGACATACAATAAAGTTCGCTTTTAAAATGTAAATAAGCCCCCCATATTTTCTGCCTAGGAGCTTAGCCCTCACCTCCTGGTGTCGTTTTCTTCCCTCTCTGATCATCCCATCGATGACAAGAGATGGCGTGGATAGAGGTGGGAAGGATGGAGGTCGTTCAAGGAGGAAGAGGGTTGTAGAGATGGAATGAGGTCTCCATGGCCTCCTCTTCCCCATTTTTGCTGAGTACACCGATTAAGTGCATCCTGACAAATACACGGGAAGCCACATAAAAGGAAATCCTGGTCCCGTTACATGAAACATGAATTAGGCATCCGTAATTTGAATCCTTGACATGAAGGCATAAGTGGATATGAAGCTCACCCACGGTTGTCCAATAGGAGGGTGATCACTTATCTGTAACGCAATTTATTATTTCTCTCTTGTCACCTCTTTCCATCAGTCTACTGAGATTGTTCTCCTGAAATGTTCTCTGGGGTCTGAGCACATCCACTGACCTGAACAAAGTCTGTCACTGGGCTTTCTTCCAGAGTTTGCATTCGAAGCGGATAGTTATTTCAACTTCTGATAGTCACATGAAACATGCTAATTTGGGTTTACATAAGAGAACTGTTTTGATCTCTTTAGTGCAATAAATTTTGTACTTAAACTTTTCTCTCTTTCATCACTGTTTTGTTACCAGAGGGGGGGAACATCAATAGGGGAACCTAAGTCAAAGATTGATTCTCCATGTGCAACTAACGCAGCCTCTGGGTAAGTTAATCTTTTTGAAAACCCTAACATGACTGATCATCAACTATTGATTCAGAAAATAAGCTGAATGCTCTTTGGAAAGAAGTACTATGGATAGACATCTATTGCATTCTTAAAAACGTACGTACTCAGAAGCAAGCTTACATCAAGGGCATGGGGATTACCCCACAGACATCCCACCTTTGAGAGGACCAGCAATTAAGACCCACTGGGAGAGTCAGAACCAAAGTGTTCCATTGTGCGTCATAGAATCATTGGCCACTCCCGGGGGATTTACTCAAAGAAGCAGACCCTGTGGTATCCCCTCTTCTTCCTAAAGTTTATGGAGAAATGAACAGTGATGGATAGGGAACCACAATTCCCTGCGTGGCAAGAAGGGCATGGAGGCTGTAAGAGTGCGGGGGAGAGGCAAACCTCCACTCCAGTCTTCACTCATTCCTCCTCCCAAATGTGAACGGTAGGCTCACCTACTGACAAGGAAGGGAAATTCTCAGAGGTGGTGGCTCTCCAGTACTTTAATTTTATACCATCCCTCTGAGTAAGAACTTTAAGTACTCCCCCCACTCCCCACCCCAGAAGATGTGCATTACAAGGTTGGTCATAGTAATTATGCTGCATCGTTTGCATATCTGAGATGTAGCAGGTGTCTGTTTGACCTCTCCACTCCCAAACTCCTTTTTTTTAAAAAAATTTTTTAATGTTTTATTTATTTTTGATCCAGAGAGAGACAGAGCATGAGAGGGGGAGGGGCAGAGAGAGAAGGAGACACAGAATGGAAAGCAGGCTCCAGGCTCTGAGCTAGCTGTCAGCACAGAGCACGATGTGGGGCTCGAACCCACGAACGTGAGATCTGACCTGAGCCGAAGCCGGAGGCTTAACCGACTGAGCCACCCAGGCGCCCCACAAAACTCCTTTTATTGGCAAGTCTACCCATACCTTAAACATTCTACTTAAAAACACAGTCTTTGGTGAGGTATCCCTCGAGTTCCGCTATATTGCAGGGCACCTCCTAGGTGCTAAAAGACATGAAGAGATGATAAAGACATGGGTACATAATGCATATCTTCACCGTGTCTGTAGTTTTCCACGACGGGGTAGGCTGATTCACACACCAAATGGGCTGTCAACGGCATGAGCCGCTTCCACCAATAAGGACTCCAGCCGACTGAGGTAGAAAAGGCATCTGCTAAGCTCTGGCACCTCAGATAATCTCTTGCTGTTTGTAACTGTTGAAGGGCCAGCCACTGTTTTACAGGCAGTTACATCATTTCAAAAGGCACATGATTTCTCAGGCCCTCCTCCACTCAGGAAAGGACATGTCCTCCAGGCAGGTGTCTGAGACTCAGCGTCCATGTGCTCCAAGAGCACCCAGTGCACGATCAAGCAATAAAACCGAGTCACCTGTTACGTCACTACCAGTTCCCACAGGTGCTTTTCAGATTCCACACACCTGCCATGGCGGACGGCCATGGCTGCAAAGTAAACCCCATGTTGTCCAGTCAGAAGTCAGCACACCTGGACCCTGTCACTGCCTGTATTATCTGAACACAATGCTGGCTCAGCACAGCCAGCTGTCAGCCCAACGTCATGGGGCTGGTCACAGTCTGAGGCTTCCCGTGTAGAAAGCCTTTGGGTCATGGCCAAAGCCTTCAGTCTGAAACGCCACACAAAACTATCTGTCCCGTGAGTTCTGTGGATATAGGCTGTAGCTTGGGTCAGTAAGATTTCATACATGATCTCATTCTAACAATGGCTGCCGGCCATTTTCAAGGTCAGCTAACAAACCCAAGAATCATGAACGAGGCAAAATGATTTTTTTTGTTCTAAGGGACTGGCTGACACCCGGCAGGATATTTAGAACCTGTGGTCCCCTCGCCCTAAATTCCTCCCTGCCACGTATCCACACACGTTTCCCAACACCCCCTGGGTGGGTAGTGGCCCTGCACTGGTTGGGAACCACCGTATCATATACACCGTTGCTCATTGTTCTGGAGGCACATGGTGTAGTATCAACCTCCTCAGCCTCAGCTGGGTAGAAGAGGGGCCCTGATAGTTACCACACTCCATCCGTGGTATCTTTTATGACGGCCTCCTGTGGTCCCCACAAAATTCTTGGACCTCTCCAGTCATTCACTCTTCAGAAAGCCTGGTGGCTAGAGATTCATCTTAGGACACAAAGACCATTACATGCAGGAAAGGGACTTCCTGTCTTTAATCTTTCCCACAGAACAAGGCAGGAGCACATGCATGTACAGCTCAGCAAGAGAAGACTGGGTTTTATGTAGAGCAGAAATAATATCCTGGCAATGTGAATCTGAGCAGGTTCCAGAGACAAAGGCTGTGTCCTAGGCCACCCCGCCACCTCCTCCTTGGCAACTTAGCTGAGAAAAGGCTCTAAGAACAGGTGGCCATGCAGTTGCTTCTTTCCATAGCTGGGCCCAAACATGTGCCCCGCCTGGGCATGGTGTCTCCCTCAACCTCATTTGTCCATGCCAGCCTCCCACCGGACCCAACGCCAGCTTCCTCTCCAGCTACCCTACCTCTCAACTCTTAGTCTTTGTTCTTGCTCCACCGACCCCTGGTGAAATGATATTAATGGGTGTAAGTCCCAGGAAACCCCATTCTTTGGGAAACCCGTCAAGTGCCTTAGGGCCTGTCATCTCAGAGTCAACCTCGCTGTTTCCCGAAGCGTGGCACCTGTCCCCCTGCCCTGACGTTCATGCCCTCCTGTTCCCGAGTTACAACTCCCAGGAGTGGACATATTTTACACATCTTGCTGCACCCAAACCAGGACTCTGTATAGAGCAGTTGTTCAACCAGTGTTTGCTGAATGAATAAATGATTGTATGAATGTATACTTAGGCTGTGCCGGACACATACGCTAGAAAAAAAAAAGAAAAACAACAACCAGAATTTGTGAATGAGGATTAATTGACATTTGAACTTCAAAGTTAGAGATGGTCAAAAGCTCAGCAACTTGAGGACAATCACCTGTTTTCTGACCCAGAGTTAAGCCTAATAACACATCGGGTGTAGTGACCCACCCACACAGAGCCCCGCAGGGAATAGATGGCCGACAGGAGCATCCGTTTAACGCCGGTGATAAATGTCATACCTTCGTTGCTGATAAATGCCGTCACTTGAGAATCTCTGCTCCCAGCCACCCTCTATTATTACGAAATGAAGATACTTACGATGAAACACCAGTTGCCAATTTATTTTTCTGCTGACTCCTGAGGGCAGTTTCGAGCAATGTGCCTTTTCTGGTTCCATCTCTGTAATTTAATGAAAGCCAGCCTTTGCGAGCGTTCTGAAAGACAGACTTAGCAAAGTGGGACCACGAATGGTGAAACAAACAAGCACAAATCCACCATCTGGGCAGACGGTTGAAATAAGGAATTTCTTTTTTATTGGCTACTAAGTGTCCTAGCAAGTTTCTGACAGAAGCAGAGAGAGAAAATGGAAACAAATCCCTCTCTGGGAACGTCTCCCTGCTTGTGCTGGTCCTGGCTACCAGCAACAACACATTGCTTAACAGTCACTGCGCACCGTGTCATCTCTGCTGACCACGGGGTAAGCGGGAGTGCCGTTCCTAAGGAAGCAAAACATATGCAAACAAGTCCCACGCACCGCACCGAGTGTCCTGGCTGAGTACGGACAGAGGCTGCTAGAGAGGCAGGGTCCTTCTCCCTGGCAAAGAGAGCCAGTTGTGACTTTCTAGTTTCCATCAGGGACCCCCCCCACTCCCACCAGGCCCATAACAACCGCCAATAAGGTTTTCTCCCAATAAGTACTGGATTCCCTACTTTTCCAGCAAATGCATGGTCTTCTTTAGCCATTGTAAGTAAGATGTGACTTTAATACATGTCCAAAAGACTGCATTAAAATAGACCCTTATTGGGAAATAAGATAGAGAGAGAGAACATCAGAGAGACAGCGGACATGGTGGTCTTCTGTTTCCCCAGGACTTAATATAAACCCATGCATCGCCTTGTATGATGGCCTCAAGGAAGGGCTGGTAGAAACTTAGGCACTCATGCACGATGACTGGCTGAATGTGAAAGAAGGCAGCCAGCTTCCTAGCGAAAGTAATATTATTTACAAAATAGGAGAGGAAAACACCCTTTTGATAAGCTTCGTTGAAAGTGTGCCCATGTGACCTGCAGAATGCTCAGGAAGGCGTGAGAGAAGTTGGCTCGGGGACTCCGGGGAGATGGAGGTGGGGGGAGGGGCCATATGGTGGCTTGTGGGCATGAGGCACTATTAGGAGCTCCGCTTCCCCCCACAGGAGACCTGACCCAGATGAAGGGCCAAGCCCTCCACCGCACAGAGGACAGTCTTCTGAGCTCTGCCCAGCAGCACCTGTGGCTTTGGGTCAGGTTAATTTTGGCGCTGCGCCTGGATCAGGATTTCAGCACCTTGCCACACCTAACACGGATGGTACAGAGATGCCAGGATGGACAGGTCCCCAGCCCCCCTGCTCTTTTCCCGAGGTGAGGATCCTTTGCATGCTAAAATGTAGATATCAAATGACAGTGCAGGTTTCACAGACAACTGAAGCCTGTTGCATTTGGAGGAACTGAGCCAAACCCAAGCAGAATAGATTTTTTCTCTTCCCCCCCGCCCCTCCCCCATCCCCACCAACAAATTATCCCCCCCCCCCAAAGTCATAAAAGGCACAAACAGGTAGCAAGAAGGCGTGGGTGAAGTGTCTCCCGCCAAGCGCTCTCTTTTGGCCATTGTCACTGATCCTTCCTCCATTCAGGTGATGACTGTGGGGCCCCTCCGGCCGGTTCTCTCATGAATCTGGGAGATTTTCAGCGCAATGGCTATGAGAGGACTCAGCACTGCCTGGAAAGGGAGGAAAAGCAGACTGTGAACAACACGCCTCAGTCACAGGAGGGCCGCCGTGATTGGGTTCTGTCGTGAGCATTTGAGTTTGAGTACAATTTGCACCTTGCAGGTAGAGCCATGGCTGGTGGGGCTGCTGTTTGCTAGATCCTGGCTCCTCTTCCATAAAAGGAGAGAGGAGGGGGTAGGGTGGGGGCGCTGGGGGGAGGAGATGGTCTCCTGTCTTGTCCCAGCTCCCCCAAAATGCTGATCTCAGACAGGAACCTACACACCCAGCTCCCGAGCATCAGGGCATTTCATGAACAGAGCTTTGAGAATTAAAAAGTTCAGAAAACACCACAGAAAACACCATGACATTACCCAACCCCCACACCATGGACACCCCCTAAAACACATATGTGCACCAGAACCTGAGGAAAAACATTCATTCTCCAGCCTAAGACCAGAGGCCTGAAGAGCCTACTATCTTTTTTTTTTTTAAGTAGTTTATTGTCAAATTAGTTTCCATACAACACCCAGTGTTCTTCCCCAGAAGTGCCCTCCTCCATGACCACGACCTCTTTCCCCTGCTCCCCCTTCAGCCCTCAGTTCGTTTTCAGTATTCAGTAGTCTCTCAAGTTTTGCGTCCCTCTCTCTCCCTAACTCTCTGTCCCTCTTCCCCTCTCCCTGGTCCTCCATTAGATTTCTCCTGTTCTCCTGTTAGACCTATGAGTGCAAACATATGGTATCTTTCTCTGCCTGACTTATTTCGCTTAGCATGACACCCTTGAGGTCCATCCACTTTGCTACAAATGGCCAGATTTCATTCTTTCTCACTGCCATGTAGTACTCCATTGTGTATATATACCACATCTTCTAGATCTACTCATCAGGTGATGGACATTTAAAGAGCCTACTATCTTGATGTTTCTAGAAAAGACAGAGCAATCCCTTGGCCAGTGTTGCAGAAAGAACTGCTCATTTCTTCCCATCAAAGAACACGGTGGCTCACAAGGGTCCACCAGGTCCCCCAGAAGAAGGATGGTTGAGAGACCTAAGCAATAGGTTCGCAGAAAGGCACAGGACATGGAGAAGAGAATCCTCTCTTGCCCTCTGGCTGCTTATCAGGTCACAGGAGTAAGGCTGTTTCCCAGAGTGTGGGACACGTAAACACACACACACACACACAGATGATGTGGGAGGTTATTTTAGATGGTTCACGGACACGGCGTTACCTACAAAACGTGAGAAAGTACTCCGTTTTCCATTCTTCTTCAATTCTCCTGATTCATCAAGGAGAAACTCTGCTGCCAATCTTAAATATATTAACCAAAACAGAGCATGCCTCAGGCAAGTGCTACCGAGAGAGAAGGTAATATCCCTGCATGTTTTATGGAAGTCATTTCTGTGGTGAGCTTTTATTTATCAAGGGGTGCTGGGTTTGTTTGTTTGATTTTCATGTAGATGAAAACTTTCTATAATAAAGTATTGAAGTGAAGGCAAAGTAAGTCTGTTTCAGGACAAACGCTTCCACAGGGATACTGATAAAAGACACGTTTGGGAAATGCTGGCGTAAGGGGAAAAACAAAGATGCCATATTGAGGAGAACGGAACCTGTCATTTGTGGAGGGGGAGGGACTCTGCTACTTGCAACCCTCGCCTGTCCCTGACAGAGACAGGGACGAGGGGAATGTATGTGTTCTCATTGGACAATGAGAGCGCATGCAAATGCTCAGGGTCCAAGGACAAGCACAGAGCCCAGGGTGTCCTGAGTGGAGTGTAGACACAGGATAGTCCTGAGTGACAAGTGAGCAACGTGTGTTTGATTTTTTTTAATGTTTTATTTTTGAGAGAGACAGAGTGCGAGCAGGGGAGGGGCAGAGAGAGAGGGAGACACAGAATCGGAAGCAGGCTCCAGGCTCTAAGCTGTCAGCACAGAGCCCAACGCATGTACTGCGAGATCATGACCTGAGCCAAAGTTGGATGCTTAACTGACACAGCCCCCCAGGTGTCCTTATGAGCAAGCCTTGTTTGGAAGGGTGTAAATGCCAGGGCAAAGGGTAAGGATTTAATTCACTAGGACAAGGAAAGATGTAGAGTTTTCAGAGTTAAAGGTGACACGATCAGCGCTGTGCTTTGGATTGTCCGAGAAGCAAGTCCGGTATTTAATATGCTGTGGGTAACTGCATGAAATTATCTATGAAGATGACTGGACAGAGAAGCTCAGATATAATCTTACAAGTTAGAGGGGAGACGAAAACCTTAAGTAGAGACAGCCATTCCACACATGTGCAAGCAAGCCACGCTTCCGTCTGGATCTGCAGCCACGAACGTGACATACAGAAACAAAAGGGTTTATTTTCTTTTAATAACCCAACTGGTACCCAGGAAAATTTGCTACTGGCACATTTTGTGAGGCCAGATCGCATGTGATACCCGTTTATCATCTGGATTCCTGGGGAGTCGAGTACCCACTTCGTACAGAAATCAGATCATTAGCTTTTGGCTCCTTTCCTGTTTTCTATTCCCTCTACCCATGCTCCCACCTTCTTCTTCTTCTTTTTTTTTTTTTTCCATATCACTCTTCATTAACACCTGTAAAAGAGGTTAAATGAGGACAGAGAACAAGAATGAAGTTAAAACTCATTGTGGCACCTGGGTGGCTGTCAGTTAAGCATCCGGTTTCGGCTCAGGTCATGATCTCACAGTTTGTGGGTTTGAGCCCCATATCGGGCTCTGTGCTGACAGCTAGCTCAGAGCCTGGAGCCTGCATTCTGTATGTCCTTCTCTCTCTCTGACCCTCCCCTGCTCGCACTGTCTCTGTTTCTCAAAAATAAATAAAAAACATTTTTAAAAATTAAAAAAAAAAGAATGAAGTTAAAACTCAATCACGTTAACTGAGGTCGTGGAGGGTAAATAAAGATAAACTTTATTATTTTTTTTTACTTTTTATTCTTTTAATTTTTTAATGTTTTATTTATTTTTGATCCAGAGAGAGACAGAGCATGAGAGGGGGAGGGGCAGAGAGAGAGGGAGACACAGAATCTGAAGCAGGCTCCAGGCTCTGAACTGACAGCACAGAGCCCGACGTGGGGCTCGAACCCACGAACATGAGATCACGACCTGAGCCGAAGTGGGAGCCACCCAACTGAGCCACCCAGGCGCCCCGATTTTTTAAAGTTTTTATTTAAATTCCAGTTAGTCAATGTATGGTGTCATATTAGTTTCAGATGTACAATACCGTGATTCAACACGTGCACACACCGCCCAGTGCTCATCCCAACAAGTGTCTTCCTTAATCCCCATTTGCCCATTTCACCCATTCCCCCACCCACCTCCCTTCTGGGGACCATCAGTTTGTTCTCTAGTTAACAGTCTGTTTCTTGGTTTGTTTTTCTCTCTCTCTTTTTAAATTCCACTTGCTCCTTTGTTTTGTTTCTTAAGTTCCACATATAAGCGAAATCATACGGTGTTTGTCTTTCTCTGACTGACTTATTTCGCTTAGTGTAATACTCTTTAGCTCCATCCACGTCTTTGCAAATGGCAAGATTTCATTCTTTTCTATGCTGAGTAATATTCTGTGGTGTATATAGGCCGTATCTTTTTCTCCCCTCTCATATCTAGGGTTAGGATTAGGGACAATATCCCATCTATTTAAGAAAACGCAGTGAAATTGAACTTGACACTGCAAGAACTGAAAAAGTAAGGCGTATTTTATTGCACATCATTGTGAGTTTCAAGAAAGACCTTCACCACCACGTTTTTAAGTGATGGTATCTATTGACAAGACAATAAGGCAAGCAGAGTTTTAACCAATGCTGTAAACACTGCAACGTTTTCTTAACTGATTTCCGTGGAACCGGTAGATAAACAAACCTAAGCTTTCTGTTTCTGTGAAACCACAGGAGCTGTGACTAGGGTGTCACTTTCTAATCTGCTCACCTACTTGAGCCTCTAGCCATTGGGTTATGTGCTTATCACGAATCAGTTAAGCTTGCTCCGAAATATGCTAATGCCTATTATACTTGCCATTCAGAATATGCAATTATTAAACTATATGTGAACTAGTGAGATGTGAATATACATAGGAAGAGTTCTTTCTATGAAAATTAAGTTGAATATTTAGAAAAGGATTAGAGAATGGCAATGAGCTAATGCTGTAAAATTAATGTGAGCGAGATACAGTGAAATATTGGGGAAGATTAAAAAAAATGTACAGAATGGGAAGATAGGGTATTAGGCTAAGCAAAATAAGTCAGTCAGAGAAGAACAGATATCAGATGATTTCACTCATATGTGGAATTTGAGAAACACAATAGATAACATATGGGAAAGGAAGGAAAAATAAGATAAAAACAGAGAGGGAGGTAAACCCTAAGAGACTCTTAAATACAGAAAACAAACTGAGGGTTGCTGGAGGGGAGGTGGGTGGAGAATGGGCTAAATGGGTGACGGGCATTAAGGAGGGCACTTGTTGGGGTGAGTGATGGGTGTCAAATGTAAGAGATGAATCACCACGTTCTACTCCTGAAGCCAATGTTACACTGTATTTAACTAGAATTTAAATTTTAAAAAAATGTATAGAAAATTCTTCAGATTGCTTCCCAAGTGTCTTTAAATTCCCACTAGCTGTAAAGAAATTAAAGGTGAACATTACTGATGAATAATGAGTAGGAATCTTTTTAATAAAGATAATCACACCACCAAACAGGGAGCTCATCTTCAAAGAAAAGGCCTTGGATCAATATTAAAAGATTGACAAATAAATATATATTTATATGTTTTGTGCTAAAAATACAATGGTCAAGATATGTATACTAGGGGGCATCTGGATGGCTCAGTCGGTTAAGTGTCTGACTTCAGCTCAGGTCATGATCTCACAGTTCATGGGTTCGAGCCCTGCGTCAGGCTCTGGGCTGACAGCTCAGAGCCTAGAGCCTGTCTTCAGATTCAGTGTCTCCCTCTCTCTCTGCCCCTCCCCTCCTCACGCTGTCTCTCTGTCTCTCAAAAATAAATAAAAGGCATTTAAAAATTAAAAAAAATGCACTTAGTTACCTCTTTTACCTTTTTTTAGATTCACGAATCAAGCACTTTGTCCCTTGCTCTGATCATGTCAGAGAAAAAGGCTTCAGCGGCACTTACGCATAAAGAAAGGCAGGGAACACAGTTTTGGAGACTTGTGAGGAAGACCTTGAACCCAGGGGCTCCCATGTGGAGCACAGAGCTCCAGGCCAACACGGCACAGAAGCTGCGGAGCCACCTACCATCAAGGGACAGTGAGGGTTTGGTAAGAAGGACATCAGTGATGATCGCCATGGACTGAACACGAGTGAGGTCTTTGGACCCATTTTCCGGCACACCAGAACGTCTTCAGATGTTTGTATGACCCTATAGAGTTCTGGGACAGGCCCCTAAAAATGCCCAAGATTAACATTTTTGCCAGCCTTGTGGAATGGAAGCTCCAGGCCATAAATTAAATTAAGGATCATAAAGCAATGTCTTTTTTTGTTGCCTGAGTGTATAAAGTAAATATACATGTGCTAGAATAGTTGGTCACGCCAAGTGGGTAGGGATGTGGTTTAACTCAGGGCTTAGAAGAGTGCTTGCTACTTAGGAGGCAGTCAATGGATGTCAGTTGAATAAGTGAATGCTATATCAGCTTGGTAAGAAGAAGATGATGAGGCAGACAGAGACTTCTGGGGCCATTCATGCACTGTGCCCTGGGCAAGTGGAAGGGTCGCTGGACATTTCCTGTCATGGTTTTCTTTAGAAATCACAGCTTTTCTACACGTGAATCCCAAACACTTCTATCATTCACCCTGCATCATGGAAAAGAGTGAGGGGAGATTAATTTTCCGGAGGCGATGGGGAAGGCCCTCAGAATGAGGAGGGGGCCAAGGAGTTAAAAATGAAAAGCCTGTGGATGTGAGATTTCTGAGGTGGAAACAGAAGCACAGAGCATGAGAAGCAGAGAGGAACACGGGCTTTGAGGTTTTCACAGCTGAGGAAACACAGAGAGGAGCCAGGTGGGGCTCAGGGTCACACATCCGTTTGGTGGCCGAGCAAGGAACACAGTGGGGCCTTCCCTGCTCCTTCCATCCCACAGTCCTGAATCCAAGGAACGACAAGGACCACAGATGGGATCAAAGGAGTGAAGGGGGAGAGATGACGCAACAGCAGGACGGACACCCACGGCACCAGACGAGTCCCACGCCGGTGAGCGGTCAGACAGGACGGGCCAGCCACCTGCACTGACCAAGAGGAGGAGGGACAGCAGGAGGAAGAATATTTCCGGTTAAGTGAATGCATTAGAAGGTCCAAGATGACTCTTCGTGAATAAAAGGAATAAACGAATGCAGACTTTAATCGATGAAAAAAACAGAACATCTTTTTTTCCAGGAAGTGCTTGACATGTTTTTCTATGCTCAAGAGCAGGATAAGAGTGAGTGCCTTCCTTGCTGCAAATGGAGTCGGCAATGTATCTTGGTGGGGCTCTGATGCCTTTCTCCATCTTGGAGGGCTGTCTAGTTAATAAACCAACCACGCTAAACAGAGAACTGGAGCCTGTCTCTATTTAAAATTTGCATAGTTTGTTTATCATAGGTTTTAATTGCATTGGTTTTGACTTTTTTTAAGTACATTTATTTATTTTGAGAAAGAGACAGTGAAAGACAGAAAGAGCATTTGCCTGAGTAGGGCAGGGGAAGAGAGGGAAGGACAGAGAGAATCCTAGGCAGGCTCCATGCCGTCGGTGCAGAGCCTGACTGGGGGTTGGATCCCACAAACCCATGAGATCATGACCTGAGCTGAAACCAAAAGTCACATGTTTAGCAGACTGAGCCACCCAGGCATCCCAGCAAATCATGATACTGATTTTTAAAATTATTGCATTGATATATTTATTTTGATTGCTGAGATTTTGGTGCCTCTACATTTTGCATCTTGCTAACCTCACCCCAAGCCCTGTCCTGTATTAGGTTTTGAACCTGTTCACACTCCCTGTTAGGACAGGGAGCCCTTTGCCTCCCATCCCCTCCCTCCTTCGTGCTGCTGCCGTGGTGGTGTTGATCCACGTGCATGCAAATTAGAGCCACAAAAAGAAATCCCTAACTAACTGAACTTCTCACGTTGACTGGCAACAGACAGGATGGTGTAAATGATCTGAATGTCACAAGACTCAAAGTAAATAATGAACTGATTTTTTTTTTGAGAAAAACAAAACCTTAACTAGAAACACCACCACTTATTAAGTCAGATTTGTCAGAATTTGTGGAGGGAATCCAGCGCTGGCCAGCCTTGAAGGGGCAGCGTGTTTCGGGGATCAGGGAGATGTGAGC
>NC_043712.1:80253700-80298335 GCF_006229205.1 Suricata suricatta
GGGTGGGGAGGACGGTGGTGGGTGGGGAGGTATGAGGTGGGGAGGATGTCGGGGGTCAGGGGGGTGGGAGGACGGCGGGGGTGGGAGGGAGGTGTGGGGAGGGGAGGACGGCAGGGGGTGGAGAGCTGTGGGGAGGGGAGGACAGTGGGGGTAGTGAGCTGTGGGGAGGGGAGGACGGCAGGGGGTGGGGAGGACGGCGGGGTGTAAGGGGTGTGGGGTGGGGAGAATGGCGGTGGTCAGGGACCTTGGGTGAGGGGAGGACGGCGGGGGATAATAGCACTTATTCTAGGTCCCGGTTTGGGGCAGGGAACACAACCTGGTAGATGGCAGCTCACTCACCAACAGAAGATCCGGACCCTGTAGAGTCCGGAAGGTTGGAATCTATACCAAACGCTGCTTTCTCTGGATTCTTAGGGGCCACTTGCATCACCACTCCTGCTGGTCTGCCTGCCCCCATCTCGTGATTTCATGCCACATTGGGTTTTGGCCCACATGCTGTTGGCTTGGCTTGGTTTAGACAGTGGTTCTTGAACCTGAGTGTGCATCGGAATCACCAGGGAAGGTCTGTGCAAGCGCAGACTGCTGGTCCCCTCCTGGAGTTCCTGACCCAGGAGGACTGAGGTAGGGCCCAAGAATGTGCTTTCTAACAAGTTGCAGGGAATGCTGATGCTCGAGTTCAAGGACCACACTTGGCCAACCAGTGCTCTAAGGTGCTGAGTACTGGGTCTGTCTAATTCTTTGCTCCAGCTCAAGGCTCGGTTTTCTTTTCTTTTTTTCTTTTTTTTTTTTTTTTAGAGTGATAGCACAAGGAGGGGAAAGAGGCAGAGGGGGAAAGAGGCAGAGGGAGAAAGAGTCTCAGGCAGGCTCCACGCTCAGTGCAGAGCCTAGTGAGGATCTCACTCCCACAACCCGTCCATCATGACTTAAGCTGAAATCAAGAGTCAGATGTTCAACCAACTGAGCCACCCAGGTGCCCCTCAAGGCTGGGTTTTCTCCTTCATGTCACATAATTCCAGGTTCCGCCACAGCTGACCAGACCAGGACTGGGTCCCTGACCCACAGGCGGCCATCAAAAGCTGGTCAGGCACTTGCCAGATAACTGGGGACAACACATAAAGCAGCTGATCAGATTCTTTCTCTCAGGGATGACCCTGATAGATAATGAGAGAATGAGATAGGTAACACTGGGAGCTAAATTAACTCTGAGGTTATAATTAATTAGGCACAAGGGTAGAAGGTGCCATGGTAATCCAGGGTGAGGGACTCTGAGAAAGATGAAAAAATATAAGAAGGCAGAAAGAAACCAGGAAAAATAAAGATTAAAGAGAACACAGGGAAATAATAAGGAGTTGGCAGAAAGGGAAAGAATGGTGTGATTCCCAATAATCTCTAAAGGAAAAAATCCATTAATTCCAGCCAGGGAGGCCAGGATCTATAACTTTGCTTGAGGTCTGGCCTCCAGGACCTGGCCCTACGACAGGACCCTCCCTTGGATTTCTTGAGCTAACCTTAGTCTCTTTGGCTCCAAAATAAATCAAACTTTTAAAACAAATGAAAACAAAATCACTTTGATCTAATAAACTCACCCAAATTGTTTTTCTTGGATCATTTTGAGGGACTATCATTGCCCAGCTTTCTACCACCAGCAAGAATTAGCTTTTTCTCCCCCTTGTAAAACAAAATTTCTGGCAAACCAAAATTAATTTCCTCACCAGATCAGCTCATGGCCGCCATGGCATAGCCCACTCATTTCTCCAGCGGTTGGGCCAGAAGTGCTCTTTGGGGAGCTTTTCTCTCTCCCACGTGCAAGCAGCTGCCAGTCCTCCGATCATATTTCGCAGGGGCCCCCAGCCACCCACCTCCCACTGATCCCACTGCTCCCTCCTCTGCCAGCCCTGCTTGCAGGGGTCTGACCACATGCTCAGCCTCACCACACAGAGCTTCTGGGACCAGACTTGTTCATCTGACGCCCTGACGTAAGTCTCGGGTGACCCCTCCAAGGCCATTCGCAGCCCCTCTTGGCATGGCCATTAGGCTCTAGATGGCTGGGTCTCACTCTCTCTGGTGGACAGACTAACAGTCCTCAAGATGTCAGGCCCGAATTTTTGGAGTCTATAAATGTGACCTTATTTGGGGTGGGGGGAGGGGGGAAGGTTCTTTGCAGATGTGATTAAGTTAAAGATCTTGAGATGAGAGATTTTCCAGCTGGGCCCCAAATGCAATCACAGGTGTCCTCAGGAGAGAGAGTCGGTGAGAGATCACACACAGGCACACAGAGGAGCTGAGAGAAGATGGAGCCTGAGGTGGGGAGGACACAGCCACCAGGCAGACAGGACCCCAGCGGCCAGAAAGTGGAGAAGGCAAGGAAGGTTCTCTCCTGGAGCCTCTGGAGGGAGTGCGACATGGTGATGGCAGAATGCCAGCCTCCTGAACCGGGAGAGATCCATTTCTATTGTTGGAAGTCACCAGTCTGTGGGACTGAGTCACAACAGCTACAGGAAATGACTACAGCCTTCCCTTCCACAGGCCGCCCTCAATCCGCTGCCTCTCCTTGTCTCCCACCTCTGCACCTCTGAAACCTTGACCCCCTCAGCCTGGGGCAGACCACCCACCCCTCTTTCTCCAGCGCTGCCTGTGGTGAGTTCTGAACCACACTACAATCTCTCCCATCCCTTGAGGCATCTTCCTGAGACCTTCCTACAACCCTACTCCACCCAGCGAGGCTCCCTCCATTCTCTAGAATGCTCACTTGCTTCTCGGCTGATTCCTTTTATTTCTTGATCTATAGGAATTTGTAGAGTTGTTTTTCCTCCTCTCACTTACTCCACACGCTTCAATCAAATTCTAAGCTACTCGAAGGCAAACCTTTTCTTACATATGTCTGTTTTCCTCATGGCATGTGTCTTGCCCGTTAGAGATGCTAAAAAAAAAAAATAGCAGGTTTGGGAAATGATATAATCAGGTGAACTTTCCAGCATTTAATGTGTGGGTGATCTGAGAAACCTTGGGTTTGGTATCCCCTTCCTCAAGAAGATTCACCAGGAAGAGATGAAACAGTCTATCTATTCCCCAGAGCCTCCTCCACAACCCAAAGGAGAGTCCAGAGTTCATGTTAAAAATTTTTTAAATATTTATTTATTTTTGAGAGAGAGAGAGAGAGAGTGAGCAAGCAGGGGAGGGGCAGAGAGAGAGAGAGATACAGAATCCGAAGCAGGCTGCAGGCTGTTAGCTGTTAGCACAGAGCACGATGCAGGGCTCGAACCCACCAACGGTGAGATCATGACCTCAGCCAAAGTTGGATGCTTAACCAACTGAGCCACCCAGGTGCCCCCTGTCTTCATGTTTCTTAAGCCAGGAACCCCTCTTTCCTTGGGAAGAGTTAATAGGTTCTTGAGGGATTCTAATTAGCACTAAGTACCAAAAAGGTGCTAGGATGGGGGTGAAGGCTTCACCATCCATACTTGAAAGGAAAAGAAAGCTGTGCAATCCAGAAATCCAAATTCTAATGTCCCCAGTAAAGGGACAGGACTCTGTGTTCTGGTGGGAATGTGAGCCCCGCTGGATGCAACAACACGGAGGAGGGCTGTGGGCAGTGGCAAGGACCACCGAGGAAAAGAGCCTGTGCCCTTGCCCAGAGCAGTGCCTCAGCCCGATGGTGGGGACAACACACAGACAAGTTGTCACAGAGCAGCAGAGAGCCAATCACAGAACTTGCACTCTCCCCGGGAAAGCATGCACCCTCTCCGTGCCTTCATCCATCTCTTCTGCGTGGTCTTAGATGCCTGGGAAAAGGGAAGGGGTATATGGAACTCATATACTCGTGTGGGTATTTGAGTCTCATATACTCAACTCTGTGAAACTACCGAATGTCTTGCCAACTCAGAGAGGGCTGACCAAGTTAGAGGTCAGAAATGTGACATTTCTTGTATCTCAGGAGTTGTGAAGCAAGCCACACTTGTTAGAATTATAAACTGGGAGTCATCCTCTGACGTTGTTTCCAAAACATCCCAGCATTGGAAAAGTTTCTGATTACACTGCCCTTTAAATCCTGAACGCTCCTGGGGCGCCCGGGGGCTCAGCCGCTTAAGTGTCTGACGTTTGATTTCAACTTAGGTCATGATCTCACAGTTCCTGGCTTCGGCACTCACAGCACAGAGCCTGCTTGGGATTCTCTCTCTCCTTCTCTGCCCCTCCCCTGCTTATGTATGCACTCTCTATCTCAAAATAAAGAAACAAACAAACACCAAAAAAAAAAAAAATCCAGAACACACCCAAGGGTGCAACGCCAGCCGGGTTACAATCTCCTGGATTTCAGGTAAGAAGGATGACTGGCTATTTTAAATCATTTGGGAAACATCTAGACTAGGAATTATTCCTGAAAACAAAAACAAAATCAAATACGCTTTTGCTGATCAAAATTAAGCAAAAATGCCAAACGCTGCAACCGTTCTGCTCTTATTATAATCTGTATAATAAGAGGGCCCTGACTTCAACTCTTTCATGCGACACATCTACCTGTCTTGATCCACAACAGAACTAAAATCAGCCAAAATGGAGACTGTGAAAAATGACTACATAATTCTAAATTCTGAGACCCCCACCCCCATCCAGGGAACAATCCATCCAGTCAATATCAGGAACAAGACCTCTGCAGAATCTCTCTTCTGGGGGAGAGAGTGAGCCACCCCAAGAGAGACGCTGATGAAACACTCCCAAAGAGGTTCACTGAAGGCAAGAACTAAAGCAGCACATTGGGACCGCAGTGACAAGCCTGGCTAGAAACCACGGTGACCAGGCAGGCCCAGCCCTGCCCCGCCTCCACTCCTGCCATTGATTGGGTCTTGAGGAGGTGAAAGGCAGCCCCAAAGTAAAAGACAAGAGTCACAAAGACAATTTTCTTATTGGCTCCACACTCAGAAGTATCCCATGGAGATGGGGGTGGGGGTGGGGTGGGGAGAAAGCAACACCACTGACAGGCATTGGACAGAGTCCCGTTGGCCTATCATTGTCCTGTTGTGCAAACACAACCAAGCTGCAAGATGTGACAGATTACATTTCATAGCACTGCCCCACCCCCCATCACCCCGTCCCTCTCTTCTCCCTTTCTAGCCTCCTTTCTGTCATCAAAAACATCGCGAGAGGATGGGGGTTCAGATGCCCATGATTTCTGCCCACCCTCCTCGAGGGTCCCCACTGAGCCTTTCACATTTCTCTTCATTGGGTACATTCACAACGGGCGTCCATGGTTTCCTTGAAGTGCAACACACTTGCCAACAGAGAGGGAGACTGCATTGGCCCATTCGACTATTACCACTCACAGAAGTGTCAGCAGAAATCCGACTGCACGACTGAAAGCAGGGGTTAAGGAAAAAGAACCAATGTCCCGCTGGTGCTGCTCAAAGGACTCTCCCTGTAAGCATTCACCTTCTCTTTTTACTTCTGTTCCAACTTCTGCTGAAAGCCAAGGTCTAGGTAATCAATCACTCTTTAAAAACATGGTTCCCAGGGTTGAACAATGATGGGATTCAGTGTGGCTTTCTGCATACAGATCCCAGGAAGCCTTGCTCCTTAGGGATGCATTAAAAGTTTCCAAAGAAATCTCCCAAAGGTTGGTCAGCAGACTGTTATCTGAGGATAAGGGAAGAATCACCAGGGATGCTGTTAGGGGCTCCTGTCATGGCGACGCCATTCTGGTGAATCTGGGGACCAATCAGAGAGTGTGTGGTCCTGACAAGCTCCTGGAGGGATTCTGATGCGTACCCGGGTCTGAAAACCACACTTAACAAAGTGCCATGCTACTCAGTCTGCAAGGGGCAGTACGGAAGAGTGGTTACAAGCAGGGACTCTGAAGCCAAAGTGTCTGGCCTGACCCCCTGTGAGCTGTGTGACCTTGGGTAACCTCCATGAGCTTTAAAGCTCCTTACACAGAATAGGGGGCCCTGACCTCATAGAGCAGCTGTGAGGTTGAAATGAGCTAATGAATAGGAAACACTCAAAGCAAGCATGGCACCCATGGGGGCGGGGCTGTGTAAGCACTGCGGTCAGGCTACAAACCAGTAACGGAATGGAGCTAACACCAGAGGCCCTTCAAAGCCACCCCCAGGGCTATATTGGCACATGCAAAGTGGATGTCCATGGCCATCCAGCCTACTTTGTTGTCTCTGGTTTGTACTGGCACAAAAAATATATATAATTTAAAAAAACCATCTACGTGTATGTATTTATATGTACAGTAAAACCTTGGTTTGTGAGCATACTTCATTCCAGAAACATGCTTTTGATCCAAAACACTTATATATCAAAGCACATTTCAAGAACCATTGGCTCAGTTGTGATCACGTGATGTTCACGGTCACATATACTTCTACTGCAAGACATTGCTCATTTATCAAGTTGAAATTTATTAGAAATGTTTGCTCATCTCGCAGAACACTCTCAGAACAAGTTACTTGCAATCCAGGGTTTTACTGAATACATAAAATATGAATTGAATGGCTTCAGATGCCAAGCCAATTCTCCCTAACAACTTCCCCTGTTTTATGCCTGGCTGTCCTATTTACATGGGTGAGTTATCTGTCTGCCATTTGTATTTCTGACCCCAGGGTTCGCCATGGGGTGCTGGGCCTGTAGTCACCCAGGCCCTGTCGCAGGACTGGGTGCCTAAGCAACGTGGTGGGTGGTAGATGTGAGGGTGACACACACCCACAGGGCTGCTTTTGAGCCTGGCTTTTGGTCCTGAGTATGTCTTCCAGAAAGCTCCCAACTTTGCTTCAAGGTGTCCTCAAGCCAGATCTTATACCTTCTCCAGCCTGGAAGAGCACTTGCATGTTAGGGCTACACAGGCCAGGAACCAATATGGAACCTAAAGCAGGACAATGGGTATCTCTGAAGACCGGTGGTTCATAGAGATGGGTGGTCATGTGTTTCCCCTCAAGGTGTGCTTCAGGATAATGAAACCCCAGCCAGCTGCGAAACCCACCAGGCTGCCCGCATCTCAGACGACGTACTCATCGGACTTTTAAATTAGGGTTGTGTAATAGAATCTGAACGTATTCATATCCTGGCTCACATTCATCCAAAGTAGCGCATGTTGATATGCTCTGAAAAGATCAGTTAACAAATATTTGATTCTGAAGCCCTCATAGGTCTAGGCTCAGAAAGGCTATTCAAGATGCCCTTTCTTTCATGGCATTAGTTGGTCACTTTGGTAGCCATTGGTGCCACACACCAATACTGGTGGTTCCTCTCCTCCCTGACACAGAAGGCTGAGCTGAGCCCTACGGCCAGGTGGGGCCTTTGGACAATTCCGAGCCATTGGACTAAAAGTGGAGGAGATGTGGTCGCTCTCAGCCAAAGCCTTCTGATTCCAGTAACCAGTCATGATGGAGACGCCTGGACCCTAGGGGACAAACGACGTGGAGCAGAGCACCCAGTCAAGCTGTGGGAAATACATACAATGTGAATACGAACTAAACTTCATTTTCACTGGTGGTTTTAAGCCACTGAGAGTTTTGAGTTGTTGGTTACCATGACATTATCTAGGCCATTTTGACAGATAAAAACACTAGTCACTAATATGAAGTGGGAAATGCATTTCAAAAACAACCTCCAAATCACATGGTAGGAAGAAAAAGAATATGCCTCGAAAATTCCATATTGCTGAACCATCTTCGGCTTTTAGGTATGAGGCCATCTTTATTGTACCTGATACTTTGAAGCCAATTAGAAGGATAAGAATGAAGTAGTAGTTTTAAAACACAGTTGCATAATCGTTTGAAATTCTTCTCATTAGGAGATAGGGGTCTACGGGCTCTGGGTGGCTCATTTAAGCATCTGACTCTTGATTTCAGCTCCGGTCATAATCTCAAGGTTCATGAAATCGAGCCCCATGTCCAGCTCTGTGCTGACAAAAGTGAGCCAGTTTGTGATTCTGTCTCCCTCTGTCTCTCTCTCTGCTTGTCCCCCACTCATACACTCTCTCTTTCTCAAAAATAAATAAACACACACTTACAAAAAGAGGTGGGGTTCCAGTCCTCTTCCTTTGAGTCTTGGCAAGCTTGCTCAACCAATAGAGTTTACACAAGTGTTGTCATGTGACTTAAGTTGGGGTCACAGAAGGCCGTGCAACTTCCCCACATTGACCCAAGACCTGTGTGTACAAGTCTGGCCAAAAGGTGAAGAGGCCTCCAGAAGATTCCAGATTCCAGCCATGTGAGTCCCTCTCAATCCCTCTAGTCTTCCCATGAAGATGCCAGACATCATGAAGCAGGGGGTGAGCAATCCTACTCCACCGTGTCCGAATTCTTGACGTGAACATGCTCAAATCATTGCTGTAGTTGCCACAGGTGCAGGGGAGTTGTGAAGCACTAAGCTGGCCAGAGCGAAAGGTAAGAAGTCTAAACAATGCTGTGGGCTGCCACATTGCTTGACTATTCATTCGGTTGGGAAAGAAGCCCAGGCTTAAGTGAACTAGGAGACCACACAGTATGTTGGGTGAATGCATGACTCAGTCAGGCTTGGGTTTAATTCCATCTCCAGCACATACTAGACAAGGTTCTTAGCCTCTCTGAGCCTCATTTCTGAAGCTGGGATGCTAATGATAGGTCCTGATTCACAGGGTTATTGTGAACAAGAAATGAGAGACAATGTGGCCTTCTGTCACTGAAGGCTAAATCGGCACCTGCTAAATCGGCAGCTTGCACATATGATCCTCAAGTCCATGTCTGCTCTTGCCTCAGCGGTCTGGTTTTAGGTCACAGGCACCAGAACTGCCTCCATGGCAAGGCAGAGACTTAATTTCCTGGCTTTGCCAAAATCTCGCAAAGAAGAAATCCTTCCTTGTGCCCTCATCTACAGATTGTGCCTTGGGTTCTGAAGTTTTGATTCTCTAGTAAATCACTAACAGCTGACACTGAGGACCCACTATGTGCCAACCACAACTCCAATTCAAGTGTTGAGTGAATCTTCATAAAGGCCTAGGAGGTAGGTGGTATTATCCCCATTTTATAGACGAGGAGACTGAGGGACAGCCTACCTCCAAGACTTAGTAATACTCTTTACGAGCTTAAAGGACTCTCTTTTGATTCCTATCTGCAAAATTTTTATCACAAATAGATGATTTAAAAATGCAGGTAACCAAATGCTTTTCTGTATCTGTTTTGTTGCTACCTTCTCACTTAACTGCCCTTCTGATAACAGTCTGTATTACTTCATTGCCCAGCATATAATTTTTTGACGTGTTCCTGCAGTGTGCCAAGAATTTATATGTTGATGCTGGCTGGTGAAGTGTCTTCAGGTGCCCATTCAGTCAGGCATGTTAACTATGCTGTCCACCTACTCTCTAGTTTTACTAAGTTTTGTTTCCTACTTATTCCAATCATTGTTGAGAGGGGTGTTAAAACATTCCAGGGTGATCGGACATGTCTCCATTTCTTCTTAACAGTATGGTCCATTTTTTTCTTTATAATTTTACAATTGTTAGGTCTGACTGGGGGAATTAAACCCTTGATCATTTTGCTGAGTTCCTCTTTATCTTTAGCAATACTTTAGACCTTTATCTGAAACAAAGCTAGATTTTTGGTTATTACTTTATATATCTTTTAACATTTTTTGAACTTTCATATTTTCTATTTTTTGTTTAAGATATGTCTCTTCTAGGGGTGCCTGGATGGCTCAATCAGTTAAGCGTCTGTCTTCGGCTCAGGGTTAAGCCCTGCGTCAGGCTCTGTGCTGACCGAGCCTCAAACCTGTTTTGGATTCTGTGTCTCCTTCTCTCTCTCTCCCCCTCCCCGACTCATGCTCTCTCTTGCTCTCTCTCTCTCTCTCTCTCAGAAAAATGAATAGACATTTAAAAAAAAAAGATAGGTCTCTTTTAATGAGCTTTTGTCTTTTTCAAAAATCCACACTCTGGCTTTTCCCTTCAGGCATTTATTTCATCTACATTTAAAGAAATAATGGATATATTTGCATTTAAGAATCTACCAGCCTACATGCTTTTTGACCCACCTGATTTTCCTTCTTCTCTTGGATGATTTTTAAGTTGTGGTTTCTGTGTTATTCTCTCTTAGACTGTAAATTAAACCCTCTCATTTTCTATTTTTGTGATGGTTCCCTAGAAATCACAAGATGAATCCCTGACTTATCAAAATCTAATAATGATCTATACTTTACGTTCTTCTGAGATATGCAAGGATCTTAGCATACCTTAAGTAGAATTCCTGGTGCTTTATAGCTTTTCTGGCTTTCTATTTTACTTCTCTATGATAGAACAGGATAAATATTTTCAGCACCAGAAGGCATTATTATTAATGTTTTATACAGCCAATGTTTATATAAACCAACCTTCTTTTCAGCCTTTCTTTGCTTTTTCTTCCTTGTAGCATCCTTGAGGCTCCACGGAGGATAATTTTTCTCCTACCTGAAGGATGTCCTTGAGACCTTGTTTTGTGTGTGTCTGCCGGCAGCCCATTCTCTCAGCGTCTGTTTGTCTAAGTGTCTTTATTTTGCTCTCCTTTTAGAAAGATCATTTCTATACCGTCAGTTACTTCCGTCCTCTGATTTTCAATGTTGCCTTTGAAAAACTAGTTTTCAATCAAACAACTGTGTCTTTGATTTTGATTTTTTTTTCTTTGTGGTCTGTCTTTGATACACTGCAGTTTTAGTCTGACATGTCCCGACATGAATTTATATTTATTTATCCCGTTTGGGCTTCTAGCACCATTGGGTTGATTTCCTTCATTGCTTCTGGAAAACCTTCAGCGATGATCTCTTCCAGATTTACCAGTAGCCCAGTCTCTCATCTCTTTTTGAGATTCCAGTTAAATTCTGGTAGACTTCACGGTATCTTTCATGTCGTTCACGCTCTATCTGGTATTTGTATCGATTCTTGTGCACGTCATGTTGTCTCTTCAAGTGCCTTTCATCTTTCATAGTCAGCTGGCCATTTTGTTTGAAAAATTACTCAGAGAACTAACTGGAGATTTAAAATAGCTTCCTTCATCTTCTGAGGGAGCTAGTAGTTCAGAGTCATGGATTGATAAACTCTTGGAGTCTGTACTCTGTATTTTTGGAGTGATTCCCTTTGAGTTTTCAATGGAAAACAGGCCTGTTGTGCCAGAATCTCTGCCTTTAGTGAGTTCTTAACTCTGGCCATTTTCTCTTCAGCCATGCGTCAATCTGCCCCACGCTGTGCCTCTGGTTAGTCCTCCAGGTGGCAGAGGCAGTGGTAACAGACCACCTAGGCCTGAGGCCGGTCACCTACACTGTATGAAACTGGCCATGAGCAGCTGGTCCTAGTGCCTCCCCTAGACAGGCAAGTGCCGCAGCACAGAACTCGCTCTGGCTCACTTCCTTGAGCCCCAACGCCTTCCTCATTCGTGTATGCTTTTATTGGACCACTGGTTGCTGCCGCTTCTCCAGAAATGCTTGAATGTATTTCTTTCGGCCTCTTTTTGTCCAGAAGGAGGGCTAGATTGAAGCACCTAGCCCACAATTACTAGAAGTCCTTCACACAGGATTTGGTTTGGTTTTGTAGTAATTTTCCCACAAGTATCTAAAAATCAAATTTCATTTGAAAATCCAGCTTTCTACCAATCCGGGAAATAGGACCACGCTGGGCTCATCTATTCACAAGGCAGGAGCTGGAGAGAGCGGAGTGTCACCTGTCCCCCTGCTATGCTCTACAGTCTTAAACTAGCCCGAATCTAGAATTTGCTGCTTGTCTTGCTGGAGTCTGAATTTGCTACCATGGAATAAGCAATAATGGAGCAAGAGCAGTGAAATGATTTTGATATTAATGACTAGACATTTTACCTAGTTACATATCCAGGAATCTAGGACATTTTAATGAAAATTTTCCTCTTTCTCCAAAATAGACTAGGAGGAGCTTGAAGACGGTAAAGGAAGGCTGGCAGATTGGCACGAGGAGCCCAGAAAGCTTCTGGGGAGTGAAAGGGACTGAGATCCTCGCCCACCCCTATTCTCTGAGACTGGGTTATTCCGCGTTCTCAGCACGGACTGCGCTGACCAGGACTAAGATGTGGGAACACAATCCAGGGACAGTCTCCTCTCAAGCCAGCCCCAGCCTGAGCCACACCAGCAAAGCAGCCATGAGAAGGAATCCACAGAACAGAGATGCTGAGACCCAAGGCCCACCTGGGTGGGTAGAACTCCTGGCTGAGGGAGCCCGCAGACCATGGGTTCTTGTCCTCTCCCCACCGGAGAAGCTACCAGGGCCCAGGAAGCCAGACGGGGAAGGCCCAGCCCCACCCCCTCCTTCCAGGCACATCCATAGTAGGGCCACCCTGGGGTGGCGATCCTGCTCGTCCTGGGAAAAGGTAAAGTCTCTCTGCACTTCCCACAGCCCACCTGATGGAACTGGTTATCAGTAGCACTTTGGTATTCCCTAGCTTCTAGAAGGTACAGCTTTCTAAGATAGGACTAGCCCTTTGGAAGGGATTTGAGGATGTAAACAGGGAAGGAAATCTGAAAGACAGACCAGACCTCCCACTACTTGGGAACTGTAAAGCTCAAGGCTTGTATCTGAGAACATTCTTAGAAGATGGTTGGGGGGCACAGATGGTATGACAGAGCAAGGATGGGCACCCCAGTGACTCTCGTTTATTTTTCATGGGTGGGTGCGCATCCCCAATGTTTTTGACAGCACAGAATATAGCATCTGAGTTAAGACCCTGGTCTCTGGGGGCAGAGTCTAGCTTCGAATACCAGCCACACTACTTAGAAACAGTAGGTTATTCAAATTCTCAGGGCCAAAGATTTCTCATTCATAAAACATGGATGGATGAGCACCTACCATATTGGATAGTGATGAGAAGAAGAAAGCACAGAACAGAAAACACGTAGCTTTCTACCCAGCCCGTGTACGGGAGTGAACACTAGTGTTATTATTATTATTATGCTTGAAGCAGGAAGCCTGGCTTGCTAGGACAGTAGGTGGAAGGGAGTGTTCAAGCATCTATCCCCAACAGGCTGACCTTTGGTAGGCAGACAACAACTCCTCTGGCTTCTGCTTCTTTGGCCATAAAATGTAATTCATATTATATTTTCTTAGGGAAGATCAAAAAATTTTTAAATGTTTTTTTATTTTTGAGACAGAGAGAGACAGAACATGAGTGGGGAGGGAAAGAGAGCGAGGGAGACAGAATCCGAAGCAGGCTCCAGGCTCTGAGCTGTCAGCACAGAGCCCGACGTGGAGCTCAAACCCACAAACCATGAGATCATGACCTGAGCTAAAGTTGGATGCTTAACTGACTGAGCCACCCAGGTGCCCCAAGATCAAATTTTTTTTAAAAGAATTAAGAATATCAGAACTGTTCTCAGCTCTTTGCATGAGAGGCACCCAAAGTCACCCCAATTAAAAGTAACATCTCTCTTCCATTGATACTAATTATAGTATTTTCCAGCTTATGACTATTAGGATTTCTTTGGTGGCTTCCATAAGCCCCTTTAAAGAATTTATGAATGATATCTGGCTTCTTTTAAAAATGTTAACTTCGATGGGCACCTGGGTGGCTCAGTTGGTTGAGCATTCAATTCTTTGGCTCACGTCATGATCCCAGGGTCATGGGCTTGAGCTCTGTAATGGGCTCCATGCTGAGCATGGAGCCTGCTTACGATGATCTCTCCCCCCACCCCCTGTCCCTTTCCCCAGCTCGTGCACTCTCTCTCTCTAAAATGAAAAACATAAAATATCTTTTTAATATTTTTAAAATATTAAAATTAGAAAAAAAGAAGTAACAACTCTCTGCATCAGGGAGATGGCCTCACTCCCAGGAATGCGCACCTCCCCTGTGTCTGTGTGCCCTGCGGCCCCAGCTCCCCAGCCAGAGGGAACAGAATCAGACAGCAGATGGACAGGACAATGCCGAAAGCAGAAAGAACAGACGTCACTGCACTTGGAACACATTCCTTAAGAGTGTATCAGTTTCCAAAGCAGCTAGTTAGCAAGAACTGCTGCACTAAGCATAAGGAGCAGAAGCCAAGTGTAAAGAAAACATCTACTGGGCTGCCTGAGTCGTGCAGTGGAGATGGTGTAGCAGAAAAATCATTGACACCAGTCACTGAAAAGATAGAAATGACCCTCTACTCGAAGAGAGATTCTTCTCCATGACATAAAGACTATTGGGGGAATTCATGGGCAGGTAATTCACATTTTAGGAGTACAATGGCTGAGCATTTCTTCCACATTTGACAAAAGAACATGTTCTTTTGAACTTTGTCTTTAAGACGTATCTGCCAGATACTAAAATGAACAACTCAGGCAACAACAGATGATGGTGATGATGAGGAGAAAAGAAAGTTGGTAGAAATGCAAAATGGGGCAGCCACTCTGGAAAACAGTATGGAGGTTCCTCAAAAGATTAAAACTACCCTAGGACCCGGCAAATGCAACTACTAGATATTTATCCAAAGGATACAAAAATGCTGATTTGAATGCCCTAATGTTTACAGTAGCACTATCAACAATAGGCAAATTATAGGAAGAGCCCAAATGTCCATCAACTGATGAATGGATAAAGAAGATGTGGTTATACATACAATGGAATATTACTCAGTGATCAAAAAGAATGAACTCTTGCCATTTGGAACAACATGGATAGAACTAGAGTGTAGAATGCTAAGTGAAATCCATCAGTCAGAGAAAGACAGATATCATAAATTTCACTCATATGTGGAATATAGGGAAAAGGAAAGAAAAATAAGAAAAAGCAGAGAGGGAGGCAAATCCTAAGTGACTCTTGAATTCACGGAACAAACTGGGAGGTGGGGAGGTGGGGAGGGGATGGGTTAAATGGGTGACAGGCATTATGGGGGACACTTTCAGGGATGAGCACTGGGTGTCTTATGTAAGAGATGAATCACTGGGTTCTACTCCTGAAGTCAAGACTACACTATATGTTAGCTAACTTGAATTAAAAAAAAAAAAGACATAACTGCCATATAACCCTCAAGTATTTTAAAATATATTATTGGGGCTCCTGGGTAGCTCAGTTGGTTGAACGTCTGACTTTGGCTCAGGTCAAGATCTCGTGACTCACAAGTTCAAGCCCCACAGGGGGCTCTGTGCTGACAGCTTGGAGCCTGGAGCCTGGAGCCTGCTCTGGATTCTGTCTCCCTCTCTCTGCCTCTCCCCTGCTCAGGCTGTCTCTGTCTTTCTCAAAAATAAATAAAAACATGTAATTGACCTTTACCTAGTGCTTGAAGTAGTGCTAGACTGTCTGCCCACAGTTTTAGCAAGGCTCTCCACCTTGGTAAAATCAAATTAGAACTGTCTTTGCTTCATCGCTGGGCTATTTTGAATCTCTCTGTTCGAATGATATTAACTATGTGAAGAAAACACAGTCTAACACTGTGGAGTTGATGCGAGGCAGGGTTTCTATGGAGATGCAAAGTGAAACTGATTTTCTTGCTTCTCTTTCTGTTAATTATTCTGAGAAGCAGAAGCAGGACTTCAAACGTCTTGTGACGCTTGCCTGAGTTGTATTCTATGCTTTTTTTGGTAATTTTCTGGAAGGAAGAGGGAACAGCAGAGGCCAATCATCTGGTTTCCTAGAGGTGTGGCATTAAAGGGATTTTTCTACTCTAGCCAAGGTGCATGTAAGGATCCTGACGGTCATCATAGTAGGACTTCTCCAACCTGAGTGCGCCCATGGATTACGAGGACAGCTTGTTAAAATGCAGAATTGGATTCAGCAGGTCTGGGGTGGGGCCTGAGAGCCTGCGTCTTATGAAGCAACCAGATGATGCTAACGCTGCTTGTCCTTTGGGTAGCAAGCGTTTCGAACGCAGATAGAAACATGCTGAATTACAGCTGCTTTCAAACTTTTTATAGAATCTTATCTATTAAAAGGATGATGATTGCAACTTCTGAGCAATATCAAAATGAAATATACTATGTGACTTTAAGTCAAGGTCAAAGTCTTTTTAAAAAAATGTTTAACATGTATTCACTTTTGAGAGAGAGAGAGTGTGAGTGGAGAAGGGGCAGAGAGAGAGGGAGACACAGAATCCAAAGCAGGCTCCAGGCTCTGAGCTGTCAGCACAGAGCCCGACGCAGGGCTTGAACTCACATGCCGCAAGATCACGACCTGAGCTAAATCCAGACGCTTAACCAACTGAGCCACCCAGGTGCCCCAAGGTCAGAGCCTTGATTCACCAATATGGAAATGCCCATGTGGCTGAACCCAATATAAAACACACAGAATAGAAAGTACAGCTGGAAAATCTTTGTATATCATCTAGGCATCTTGGGTTTCGTTGAACTTCACACTGCCATCCTAACTGATTTCTGAGGATGTAACTAACAGCAAACAAAGAACAGAAAGCAATAATAGACTTGTTACCTCTTCCTGGATGTGAGGCTTCTTTTGGGAGTGGGCTTGAGGATGACTGAGAAAGCACGTCAAGTGCAAGAGTGCCTGTTGCCAACTCCTGGAAGCCCCATTCAGCCCCAAGATACAATGTCAAGCCTCTCTTGGCTCTGTGCACCTGTGGCGATTATTTCCCCTATAGTCCGAGTATTCACAGGGCTCTCCCTCATGCCTTCCTTTTTTCATCCCATTTATCCAAGTTCTTCCTGAGTCGTTTTCTTTTCTCCTCCTAAATATAGTGCTGCTCATCTGAAAATCATTTGTAAGCAACTGCTTTGAATAGGAAAAAGAAGGAAACTTGCTTCACAAAATCTGAAACCCAAAAAAGGAGCTTAATTTCATAACTACAAATGTGCTCTAAGACATTTTCTTTTTCAGGTTCATTGTGACCAAACGCCAGGGAGTTCAGTTTCAGAACATCGACTTTGGGCATTTCCAGAGATATTTGAAACTTTTTTTCTTAACTTGAAAATTCATTTCTGTGTATAAACACACACACACACACACACACGTATACAAATGTAACTTTACCTTTTACAAAATGGATTGTTTAGCCAAACTCATTGTGATGTGTGCTTCACTGAATGTAATGGGAAATTGTGCCTAGAGTTTAAAAACCTATAAGGAAGGGTCAAACCATAGTCCTTGTCTGGCCCAGCCCCTGGTTTTTATACAGCTTGTGAACAAGAATGGGTTTTACATTTTAAACAATTGAAAAACACCTTAGAAGAAGAATATTCTGTGACACGTGAAAGGTATACAAAATTCAAATTTTGGCATCCATATATAAATGTACTAACTGATTTATGCATTGTCTGTGGCCCTTGTTGTGCTACAGTGACAGCTGAAAAGTAGTAACACAGTTCCATATGACTAATGTGACCCCCTCGAAATTCTTTGCTGGAGTCCTGCCCCTCTCCCAGTCCCTCAGAAAGTGATCTTCTTTGGAGACAGGATCTTTGGAGATGTGATCAAGTAAAATGAGGTCATTGCGGTGGGCCCTAATCCAATATGACTGGTGTCCTTATCAGAAGGAAAATTCCAGACACAGACATACATAGATGGGAGATGATGTGAAGAGACAGAGGGAGAAGATGGCCCTCCACAAACCAGGAAGCGAGGTCAAGAAAAGAACTTTCCTCACAGCCTTTAGAGGAAAACCAGCCCTGTCAATGCCTTGATCTTGAACTTCCAGACTCCAAAACTGGGACATAATAAACTTCTATTGTGTAAGCTACTTGGTCTGTGGTACCTTGTAATATGAGTCCTAACAAACCACATGGCCAGCAAAACTTAAAGTATTTACTATTTGGCCCTTTATAAAGAAAGCTTGTTAACACCTCTTCCATGGAACTAATATTTTGCATTTAATGCTTTGAAGCCAGCAAGCACCTCTCTCATAACCTGCAGAGAGTCCAGAATCTTCTCTCTGATGACACTACACTTTGTCTCACACCTGCTCCTGTCTTCAGATCCTTTCTCTCTGGCAAATGACCTGGGAACAACCAACCGATTGCACACTATCTTGGATAAAATAGGACTATTGGACGACTGCAATAAAACAAACTACTAATTAGTCTGAGGCTCTTTGATCCTCATGTGATCAGAAAATTGGTCTACATGGCTATTAATAAGAATAATGGCAAGAACAATAATATCAGCAACAGGTAGCATTTAGCAACAGCTAACTATCCTGTGAAACAAAAAGTATTTTTATCCCCATAGGACTGAAAAGTAACTGAAGCTTACAGATTAAGTTGCCCAAGGGCTCAAGACCAAGGGTGTAGGATTCCAAAGCTCAGTGGGCCATTGGGCCCAAATCCTGGTGCCCCCCAAACAATTTTATCCACCTGAAAAAGTGACTGTGTTTCTGTCTTTTCCTTTCATATTACACGTGTCTTTTATTGTGGTGCTTTGACATCTTGTGGCCTTGTTAATAGTGTAAGGGATTGCTCTTCCCAGGGTGAGCTAATTTCTAGAGATAGCAAATAGGTACCTGTGAACACACCTTTCATATGAAGATAAATCAATCCAAAATCCAATCCCCAAATACCTCCTTATGGGGTTTTCACATTCTGGGCCACAGTCCACCAGTTCTAATCATCCATGGGCCAGGTCGTAGAAAACCGGGGACAGCCCCGCTGCCTCAGATCCTGCTTAAATTATTCAAACTCGCCAATCCTGTCTGCTTACACTGCCTCCTCTAGTCCTTTCTACAGAAGCCATAATAAAAGCTCTTGCACATTTCCCCCCCACTCCTTCTGCCTCATAACTGGGATTTCCCTTGTGGCTCTGAATAGAGTGGCATGCCCAATCCCCTGGGAACAATGAGTAACAAGCTATCTTTCCAATGGCAATTGTCTCCTGATCTGCTGGTCTCACCATACCTAAATAATAAAACCTACGTATTAGCTTCATTACCTCCCATCCCCCCATCACTAATTTTGGAATACCCAGGCCCCAAGTTACCAAACAATACCCCTACGTGGTGATTTCTACAAACAAAAATGCTTGGAAATAAAACCCAAAGCAAAATAAAACAAACAAAACCCCTAAAACAAGAATTTCATAAACCTTTCATTGTTTTCTCTCCCGTCTAAGACCTAAGCATCCTGGTACTGAAATGCTGCCCTCCGGAGTTTGTCACCCCTCTCAGCTTTCCTGGGAGGCAAAAACAAAGGGTGGGGAACTCCCTCGCTTCCTCTGGAACAGGGCTTCTCTTTCTGGGATTAGGATGTCAAACTTCGAATCAGCCAAGAGCAAACAGGAGAGTTACAACAGCAAACAGGAGAGTTACAACAGCAACATTCCTCCCCTCAACCACCCAGAACGCATGTTCCCCAGGAAAAATGCATGAAAACGGTGGCGAGTTTGGGCAAAGCCTCTTTCTGATGCTGATTGAGTGCAAGCCTGAGTCCAGAGCTTTCTCCTGAAGGTCACAGACAATCTCCACTTTCACCATCCGTATTCATTTACCAAGATACACTTTTGTTTATGAGCAAAGGAAATGATTTACTATCCACCCAAGAAGAGTACTGCTTCAAAGTAAGCCTGAATTGCGCCAGCTGATGAGATTTGCGTAGCTTTCTGCTGAAGGGCAAGGAAACTTGCTTGTGCTGTGAATCTGGGCTGGAACAAAGGGGCTGCTGGGAAAGACAGATTGTGCTCGCCACAGTTGTCAAACCCATTCATCTGGTGAGAGGAGTTATGGCCAGTGACCCTCTGTACTTGTGTGACCAAGGCAAATTCATTCATGCTCCCTTTTCAGGCTGAGTCAACAAGACTCTGTGATTTGTGGACACAAACAGCACCAGGTTAACCAATAGCTGGTGAGGCATGTGCTTTGGGCATAGCACAGCAGAGACGCCGAAATCAACAGCATCAGAAGGAAACGCCAAAAATTGTATTAGATTTCCTTACATTTGTTTTGAAAGCGAATTTTGTTTTTATTTTGAATTACATATGGGGAAGTAGGGAGGGGAAAGAGAATTTTTTCAGGGCTTGGGGTCTCTAAACCTTAATTTAAAATTGACCCAAAGCCAGGATCAAGGGTGACTTTTAGTTCTTCTACTTATTAAGGCCACCAGGTTCTTGGGATAAACTGGCAATGCTAGAGAGCCTGGAAAGATTTGGAATAAGGGTCTCTTTTGTGCTTATTGCCAAAAATGGGGAATTGAGCTGGGCTTTGTCTGTGGGCTCAACATGAGTGGTTTACAGCACAGTCAACTCCCATCAAGGCACTTGCCCACAAAGGACTGAGCGCCCATTCAGCACCTTGAAGAGGGTGCTGATCCCAGCAGAGGCAGGGAAAGGACCATCGTCACCAGGACCCTGAACGTCCCTGTTCTGTGACAGACACTAGCCTCTGAGAAACACCTGCCAAACTCCTAGTCCAAGGGAGTTTTTCACACACCCACAGATGATGATCCCAGTTCTTGGATCCAAGGAAAACAATCCAGAGAAAGAGCAAAGCATGAGTGTGGACTGTAATATCTAGGGAGAAAAGGGATTATTTCACCCACTCTTTTTAGGAAGCTATGCACCTAAGGGAGTAGAAATAAAGAACACCCATAACATCTTTGCTTCTTTCTCGTTTCGTTCAGCTCCAGTGACTCTGATTCATGAAAACACAACGGTCCTAATTTCCTTTCTATGCCACTAGAGGGGAATCTAACCCACCTGACCAGACCTTGTTTGTTTCTTTTTTTTTTTAAATAAAATCACAGAATCCCAATTTTAAGGCTCTAGAATACGCTGACATATTACTTTGTTCCATCCATTTCACGTTTGCCTCTATTTAAAAATTATTTGAATCTATGTGGCCATAGAGACTTCTAGAAAGGCACAAACCAGCCATCTTAATTGGGCAGACGCCCTCACAGTTGAGAAATGGTTCTAACAGTCAATCTGAATCCTTTCCAGTTCAGCTTGAGTTCATTTCATCAAATTACATATTCATTAGTTATGGAGAACAGCTGGTCATCTTTCTCTGCATCATATTATTCTTTAAATTCCTGAGGACCTCCAGGCCATGCCTCTCTGACAAGCAAACGGGGCCAGCTCTTTAACTTGGCCAGAGAGTTGACATCCAACCCTTTAAGCACGTGTTTCTTTTCTAAACTCTCTCTCCATCACTCCACCCTCCCCCTCTTGTCAAATTACAGCAATCCAGACTCAACTCTGAGGAGCAAAAGAAAACGAACTATTTCTTTATCTTTTTCTTCTTGTATGGCTGTTAATACATCTCTGTGCAGACTTTCTAACTAACAGCATGATGTTTTTTCACATGTATTTATCTGGTATGAATCCAAAACCATGTGTGTATATATATGTGTACAAATACACATACATACATAATCATGTACATATATAAATATACACATACACATTTTCATGTTGTCATGAAAACTGAATACCTAGGTGGGTACCATTTATGTTTCACTTCTGAACTTCACTGTTTCCAGCTCTTCCCCATCACACATATTATTCCTAATTTTATTCTCTTAGTGTTTAACCCCTCACTTTAGATGCCCTGTTGAGTAGGAAACCCAATAAGGATGCATCTAGAACATTCCTTTTTAGATGATTTTTAAAAACCTATTCATTGCTAATTCAAATTAAGGGAGGGAAAACTGGCTGTTGTCCGAGCACTCATGTTTAGCCACATTTATAAGTGTGGTGTAAGAAAAACACATATTTGGTCTTTGTCCCTGGCTCCTGGCACAGAGCTTCCACAATCCTTTGAACTTCCTGAGTGATGCAAGGGAATGTGTTAATCATAGTAAGTCCCTTTCAACCACACCTGAGTTTATGCTGAGGCGGTGACTCTTAGAGACCTGAGAAGGCTTCAGAGTGAGGGTGAGGGCTGTAGCCCGGGAGACAATCAGGTGATTAGAGGGTTGGAAATCCCAGCCTCCTAGGAAGGGAGAAGGGCTGGAGGTAGAGTTCTATCACCAATGCCCAGTGACTTAATCAATCCTATGTACATAATGAAACCTCTATAAAAACTCCTAAACAGGGTTCAGAGGGCCTCCGAGTTGGTGAAGACCTCAGGGTGTTAGGAGGGTGGTGTATCAGAAGCCATAGGAGCCCTGAGCACCCTGCCCCTCAAACCTTGCCCTATGAATCCCTTCCATCTGGCCATTTTTGAAGTGTGTCTTCTATAATAAACCACCAGTAGTAAGCAAAGTGCTTTCCTGAGTTCTGTGAGTCATTTTACCAAATTACCAAACCTGAGGAGGGGATCATGGGAACCCCTGAATTTGTATTCTAATGGACCCAGATGTGGGGAGCCTGGGCATCTCATTTTCAAAAGGCATCTTAAATGGGGGCAGCCTTGTGGGACTCAGCCCTTAATCTGTGGGGTCTGGACTAACACCAAGTAGTTAGTGTCAGAACTGAATTTACCTGGTGGGCACGCACTGATGTCCCCTGATTAGGGGATTGGTTGGTGTGAGGGGAAAAAATCTCATTAAGTAAGCACTGAACTAAGGCTCTGGGTACAACCTTGGGTTCAAGCACATAGGTAAGAAGAAATCCTCTCTTCTTGGACCTCATGAGTTAGCATGGACAACCTGGGTTTTATTAAGACCTAGTTTAACTCTCCAATCCAGAAATTACCTGCTCCCTATGAATGGCTCCCTGACTCAGTTTACTAGAAAAAGAAAGATGATAGTTCTCCTCTGGGGGGCCACTGGAATGATTAACACAATAATGGATGTGTCTAAAGTATCTAGAATGATTCCTGGCACTTTGTAGGGACCTTAAAAATGACAATGATTTTATTCAAACTTTCAAGCACAGAAGAAAAACTGATGGCAGCACCAAGGTCCATACCGGGTACAGAATGTTTCAGTTTCCCATGTGATATAATCAGTGTGAGATATTCCAAAGTAATTAACACTGAACATTTCATTCATTTGGCAAAATTACCTTGGGCATTTACCTTCTGCCAGATAGTATTCTGTGCACTGGGGAAACAGTGAGGAACACTGACAAAGTCCTAGTGTCCTGGTGTTTACATTATATTGGTAGAGACAGACGATGAAACAAGGAAATAGATATGTGAGTTGGGGATAAGTGCCATGGAAAAAAGTAAAGCAGGGTGAGAAAGAGAAACGGTATGCCAATGTGAGGGTTATTTTATGTAGGGCAGCCAGGGGAGTCCCCGCCTCCCCGTGAGAAATAAGAGGTCATGTTGGAGGGAAAAGCACTCCAGGCAAAGGAAGCAGCCGCTGTGTCAGGAAGCAGAGTGTCCTTGGTATATGAACAGAACAATGGCTCAAGTGCAGAAAGAAAGAGAACACGAGGTAACAGATGTGGTCAGAGGGAGACGGGGATCATTTCCAGTAGGGGGCTTGTCCCCCGGGACAGGTTTTGGCCCATCTCTGAGTCCTCCACTGGAGGACTGTAGCAGAAGGAGGAAACTTAACTTAAAAGAAACTTAAAGAAAAGAAATCATTCCAGTTGTAGTGATAAGACTTCTGGTGGGGGGTGGGGTGGAGTGGGCAAGAGTAGAAAAGGAGGGAGACCGGGGAGGAGGCTGATGCCAATAATCTAGAGGTCAGAACAACAACTTGACCCTGGGGAGAAATGGTAGAGGTGGTAAGGTGGGGCCGGACCCTGATTGTGCTTTGAAGGTCACATCGAGAGGGTCTGCTCTCAGATGTGGAGTATGAGAAAAAGGAAAACAGAGTCAAGTTTGATTCCTAGGTTTTTGGGCTGAACCTCTGGGAAGGATGAAACTGCCATTTACTGAGAGAGATGAAGGCTCTCTCAGTAAAAGAAGGAGGTGTGGAGCAAGGAGGGCAGAAGGTCGCTTCTGCAATGAGTCAAGTTGGAGATGCACAGACTGACATTCCAGTGGAGTCCAGTGGGCTACCAGAGAGAGGAATCTAGATCCCAATGCACATAACCACAGTAAGTACAGGTAGTGCTCAAGCACCTGGGTGGTCAGTTGATTGAGTATCTGACTCTTGCTTTCAGCTCAGGTCATGATCACACAGCTCATGGGTTCAAGCCCCATGTTGGGCTATGCACTGATAGTAAGGAGCCTGCTTGGGATCCTGTCTCTCTCTCTCTCTCTCTCTCTCTCTCTCTCTCTCTCTGCTCCTCCCCCTGCTTACACTCTTTCTTTCTCTCAAATTGATAAACTTAAAAAAAACAGGTATTGTTCTTCCTACAATTTTAAAGAATTCAATGACCTGTCTTTAAGGCTTAGCAGTTCATCTAACTCCTTGCTGTTCAAAGTGTGTCTCCTGAACTAGCAACGCAGTATCGTCTAGGAGTTTGTTAGAAAGACAGACTCCCAAGCCTTCCTCGGACTGAGTCAGAATCTGCATTTTTACCAAGATCCCCAGCTGATTAAAATAAACACTGAAGTTTGAGCCCATTCATCTAACTAGACTCATCTGGGAGGCCGTTCAAAAATGCAGTCCCTTCCCCAGAACAATTAAAGTGGAATCTCTCAGAGAGAGGACCTGGCCCAGAGAACTTTATCAACAACCTTCCCCCCTCCCCACCAAGTGGTCCTGTTGTATGGGCAGCGTTAGAACCACGGAACCATCTGGTTCGTTTTCTCTGTGCTACTAGGTTTCTATTGCTTGGAAACCCATCTCTGAAGAGCTGTGCAGATCCAGGATAGCATGAAGGTATGTAACTAGAGTCACCCTATGTCCTGGTTTACTGGGCATGTTCTCAACGTAATGATTATCAGTGCCCATTCCACTCTCAAAAGTATCCTGATTTAGATGAAAAGCTCTGTTCTCCTGATCTGACACAAAATGGCTCTGTATTTAATATTTCTAGATTATAAAGTCATATAAGAGCAAGTAGAGCAAAATGGCAGCCAGCCCTTGGTTGGACAGATGAATTCCAATATGACTCCTGGTGCTTCGATATTGGTCCTTCAAGTATTCTGTATATAGCTCAGCAGAAATACATAAAGTCCCCCGATTATCAGGAGGGTTGGGGAAAACTGGGCACCTTCCAAAACTTGGGGTGGGACAGGGTGTGGTTTTATTCTGCAATTAAAGCACCAAAGCCAAGCGTTGATTAGCCGCCGTGAGCTGATTATCAGACCTTAACAAAACTTCTCCTTCCTTTTCCTTTTGGATCTTTTATTGTTCGTTAGTTACCCCACCCTCAGGTTCGAAGGGAAAAGGAAAGAAGGTAAATACAAAGTTAATTGAGCAGTTCTGCTAATAAGCTTGGTGGGAAAGAACATGGAAACTCTTGGAGTCTTTCTGGTTACCTGTGAACTGACATCCTTTGGCTCATCCCTTTTCCCAAATTATTACCAGCTGGTCTGAGGGCCTGTTGAAGACCTACAGATTGCCAGCAAAATTAAAGGAATCTTCTATTTTCAAAACCCAGTGATCTTCCAGAAACAGGCCTTGGAGGCTTTCCTTCCTGATTTACCCAGGACACGGAGTGAGGGCAAGGCAAGCACCTCCTCTCACCAGGGCCGCCATCTTCTCCCTCCCCTCCCCACCCCACCAGTTCAGGGGCGCAGATGGAAAAAAGTTTTAAAAAATGTTTTGATGGGGGCACCTGGGTGGCTCAGTTGGTGAGCATCTGACTCTTGGTTTCTGCTCGGGTCATGATCACATGCCTTCAGGGGTTCGAGCCCCATGTCAGGCTCTGCGCTGGCAGCACTGAGCCTTCTTGGGATTCTCTCTCTCTACCTCTCTCTCTGTGCCCCTCCCCACTCAAGCTGTCTCTGTCTTTCTAAAAATAAGTAACTAAACTTAAAAATAATATTTTTGATGTAATTAAGAAAACTATTATACATAGTTTAAAACAAATAGCACAGTAACTGTTTAAAAATAGACCCAAATAAACAAACCTACAGGCAGCAGCAGGGACTTATATGCATCTAGACTGTATCACAGGTTTTCCCAATTGCATCCCGAGGATGGTTAGAGACGCTTCCACGGAGCAGCTGCAGTATTAATGTTTAAGGCATGTTCTGTTCACATGTGTTTAAAATCTCTGGACAAAACTGTCCAGAGACTGATGAATGAATAAAGAAGATTTGTTAAGTATATTCAATAGAATATTATTCAGTCATAAAGAAGAATGAGACCTTGCTATGTGCAAAGACATGGAAGGAGCTAGAGTGTACTATGCTAAGCGAAATGAGTCAGAGAAAGACAAATATCGTGATTTCACTCATACGTAGAATTAAAGAAACAAAACAAACCAGCAAAGGGGCACAAAAAGAGAGGCAAACCAAGAAGCAGACTCCTAACTGTAGAGAACAAACTGATGGTTACAGAGGTGAGGTAGGTGGGGGGGGATAGGTGAAATAGGCGATCGGGATTAAGGAGTCCACCCGTTGTGATGAACACCGGGTGGATGTATGAACTGCTGAACCACCATATTGTACACCCAAGACTAATATGACACTGTACGTTAACTAACTAGAACTTAAATAAAAACTTTTTTTAAATGTCTGGACGAGAATCTATCCATATGCAAAGTAAAATAGCCAGATGCCAAGAAGTCAGTTGAAGAGAATTCTCTAGTCCTTTTGCTACTAACTGGAGTGTCGATGGGTATTGAGTTAGGGCAGGTAAAACATTAATACTTGTTGAATTGGATAAGTTTATCAGTGGAATCTCTAGACTTTCAAGAGGTACTTTATGGGGTGTCTAGGTGTGTGGGGTGGAGAGAAAACAGAGTATTTGTTCTGTCTTCAGGGCTGCAAATGGGAAAAAGCTAAAAGGGGGGAAGGAGGTAAGCAACAGAGCTGGTCTTTTCCCCATCAGGCCCTGAATCACTAATAGCTCGAGGAGTACGCCTTATCTTTCTTTGATCTCTGTTAACAGCTGGCCAAAGGCTTTCCCCCTAGAGCTCTTGGAAGGCAGAAGCTGGGCTCTGGGAAGCACTGCTGTACGGAGGCCCCAGTGCCTATGTGTGGTTCCGCAGTATCGGGATGGGTAAGCCTGCTCTATGTCTTTTTTCCCTTCCTTCGGGGATCAGAGGTCTTTTAAAATCTTATCCTAAATTGTACCTTGACTTAAATGTATTATTCAATAAGGCTTACGTTGGTAGGCCAATGATACAAGATATTTTAATAAGGAGTTCTATGTTAATGTAAAATTTTTAGCTGGATTATGATCTAAATATGGTGGGACCTACCTAGCCAGGTCTGGGAAGACCCTTGCTCGTGATGGAAAAGAGAGGGCAGATTACTGATCAGAAGAACAAGATCAATAAAGGGATTCCCCAACCCTGAAAAATGGCAAACTCTTTAAACCAACAGAATGGAAATTATAAACATACCAACAGTGTTGGCCATGGAAACAACCATTACTTATGTTTCCTTTACCCACAGACCAAAGCGCAAACTTAACCCACAACCCGGGCTATGGAGGTTTCCAGATTCAAAGGAGGCTTTGGGGGAAGAAATAGGGGGCGGGGAGCACCACCTTTCATGGAACACCTAAGAGAGAAACTCCCTTGTGCACAGGATTGTTTTCACACGTGTCTAAAGGCCTGGACATCACACTCCTGCAGTCCGTGTGGAAGGTAAGTAAAAATCAGCAAATATCATGACCACTTACCCTGTGCAAATAGGGAAAAGAATGCTGAGAAACACTAGTCCCGAGTCAGGGTGAGTCAGAGTTGCCGAGGCCAGGAATATCATCCCTCCCCCTGTCTGTAGCTCTGGACTTTTAGGCCCTTGGTTTAATCTCATTTCCCAACACGAGGAGAAAAGTTTTATATGGAAAGAGAGGGTAAGCCTCCAATTCTTGCACGATTTGGTACTATCTTGGGTGAAATGTACTCACTGACAAATTATGTTGACAGAGCGTGGCCCGTCCTTGAATGGAAAGCCTGTGAGTCCGACAGGGGAGGGCCAAGGACCTTATACTAGCTTCCTGCTCTGCTGCTTCATGGACTAGGTGACCTTGATGATGCCTGTCCACCTCTAGTGTCTCTACTTCACCATCTGGGAAGATCTGGATCCAAACAGACTATCTGGTTACAGGGCCAGCTGTAAGGACCTAAGGCCCCATATTTTTCCAGATTTTCAGAAAGACTCTCCCTGAGACAGTAACCCTTTAAGAAAAACACACTAAACCAGTGACAAAGAAAGGAAACCCTCTCTGATATCATTTTAGGGCGGCTCAACTATGGCAAATTCTCACTGGAAATTCTGAGTAACTCTAAAATGAGAAGCAGTGAGTTTCCATTTGCTTCACTACTTCTCTACAAAAGAAGGATGGAGACTATTTTCATCTCAAGGAACAACCTTATCAAGGACTCTGCTTTAAAACCCAGAGTGGAGTAAAGACCAAGGGGCCAAGGGGTGGCCAGCAGTGTAGCTGGAAGTACCCAATATTATGGTGGATGCTTTCTGGTTTTAATTAATGTTGCCTGCGGCATTAATGAATGTGGCAGTGGGGATAGTGACTTTCTGAGTTCTTAATTAGCTCTATTGTTGACAACCTGAAGGGGCTTTACCAAACACAGGTGGCGAGCCTTGGCTGGTCTAGCTTCGCCTCCCTTAACTTTAAATGCAGACCAGCCGTTGCCCTTCTTCTCAAGAGAATCTGGGCTCTGCAGCAATCTCAAAGAGGAGGCCCAGAGTAGCATCTATATTGGCATCTCAAGGTCATGATCCATTGCCAAGTTTGCCAAACACCTGGAGATTCCTTATTTACATGTCCAGACTCAAGGCTCTGAGGAGCGTGATCAGCTTGACTCGAACTAAAAATTTCTTCATCTTTACAAGTGCTGTCTCTTGATGTCACTCCCAATTAACAAGCTGCAGTACAATCAAGGATGGGAATCATTTGGGAAGTGCTGGTCTAAACTCATCACAGAGGCTAGAGCCCAATTTTCCATTTCAAACATCGCAATGCGTGAGTGAATGAAATCTGCTCAGAGTTACTCTAGCCTTGTCCTTCAGCAGATCTAGCGATATGGAATTTACTCTCCAGAAAGAAAAACCACCCCACCAAAGGCCCATAAGAGCTCCCTAAATTGTCCAGGAGTGACGAGACACATAGGTGAGGACACAGCTCTGCTTTCGTACCTGAGGCTCCTGGTCATGACCGCTGGGGTCCCTCTCGTAGCTCTCCGCGTACAGTCTGATGGTGGCCCGCATGCCGCTGGAGGAACTGAGCCGAAAGATGAGCCGTGACGCGTCTGAGAAAATGATCCTCAGGCCCTGAGACCAAGAACACCCAGAATGAGTCCATGAGCCAAAGAATACACAGGGAGTAATAATTAATACCTACTTGTGGTTACTGCTGGGGGAGACTGAGGGGCAAAACTATGAACAGAGGCTCAAGTTCCTTTGGTCTGGAGATATGGGAACCAGAAAGAGGTGCCGGGACAAAAAGGGGATGATATTTAATAACTGTCCCTGGGGTCAAAGTTTGTCCCCAGATGCAATGGGGGTAGGCAATTTATGATGGTCATTCAAATTACCTGTGTTAAGGTTACCCCCACCCCTATGCTGTAAGTTCATCCATTTTGATTCTTTCCTTGCACTCACATTCCCTTGGTAGCAAGGAAAGCCTACAATGAAATGTTGGAGGCTCAGCTGTGTCCTCGAGTTTCTGTATACAACTTCATCCTCCTGGCTCTGTCCTTCTTGCTGTACACCCTGGCCACCAGGGTGGCGTGGGGACAGGGCTGTGGCAGTATTAATTTGGTTTTGGCTCAGAATGTCTTCATTCTCCATGCATCTGTTTTCATCAGTGGCAGGAATCTTGGGAAAAGACGACCGTAAGATCCTACTGTAATGTTTGTTGAGTGTTTTCTTAAGACAACCAATAAAGCCCTTGTTACAAATACCCATATTGGCAGCGGGCAGAGAAAGGAAGAAAAGGAAACAAAATAATAAGTCTTGTCACTTGTTATTTATGGAAAAGGACAAGTCTTGGGCAACTTTGCCATCAGACATTTTCCCTAAGAAACATGCCCTTGAAACTTGTCTGGCCTTATGTCTGGGGTGCTAAGAATAAGCCATTCTTAAAAATACACCTGCCATCTACATGTGACTGCTGATCCCTTACCCTCTCCCCCATATCTGCTGGGGTGGGGCTGAGGCACTCTTGGTTTTCTTTTATATACATATTTTTTAATGCTTTATTTTTATTTTTTTTTGGGAGAGAGCGAGAGAGCGAGAGAGCGAGAGAGAGAGAGAGAGAGAGAGAGACAGTGTGAGCAGGGGAGGGTCAGAGAGAGAGGGGGACATAGAATTGGAAGCAGGCTCCAGGCTCTGAGCTAGCTGCCAGCACAGAGCCCAACACAGGGCTCGAACCATGAGATCATGACCTGAGCTGAAGCCGGATGCTCAACCGACTGAGCCACCCAGGTGCCCCGGTTTTCTACTTTTTAAATTGTGTGGGCATTTCTTGTTCCAGTCCCAAAGCAAAAGCCTTAGCCTCTCCTGGAGCGATTCAGTGTCTGCCTCAACTTGTGTAACAAAAGGGAGTCACCTCCCTTCCTGGTGACCTTTCTCTCTATGATACTAGCTTTGCAAACAAGATGGAACTAACCAGGATTCATTCAATGGGCAAACCTTTTCGAGTAGTCCGTGGGGATCGGGTCCTGGACTAAGCCCTGGGTCTAGGAAGACAAAGACACAGTACTTGCTCTCCATCAGCCTGGACGGGTCATTGCGACCACATTATAACGAGCAGTAACCATTTCCTTAACCACTTCCTGCTGCCGGAGGAGTGAATAGTTCAGGCTCCCTACTAACCAGTGTCTTATACCAAATTATGTCCAAACTGACATTGAGGCCCCCATGGTTCCATAATTGCTCCACGGTCACGGTTTTACAAACTCTGTTGAAGCCGTTATTTCTTTTTAAGCCTGGACTCTCCTTGTCACCATATATGGGACACATGAGTAGGTGACCGGGTGCTCAGGATTATGGGTTGTGCATAAGTGGGTTAGCCCAATATTGAGGCTGAAGACCTAAACTGCCTGTTGTAGATTCCAAACCACTCAGGGCCACCTTTTCTGATGACCACCTAAACTCAACCCTTTAATGTAGCTCCCACTAATTACACAATTGCTGTAATTAATTAATAATCCTATATTGGTATATGGCCAGTGAGAGGTATTTAAGAACTCAGGGCATAACAGACTATCAACATGTGTTATCAGCTCATAGCTAAGCTTTATTTTTTTTTTACAGTGAAATCATGTTATTTTTTTTCTTGGTGCGGGTAGCCATAGCCTTGGCCATGGTCTTAGAAAATCGGTTAGCATCTGCGTCGGGTAGCCTAGAATAGATTTTGCACTTGAAAAGATGATAAAGGCATGCATGAGGCACTGCTGCTAGTCCAACATCTCTCTTTCCTACGGAACCGGCCATGGGATCTTACTAGAACCCATGTTTTGTGAGACCTCCGAGTGAGGAAAACCACAATTCTCTTCCTCTGCATGGAAGGAAAAAAGGTTTAGACCCCGCCCAGCTCTGTGCTGCATTAACTCTAGTTTCATGTCTGTTGAGCGTCACTTTGATGCATGAGGCTGTACAGGATCGCTTTAGCATCCGCACGGTCTTCCAAAGAACGAACTTAGTGGACGTGCACCCTCAACGTGAGCATGTTCTCACCAGCAGGCATTGATGACCTACTTTCAATTAAATTATGAGGCCGAAGTCACACTGACCAACACTTGCCAACTTTCTAAATGTTCCGTAATTCCAACAAACAAACGTACGCCAATCATGCATTGTTCTTTTTTTAATTTTTAGGGTAAATTGGGGGTTGGCATATAGTTTGTCAGCCAAATTTGACCTGCCACCTAGTTTTATAAATCAGGTTTTACTGGAACACAGCTGTCTCCATTCAGCGTCGGATCTATGCCGCTTTTGTGTTGTAACTGCAGAGCTGAATAGTTATGACAGAAACTGGCCCACAAGGGTGAAACTTCTACTATCATTTACAGAAGATGTTTGCTAACTCCTGGTATAAACCATTACGTTATTTGCAACACGAAATACTTATCCTTCAACTCTACCCCAGAAAATATTTTATCTTTGTGCCTTATAAAAATCCCAATAGAGAGAAATTATAAAAACTCATATAAATAAGTGTCCAATCTATGCATTTCCCCATGGATTCTAGCCACAGATTCATCTGAATATACATGTGACCTGAATCAATGTACTTCTAACTGACTACTCATGACAAAAATGGATTTATTCAATTGTATTTTAGGGGTGGGTGGCTCAGTCGGTTGAGTGTTTGACTCTTGATTTTGGCTCAGGTCATGATCACAGGGTTGTGGGATCAAGCCCCACATCAGGCTCCACACGGAGCATGGAGTCTGCGTAAGATTCTCTCTCTCTCCCTCTGCCCTTCTAAACCCCAATTGCATGCATGTGCTTGCTCTCTCTCTCTCTCTCTCTCTCTCTCTCTCTCTCTCACTCTCAAAAAAAAAAACAACGCATTTTAGTTTCATTGCTGGGTCTATATGGCATATGCTTTATAAAGCCAACTTTTATAGTCACTTTTGGGATATTATCGGAGGTTGTATAAAATTCCACATGAGACATTTCCTCAAGAGCCAAGTATTAGGAAAGCCTTTCCTTCCCTGAGGAACTGCTATTTTTTGTCTTTCTGACAATAGTAACTAACCATAGTTCCTTTTTCAATATGGCTGCCAGAACACTTAATGCCAAATTTGAGGTTCAGCCCAAGTGGATCCTTATGACTTGCATTAACTCTGAATTTTTCTTCTTCTATTCTTGACTCTATACTCTTACTTATATTTTCCCTGGTCTTGAGTTCTGTTTCTTATTTACATCCTAACAACTTCATTATGCATGTTTTTGATGCCACAAATCCTCCTGAAGAAACAAGGCCTGGCACAAATGAATAAAAAGAGTTCTTATCACTTCTGGCCTTAACCCTACAGTGTGGGAACTGCTGAAATATGTCTTTAGGTCCTTCATCAGCTGGGGAGCTCTGGAGGGGCAAAGCCTTATGGTCCTTGTTCATACTATTTGTCCCCATAGCCCAGGACAATACATGCAGTTGGCTCTCTGCAAACACCTGAATGAATGTCTCTGCATGTTTGACAACTGGAGTGAGCACCGCTGGGAGTCCCCCACCCCACATTTAAGGAGGACTCACAGGCCAAATGAAAACACAGCTACATTCTCCATCAGTGAACTGGGGTTAGCATATTTACTATGAAGGGTCATTGCAAATGATGCTATATCTACTCATCCGTCATCTTGAAGGTGAGGGTCAGTTTGGGCTAAAAACAATGGAGTTGAAGCAATGTGGGTTCCTCTCCCCACTTGTGTGATATTCGACACATCTGAAGTCCCTTAATTGCAAAATTTGCTGCACATTGGAATCAGCTGGGGTCTTTAAAAAATATTGATAGCTGACTCTTACCCAGACACTATGCTTTTTTTTTTTTTAATGATTTTTATTTATTTTTGAGAGACAGAGAGAGACAGTGCAAGCAGGGGAGGATCAGAGGGAGAGGGAAACAATCTGCAGCAGGCTCCAGGCTCTGAGCTAGCTGTCAGCACAGAGCCTGACATGGGGCTTGAACCCATGAACCGTGAGATCATGACCTGAGCTGAAGTCGGACATTCAACCAACTGAGCCACCTATGTGCCCCTATGCTTTACTTGGGCACTGGGAGGGTAAGCGCTTTCCAGGCGATCCCAGTGTGTAGTCAGACGTGGCTGCCCTGCAGGAGTCACTTTGGTCTGGGTCACTTGCTTCATGTATCAAGCGACTGACTATAGCACATATCAGTTTCAGTGAGGTTTCACCCATCTACATCAGGCTGGAATCTCGCGAGAGCCATAACACTGGGGGGGGGGGGCACTAATAAAATACCTTGCTGCCCTGTCCTGAAAGCCTCCTCCTATTGCCTCACCAAGAGCAGAACCATTATAAGAATCTCCTCTTGGGCAGTCTTACCCTAAAACCTTTTAGCACAATCTCTTATGGAATTCCTTTTTTAAAAATGTTTTATTTATTTTTGAGACAGAAAGACAGCATGAGCAGGGAAGGGTCAGAGAGAGAGACAGAATCCAAAACAGGCTCCAGGCTCTGAGCTGTCAGCACAAAGCCCGATACGGGGCTCGAACCCACAGACTGTGAGATCATGACCTGAGCTGAAGTCGGTCGGACCCAATGAGCCACCCAGGCACCCCATCCTACAGAATTCCTAAAGCAACAGTGAAGGGATCCCTGACACCTATGGAGCCACTGCAGCAATAGTAGCCAGACTTCTAGGATGACACAACAGCCACACACGGAAAGAAGGGAAGAGATTCCTTTGTCCATTCTAAGATAATCTTAATTACTGAGTGGGGTACCAAACAGACACGTTTAGTGCTAGCCTAGCATTTTTCTTCCCACTGAGTGCCTGTCATCATAAGCCTCTGTGACAAGAGTGGGGCTCTGCCCATCTCAGCTTTGTCCCAGGGGAATACTGTTAAAGAGCGACACTTCCCTGCAGGTATCTCTACCCCCAAAGGCTCTGATTTGCTTCCATTTATCACTAGGGGTTTTCTATTCCTCCCCACATTTGTCCCTCTTCAGTTTTTTGCTTGCAGAGAGTCAGTTTGGAAATGATAAAGGGCTGGAATTCTGGCTTGGCTTTTCAGTTGGTGGTTTTAAGCAAGTCACCTTTTTTTAAAGTTTATTTACTGAGAGAGAGAGAGAGAGAGAGAGAGAATGATGGGGAAAGAGGCAGAGATGGAGAGAGAGAGAATCTCAGGCAGGCTCCACACTGTCAGTGCAGAGCCTAACATGGGGCTCGGACCCACAAACCATGAGATCATGACCTGAGCCAAGATCAAGAGTCAGATGCTCAAGCGACTGAGCCATCCAGGCAGCCCTGGAGCACGTCCCTTTAAGCTTAGTTTCCTAAAAAGGAAGTCTTAGTTTCCTAAAAAGTGATGAAAAAACAATACAGCCAGGCCTACTGGGTTGTTGTGAGCATTGGATCAGAGAATATATGTGAAACGTGCTTTGAAAATTAGAAAGCAATCTATAAATACTATTCTTATGTTAAGCTTTTCATGAAAATGGTACTACTATGCTTTAAGCCATCCAAACTTCCAGATTTTGTAGAAGAGTGCCAAACGAAGCCTAAATGGGAACCGTTTACAGCATATTTATGTTTAAATCAGGCAGAATTACGATCAATTCTATTTTAGGAACAGTGCCTGGTCCCTGCCATCGCCGGCAAACTTGCGGATCTGTTACCATTCATCTTCTCCCTAACTCCCACCAAACTGGCTTCTTTGACAACTCAACGTCCCTTCCAAGTTGGTCACTTTAGACCATTATGGCCCTGAAGCAAGGACCTCAGGGTCATTCAGGTCCCTTGGTCCCTTCACTGGAAAGAAAGGGGAAGTTAATAACTGCTTAAGGTTAACAGCTAGCCAATTGAGGAGCCAGAACTTTAAGTCTTCGGACCCCAGGCCTGTCTTCTTAGGGTGAACCACGTGATACTGTCGAGAGTCACACATTGCTTCCCGTGAACTATTTGAACAGTATCTCCTGTGTTTCGTATGGGCCCCCAAATGAGCACAGAGCCTTCTGGAGAGCAGGTATCTGATAAATGTTGGCTAAATAAATGTTGGGGGTTTTTATAGCCCTTGTGTAAATCAGTGCAGGAGAATCTGCACATTGCTAAACACACACAGAGCTGCCAGACGTTTGTTTGGAGATTCGAAGACATGTTACAGCCAGGCAGGGAAGGAGGAGTTGTCCATGACCAACAGTGACTTGGCAGCACCCACCCCAGTCAGATCCTGACTTAGGATGATTCCCGGGGGAAACAGCGTGTGGCCCTGCAATCTAGTACACTGTCACACAGACAGTCAGTTGGCCACACCGGGCATGTGAACCTGGAGACAAGACAGGCGTGGAAGAGGGAGACTCTGAACCCAACTCAGATGCTATGTCCCATAGGAAACCCCAATGATTTATCTGGAAGGCTTCAAGGTGAAAATACTGCTGTGTAGCATCTGACCCATATTTTGTAGAAGCAAGCATGCAGCTTATAAAGCAGAAGATGTGGATTAGACATACATAGCTCTCCGTGAAAAAGATTAACTAGAATTACCCATTTTTCTTTGTTTAAGTCATGTAGTTAGCTGCAGGCATGAGTTCAAAAATGGTTGAGCAGGGCAGCAGCTGGTCCATACTGTGTCCTTATATAAATTACAAACAGGAAGACAATTTATAGAAAAGCATCTTTCTTCTTGGCTGGCCTAGACTTTGGCTTCTCTTCCTCCATTAGGCTGAGTGCCTTTGTGCAGTGCACTGACTGCACGGCCATACACAACTGCCCTACTTTTTGGAGCAAATCTCACCTAGCCTTTTCCCAACCAACCAACTACCACTCTTTGAAACCGATAATTGCAAATAACTATTTAGGGGAAACCAAGGTTAAATGACTTCATAGGTGCTCTTTTAAAATACATTTCCAGGGGTGCCTCGGTGGTTCAGTCGGTTAAGTGGCTGACTTCGGCTCAGGTCATGATCTCACAGTTTGTGGGCTTGAGCCCTGTGTTGGGCTCTGTGCTGACAGCTCAGAGCCTGGAGCCTGCTTCGGATTCCGTGTCTCCCGCTCTATTTTCCCCTCCCCAATTCGTGCTCTCTCTCTCAAAACTAAATAAACATTAAAAAAATTGTTTTTTTAATTTATAAAACCACTTAGGTGATGAGAAGGCTGCTTGGAGAGTGAAGACTTGAAGTCTCCCGGATTCCACCTATCAGATTTGGAACAATGGAATTAGGTCACACATGTCCCATTTCCCCATGTCTTGGGCCAAAATGGCTGCCGATCCCTGTTCGCTCAACACCAGCCCCAGCTCCGGGATATTTTGGAATCGGACACACTTCACCCAGATGACAGGGGTAGCTTCCTCCCTCAGCTCCTGTGACCGTCTGCAGTTTTTTCCCTTAATATTTGTGTTTCCTGATGATGGTCACCCTCGCGACTATGCACAACATTGGTATTTCAGTAGAAGTAACTGTGATGTTATTCATTCCAGAATGCTTAGATTCTGATCGTACATCTTAGCGGGATTCTATCAGCATTTTAGAAGATAGTCCTAAAGCAATCAGCTTGTGTCCGAAGAAGGTACTTCATTAAAATAAAACCCCAATGAATCAGAAGCAAAGGAGTTAGAACTTCCGAATGAATCAGAGACAGTGTCTCCCTCCTCCTATTTTCAAATCAGCCAATAGTTTGGTCTTTGGAAGACAAATAGGCAAAATCATAGAAAAAGCAACATTATTTTTTAAAAATTGGGGATGTGGCATCTGGGTGGCTCAGGAGGTTAAGCATCCAACTCCTGATTTCAGCTCAGATCATAATCTCATGGTTCATTAGATCGAGCCCCCAAATGGGCTCTGTGCTGACAGTGAGGAGCCTGCTTAGGATTCTCTCTCTCCTTCTCTCTCTGCCACTCCCCTGTTCACTCTCTCTCTCAAAATAAATAAATAAACATTAAAAAATATTTTTAATCCATGGTTTTCAAGGTGTCCTACCAAAAGGCCCAACTGTCTTTGCTGAGGAAAACTGCAGCGTTGTAGAATAGACACTGACATTGAGAATAAAAAATTGTAACATCGCATTGAGAATGCTATTACCTAAAGGAAATCCCAATTCTTTACCTGGAAGGACAAACAATGGTATAAATACATTAGATTAAAGAAAGGCATTTAGTCTGTTAAAACGGTTTTCCCTGGGCCAACTCCCCCTCCTTCTTCAGGGCAGAACTTAATGGTCACCTCCCCAGAGCCCCTTCTCCAGGTAAGTTCCCCTGCTACACACTCCCAAGTAGGTGCTTTCTCTGCAATACATTTCAAAAACACTACATAGAATCTGAAGCAGGCTCCAGGCTCTGAGTCGCCAGCACAGAGTCTGATGTGGGGCTTGAACCCATGGACACTGAGATCATGACCTGAGTTGAAATCAGATGCTTAGCCGACCTGGGGTGCCTGGGTGGCAGGAGTAGAGGAGTATTTTTTTTTTAAACAGATGTAATCACAATATACATATAATGATAACACTTCACTTCCTAAATATTTGTTACTTAACAGATAAGGACTATTTAGAAGTACCAACTTTCAGATTCAACTAAAGTCTATAGGTGGGGTAACCACCATGGCTGAAATGATTTCTTAAATTCTACATTAAAAAATTTTTTTTGTTAACATTTACTTATTTTTGAGAGACAGAGCATGAGCAGGGGAGGGGCAGAGAGAGATGGAGATACAGAATCCGAAGCAGGCTCCGGGCTGACAGCCCAGAGACTGACTCGGGGCTCGAATCCACAGACTGTGAGATCATGACCTGAGCTGAAGTCGGATATTTAACTGAGTCCCCCAGGCGCCCCAAATTCTACATTTAGATGCACAAACCTCACTCCAGCAAGTGGCAGAGTACAGAGGTAAGGTGTTCATGACACCCTCTCCGTTGGTTCACTGATGAGAATGTGAAGAAAGTTGAAGGTTGAACAGTTAACTCTAAATAGAGAACTCGGTCCTGGCCCCTAGGATATCCAGATGATACCATTCAGGTGCCTTCGCATAAGGCCTCCAGAGACAAGGGCCTGGCAAACTTCTCCCTAGTTGTTAGCACCCCAGTACATATCAAAGCATGAAATACCTGATGAAGATGTCATTTCAAGTCTGCCGATTTAATTTCTCCATTACTTCTAAATACTGAAATTAAAAAGTGAAGACACCTTCCTGCATATTAAAATAACAACTCTGAAAACAAATGGCCCTGCAAACAGGCTTCAAAGTGTACTTTTTCTCTGAACTAATTTCAAATGGTTCTTTTCTTTTTCCAGGTTGAGGACAACATCAAACTGTTTCCACACGGCCTGCCTAACTCGAAGAGGGATTAATAAGCTCAGAGTTATCCAGACATAATCAAATTGGACTTGGTTTTCCACATCAGCTAACTGGGATGCTTTTATTCACATCAGGTTTTTTAATATCAGCTGAACTGTGACTTGCAAATGACTTCAGCACCGGTGGAATTTCGTGAGTTTTGATCTTGTTAAATAGAAATGCAGGCATGTGATAGGTCATGAAGAGAGACTCAGTTACTTTAGGTCTGCTCCTGGTGTCAAAGCTTCTCTCTTCAAAGGTAATTTTCAGAATTCAGGGCATGGTTCTGGATCGATGCCCACCCGAGTGGCAATACACCATCACTCAGAGCTGGCACCCTCTGTCATACTGTCCTTTCACGCTACCGGGATTGTAGGGTGGGTGGGTATTCCTTCTGTCACAGCTGGGAGAGTCTTGTAATCATGGGGCCCTGAGTGGTGACTCCAGAAGATTTTGGCTCTAGGGAAGAGACAGGGACGGTAATGCTAAGAGGTATCCTGGGCACTAATGATGCTGGTTGGGATGTTGACAGTCGCGGAAGAGAGAATGGCTGGCACCGTGGAAAATCTTGATGTTTATACAATGAACTCATCCTTGAGGAAAGAGGGGCCACCTGTCAAACCTTAGGGAGGTGTCTGCCCACCCTCATCTTTCCCATGTCTTTCCAAGGCATGAAGTGGAAGCCTCTTAAATTGGTCAGCCACGGGATTAGACCCCCTAGGCTCCTAGGAGCTCCTGGCTTATTTTTCCCACTTGTATTGGAAGAAGCCATTATCATTCACTCATGTGGCTAGGTTTTACCTGATGATGAACAGTGACACGCCCTCATGGGACAAGAGAGAATGAGCTGCAGTTGAACCATAACTCATTAAACTGCTGTTTCTAAATCAGAGTTCCTCTTGGGTCCTGTTTAATGGAAGACACACATCAACTTTTCTCCTGGCGCCCGACATCACGAAAATATCAGCCACATGGAGGCAGCCACAGTACATTCCGTGAGACCTGACAGGCAACAGGAAGGCCAGTGAGGGCCTTGGGAGTTCACGTCAGGGGTTCAACACTTTGAGGGTGTCTTTCCTGCTCCTTAAATGACCTCCCCATGGCCTCACGGGCAGGACAGGCTTTGCTGGACATTTTCGCAGCAGTGAAGTAGATGGGGTGGGGGGCTTATCATCAGAACAGGACTTTAATTTCATTTTGGATGGAGGAGTATTTCTTTTTTATCTCTAGAAATATATGTGAAGCAGCTTATTTTTCCCCCCACATTCTGTTTCGTGACTCTGACCCCAAATCAAGGACAAAAAGGAGACAGAGCTGTTTTTCAAAAACTTTCTCCTTTCGGAAACCAAGTGGGATGGAAGAGATGGGGGAGGAGGAAATGTAGTGAAGGCAGAGAAACGTGACTAAATCAATTCACAGATGACTCGGAAACTGAAGAGGTTTTCCGTGTCTTCATGTGACACCCTGCAAAGCTATAGGCAGTTCAGTGTTGTTTTCCCTGCTTTTCTCATCATTTCGTGGCTCATTAAATGTCAAAATCACTCTTTCCCAAGGATATTCTTTTAACTTAACTTATTTCAGTTAACCATTTATTAATAGTCACTATGTATCAGGACTTTACATGTATTATCGAATTCTCCCAATGGCTGTATCAGGTAGCCATGATTATGATTCCTATATTCACAGAGAAGGAAAGGCACAGAAAGGTTGAGTAATATCCTAAGATCACCCAGCAAGGAGACAGCAGCACTGACTCAAACCCAAGACCTTCAGATCTCAAGCCTGTGCCCGTAAACACCATTCACACCCTTTCCTCAAAAGTTGAGGATTCTGGTAAGGGAGAAGTAACTGATATTTCTTGAATATCAAATGGATACCAACTGCGATGCTGGGGCATTACAGGACTTTCTCCTCAAACCTTATTGATACTTGATATGATATATATGATACCAGCATGCCACCCACCTGCCCCCAACAAATTAAGAGAAGTTAAGTAATTGGGTGCCTGGGTGGCTCAGTCGGTTGGGCGTCCGACTTCAGCTCAGGTCAGGATCTTGTGGTTTGTGAGTTTGAGCCTCTTGTTGGGCTCTGTGCTGATTGCTCAGGGCCTGGAACCTGCTTCCAATTCTGTGTCTCCCTCTCTCTTTGCCCCTCACGTGCTCACACTCTCTCTCTCTCTCTGTCTCAAAAATAAACATTAAAAAATATTTTAAGTAATTAATATGCCCAAAGTCACAAATCTAGGCAATGACAAAGCCAGCCTTCAAATCTATGTCTGTTTGACTCCAACGTGACACAACACTGGAGATGGAGAGACCACAGGAATCCGCCTCCCACAGCAAACGTTTGTTTGTCCGTATGGAGATCAAATTTCTCCTCTCTTCACCTTAAAATAATACATAATTTAGTAGATTAATTTAAATAACAGTATTCTCTCTCTCTCTCTCTCTCTTTTTTTCTTTTGCAAACAAAAGTTGGCAAAAGTGTGCAGAAGTTGGGACCCTCATACACTGTAGGTGGGAATGTAAAATGGCGCATTCGCTCCTGAAGACCACATGGCTGTTCCTCTGAAGGTGGAACCTTTGACCTAGTGAGCCCACTCCTAGCTCAACACCCAAGATAACTGAAAGTCCGTGTCTGCACGAAAACTTTACGTGAATATTCAGAGCAGCATTATTCATAATTGTCACAAAAGTATAAACAACTCAAATATCCATAAACTGATGAATGAATAAACAAAATGTGCTCTACCACATAACGGAACACTATTCGTCAATAAGAAAGAATGAAGTACAGATACAGGGTAAGTTCTGCTTCATGACGGAAGCTAGTCACAAAAGACTACCTGCTGTATGATTTCATTTATGTAAAATGTCCAGAATAGGCAACTCTGTAGGCACAGAAAGTAGATCAGGAAATGCCACGGTTGGAAATGGAGATTACAGCTAAAGAGTACAAGTCTGTTTTGGGGGTGACAAACCTGTGCTAAAATGAATTGTCGTTATGATTGCACAGCTTTATAAATATACTAAAAACCACTGGATTGTACTTTAACTGGATGAATTGTATGGTATGTAAATTATATCTCAATAAAGCTGTTCTACATTTATATTTAAAAACTGTTCCATGAAAACAAAAATAACTATTATGAGCTTGGTAGGCTATCAAGAAATATGTACTGAATCAGCGCCCCCAAGGGCTGTGTGGTGATTTAAAAATAATACATGCTCTGGGGCGCCTGGGTGTATCAGTCGGTAAAACCTCCGACTTTGGCTCAGGTCATGATCTCACAGTCTGTGGGTTTCAGCCTGGCGTCAAGCTCTGTGCTGACAGCTCAGAGCCTGGAGCCGGCTTCCAATTCTGGGTCTCCTTCTCTCTCTCTGCCCTTTCCCTGCTTGCTTTCTATCTCTGTCTCTCAAAATAAAATAAAGACATAAAAAATAATAATAATGTATGTTCATTTAAATTTAAACATGTCTTGTAGGAGTAGACAGTGGTGTTCTGCAGCAATGTCACATGACATGTGTCTTCAGCTTAACCAACCCCGGAATCACCTGCTGAGGACTACGGACTTCCCGGGAGCACTGAGATGCGGGCCTCAGTGCTGGAAGTTTCCCAACAGCCCCACCACGCAGGAATTCCTCCTCTGCACCAACAGGACCAAACTATGGTGGAAGAGCCATCTGTGACTCACTGACAGTGAGGACAAGAGTTAACTATCTCCCAAAACCCTCAGGGAACTGACTGCAGACCTGCAGAGAAGCTCCAGGGTGACTTGGGGCCACCAGCTAATAAACGGTCACTTGGGTCCTAGAAACTGGGAAGATGAACAACCTTCCGTTGTTGCAAGAGAAACTTCCGGCGCAGCCCCCAGTGGCATTTACTATTTATGGCCACACTTGAGCTGATAAGAAAAGAGTGTGGAAAGGAAAAAAAAATAATTTCCAGGGTAAAAATGGAAACCAACACTCAGGGTTGCAGGGGAGGGGACAAGGAATAAAGAGAGGTCTAAACTTGAGAGCTAGCTGAGGAGTTAGCCTAATAGGAACTGTTAAAAGAGCCAAGGGGAAGAAAAAAAAAAGATCCAAGTGGGCACTGAGGAAGAAGCAAGGTACAGTATTGGTGGCTTCAACAGCGAAGCAAATAGGCTCAACAGACAAGCTTCTTGCGAGCGGAAGTCCGGAACCTCGTGTTGCTTAGATGATCCTTTCAGAGAACCGTTTCAAACCTTCCTCATCAGGGAACAAACTCCTCCCAAGAATAATTTAGGAAGCACGTTATTTTATGACTACATGAGCCCTGGATTTGCAAAGTTTGTTGTGAGGTTCCTTTGCAAAATGGAAGTAGGACTATGGTACAAAACCGGAAAAGATTTATAGAGACATAGAGGTTCTAAGGTCCCACCCATAGGCTGGGCTCCTGGCTTCACATCTCTGGAGATTCATTAGGGTTATTTTGGAGATGATTCAATCCTGTCCACAAGAAAGCATCTTTGTGTTGAAACAACACAACTACAAACAAAAGTAGTGTATACTCCTTGTATAAAGGATAGCCAGGAGCTTCCGTGTATTTTATTTCATGGCATTTCTTCAAGTTTATTTATTTTGAGAGAGAGAGAGAGCACATGCACACAAGCAGGTGAGGGGCAGACAGAAGGAGAGACAGAATCCCAAGCAGGCTCTGCACCCACCAGCACAGAGCCCGATGCGGGGCTCAAACTCGCAAACCATGAGATCACAACCTGAGCTGAGATCAAGAGTCAGATGCTTAATCCACTGAGCCACTCAGGTGCCCCCATTTCACCACATGTCTGAAACAGCTCTGTGAGACATATTTTACAGATGAGGAAGAAACTGTGGCTCAAAGCAATCAAGGATCTTTCCTGAAGTCCTGTAACGGGTAAGCGGGGCAGCAGTAGGATCGGACTCTGGGTCTTCAGACTCCTTGACCACTCTTACCTTCACTACCCTACACCTTCCCAAAGTAAAACTGCAATCAGTTTGTCCAGCCACAGAAGGCCTTCTAGAATTAAACAAAAAACAAAACTGATAACATTTTAATAGAGATGAAAGATCACCATGAAACTCAGCAGACCAGAGGGAGAATACCAAGAGCATCAGGCTTTGAAATATCTGCAAGTCAGGGACCCTAAGATAAGGACGATGTGCGAATTATTAGTCAAAATAAAAACATCAGTAACTACTGATATCTAGTCCCCCAAGCCCCATAGCTTTTGGCTTATTTTGTTGCCTGCACTTAATGAAGAATAATAATGAAGAAGATAAGAATTTGGGCTTTTGAATGGAACTTTTCTTAACATTACGTGGTGTCTTATCTAAGCTGTAAATGTTAAAACATGCCCCTAGAGTGCTCAGTTTGTGCTATAGCCGATGAATAAACAAAACCTAGAAGAAAAATAATTGTAACACCTTTCGCCTTCTCTTACACAATCCACAAAGATGAGACCAGGGTAGAAGTTGTTGCCTTTGTCACTGTATCTCTTGTAATAATTCTGAACCATAAATCTTCATTTTGTGTTCTGTGGGGCAAATGTTCCTACTGTTTCTTCCCCTACAAACCCGTCTGGCTAAGTTCCTATGGCTTTTAATGACACAAGGTCATCAAAGGTAAAACATCCCTGCACTTGGGGGCCCCAAGGAAAAGGAATATTTTGCTCTTGGAAACTTCTCTGTATCTCTAATGGCCGGCAGGCTGCAAACATTTCAGAAGGAAATATTGGGTCTCTATCTATGTGGGGTATTGGTCTGTCAGCTACAAGGAGAGGAATATTGGCCGGACAGGCAGGGCCCTACGTTCTACTGTGTCCTCTGCCACGAACCAGGTAGGTCACCTTCACCAAGGTTGCAGGGTGCC
>NC_043712.1:80298435-80364849 GCF_006229205.1 Suricata suricatta
GCTTTATATTTTGTTTCAGTAGTTATCCCAATCCGCATTTACTTTGTTTAAAATACTTGTCTACTTCTTTTTTTTATTAAAGAATTACTCTTTTTTTTAATGTTTATTTTTGAGAGAGAGCAAGAAACAGAATGAGAGCAGGGAAGGAACAGAGAGAGAGGGAGACACAGAATCTGAAGCAAGGCTCCAGGATCTGAGCTGTTAGCACAGAGCCCATGTGAGGCTTGAACTCACGAACTGCAAGTTTATGACCTGAGCCAAAGTTGGAGGTTTAACTGACTGAGCTACCCATGCACCCCAATATTTGTTTACTTCTTATCTACCTTTCCCCACAAGAACCACAAGCTACCACAAGCAGAGACTTATCTGTTTTGTTCTCCACTGCTTCTAGTAAGTGTTCTTTCTTTCTTTCTTCCTTTCTTCTTTTCTTCCTTTCTTTCTCTTTCTCTCTCTCTTTCTTCCTTTCTTTCTCTTTCTCTCTCTCTTTCTTATTTACTTTTTGAGAGATAGAAAGAGAGAGAGCAGAAAAGGGGCAGAGAAAAAGGGAGTCAGAGAATGCAAGCAGGCTCCACACTGCCAGTGCGAAGCCTGACATGGAACTTGAACCCACAAACCGTAAGATCATGACCTGAACAGAAATCAAGAGTTGGATGCTCAAATGACTGAGTCACCCATGTGCCTGAGTCATAAGTGTTTTCTAAGTATGGGATAAAAAATGGGAGGAAGGGAAGGGAGGAAGGAAGGAGGGAGCAGAATCAAGGGAGGTGAAGAGAGAAGGAGGAAGGGAGCTCAATGTACCATAAAATTCTCTTGGAAACTTGGAAGAAATACCACAATTGTTCCATTCAATAATATCCTCCTAGCCAAGAGCATCAGATGTAACAATGGGGCTGAGAAGTGATTAGGAAAAAAGAAGACTAAAATAACACCTGTCTCATTTGTTGTGGGGTTTAAACACTGTAAGGCATACCAAGTAGTCGGTCCAGTGCCAGACATCATTTACTTAAAACTATTCATTGATTTTATTCTTAGTCACTACCACAGAGGAACTATAGGGTCTTTCCCAATGGGGGACCGTCCTGACCAAGACCTAATGTACACCCAGAGGGATCTGTTTAAGAAAGTAGCCCTCAGAGGGGCAGCTTTGCCCAATTGGCGATGGTGGGATCTCCAGTTGGGCTCTGTGTAACCACGGGGACAGGATGGGAATTCTCAGTGAGCTGGAAGAAGGAAGACAAATCATTGTTACTATTTTTTTCTTCACCCAAGATCTTTCAAGACTTTAAGTAAACATCAGGGTATTAGCCAAAATGGAAGACGTGGAATGGTGCCATTTCTAGCAATGGGTCCCCTGTCTCTATATCTCTTTGTTTTTATTCTCTTCCTCCTATACAGCTGTGCCCTCCCCAGCCTCGGAAACAAAACAACCAGGAACTCTCTCGGAACATTCTCAGCAGCAGATGTGTACTGAGCCTAAATTCTCTTAAGAGATAGTCTTTGGGGGAAGATGAATACCCAACCAAGCAGAGAGGGGCATGGGGATGGGATACAGAGATCAGGATACAGAGAGGGTCTGAGATTTAGAAGTCAAGGAAAAAATTCACTACTTTAGCAGACCACGTTCAGTCTATGGCTGAGGTCATCAGACCAGCCTGCCCGCCTGCCCAACTGTCCATCTTCATAGGCAAGCAGACTCCAGCCCGCTGTCCCTTTGCTATGGCCAACAACCCCCTCTGACGACAACACACTTTCTAGGGAGGAAATCTTTCAATGGAGAATTCCTTCTGGGGTCCACTCACACAAGGAAAATGCATCTGCATTTTCAGATACAACTTCTAGCTCAGAAATAGTTAAGCCGAAATTGTTTATTTTCTCCTGCCCATCACAAAACACAACACAACACAACAAAAAACAAAATGGCGAGACGTCATCTTATTTCCCAAGCATCTCTCAACTTGCATTTGCTGGAGCCTGAAAAAAAAAGTGTTTGCTTTTCATTCTACTTATTCTCTCCTCCCTATTTCTTTATCTCTGTGATCTTTTTGGACGGAAATCTGACACATAATTCAATGTCCTACAAGAATTTAAATCTCCATTGCATTATATTCTCTAATATGGTATTTGTTATGAAAAAAGTAATTATCATGTAAGCTCTTGGCCACAAAAAAATGAACCATATTATAAATACACTTATCATGACACCATGTCTTCAAAACACTGGCAGAACACTAGATACTCATTGCACAGATTATGAGGAACACATCCCTGACTCAGAGTGAGTTCACTAATCCAGAGGCTGGCAATCATAACATATTTTATCAGGTTGGACTGTTTGGAACAGCTTCATGCAATAGAAAGGCTTGCTATGCTAAAAAGGCCTGCAAGAATCAGGATTTTTTTAGAACTTGTTAGAAATATTAGTAAGTAGGGGCACCTGGGTGGCTCAGTCAGTTAAACCTCCGCCTGCAGCTCAGGTCATGATCTCACATTCATGGGTTCGAGCCCCGCGTTGGGCTCTGCTGACAGCTCAGAGGCTGGAGCCTTCTTCGGATTCTGTGTCTCCCTCTCTCTCTGCCCCTCCCTGCTCATGCTCTGTCTCTCTCTGTCTCAAAAATAAATAAAAAATTTTTTAAAAATAAAAAAAAAGAAATACTAGTAAGTAAAACAAACTCCCACCTGCCTTGAGAGTCTTCATTTTACGGTACAAGGAATAATTTGAGGTGGTTTTTCAGGCTAGTACGACCTCTGCCTTCATAACTAAACACGAACGGAGAATATTAGAGCACTGTCCACATTTCCCGGAGCACCATGATCCTTGAGATTGTGAGAAATCCTATCACAGGCTTTCTTATTCTCTGATATTTATCTAGCTAAATGACTTCTTAAGACAAGAAACAATCCCCTTATAAGGGAAGTTTAAAGCTTTCTTTCTGCTCCTTAAGCTCTTGAAACATAACCAAACATCCCAAGTAGTTAACTATTCATAAACAAAGCCAATAAGCCACAAGTTCTGTTTTCAGTACATAGTCTCTGAGAATACTCCAGGATACCCTTGCCCCATTCCCAGGTTCTCCACAGTTAACATCCTGTCCTGCTGCTGCTTCTTCAAACTCGTGGCTTGGTACTAGGTACACAAGCCTAGCGTATCTAAGTACACATACCCAGTAGGCAACCGTGCGGCCAGAAGACTGCTTACTTCAAAAACAGCAAAGTGATAAAGACTCCCAACCCTGAGCGTTTAGTTGCTGACTTTTTCCCTTCCTCCCTCCCAGGGTAACACTTCCGTTTTCTGTATCTCCTTCCACAGGGACAAACTTTTAGCAAAATCTGGGGCTCCTGGACCATGTGGCCCCCTCGGAGAGCAGCAGCTCGGGCACCTTAAACATTGTTTGGACCATCAGTGGGAAAACAAGACAAAGGTAAGGAGAGGATTATGGAAGGAGTCCAACCTTCACAGCTTTGGTCTCTGCCTCCCTTCCCCAATAATTATGGCTGGAGAACCAACAAGAGAAGCCTCTGATTGGATTACATGATTCTCCTGGGCACCACAGGACTTTGAAGGTTCTGCAGTTCCCATTCCCTCTTGGGACAGCTGCCTACCTTATAGGAACTGATGAAAAGATTACAGAGGAATGTCACTAAGGGAGGGGGAAATTGTGCCTTCAGTTTGGGTGTCCTTGCCATGACCCTCAACCACCTATCAGGCTTCCAGCCCCCATGGTCCTCAGATTGTCCTGAAAGATGCCTCCTTCTTAGGGTTCTAGCCCACCAGTTTTCTTTAACAGTAGTACCCCCAGGGCACTTATCCTTCTCACCTGCAATAATAGTGGCGGCCAAATTTGGCCCAGTGATCCCGGACAATTTCCTCCACACTCTGCTTCCGGGCAGCCAGAATGGAAAGCCAGACCAAGACAGCCCAGAGGCCATCTTTTTCCCGGAGGTGGTCAGAGCCTAGGGGAGAAAGAAATATTCTGCTGAGGATGTGTTCCTGGGGGGAAAATAAAATCTCAGTGAACTTTGAAGACCAGTTAGCAATTGAATGTTGAAATGGTTGGGTATATTTATCCACTGTGATAAATATATGTCCCATAATACACTTGCATTTCCAAAAACAGACATCTGAAATTCAAATAACACAAAATAACATCAAAATTAAACTGAATTCCTGGAAGTTGTTAAAAGCACCGAAGAGCCAACCTGACATTACACTACATTTGCCCAATGGTATCTTTCACTCAGTAGATATTTGATGATCTTTACAATATACCAACCATTGGTCTAGGTGTTAGGGATAGAGCAGCGAATAAGATAGCTCTTTATTCATAAAGCTTGACTTCAAGTAGGTCGAGATAGGAAACAGAAACATAGACAAGAGAATAGATGCATGAAATAAGGACAAGGGTACAAAAAAAATAAACCGAGTGACAGGAGCACACACATGACAGCAGAAAAAATCACTTTACCTAGGGTAGTAGTTTATCTACACTAGGGTTAGCAGTGGCTTCCTCAAAAGATAGGTTCACTGAGAACCTGTGAATATGAGCTTTTTTGGGGTAACAGTCTTGCAGATATAATTAAGGATCTTGAGATAAGGTCATCCTGGATTACCCAGGTGGCTCTTAAATCCAATGAAAAGCATCCCTGGATGAAGAGAAGACACAGAGAGGAGAAATACAAAGCAGCGGGTTATGTAAAGACAGAGGCAGAGATTGGAATTATGCTACCATAAGCCAGGGAACGTATGGAACCGTCAGAAAGAAGCAAGAATGGATTCTCCCCCAGGGCCTTCAAAGGAAGGATGACGCTGCCATCACTGTGATTTTGGACTCTAGCCTCCAGAACTGTGAGAGAATAAATTTCTGTTGTGTTAAGCCACCCAGCTGATGATAATTGGTCATGGCAGCCTTAGGTAATGGATACAGGTAGCCTCGGTCAGCTCCGCTGAGGTGATGACATCTGAGCTAACACTTGAGAAAGAGTCAGCCATGCTGGGAGGTGGGGACAAAGCATTTCAAGCCAAGGGACAGCAACCACAAAGTCCATGATGCAGGAATCAACTGGGAAGCTTAGTCCTTCCAGCTACTGTACAGAAGGAGAGGCAGTCATACTGCGGCATTCACATGAAAGAGGAGTGCGGACTAAGCAGGTAGCTTTCTGTGCCAAAAGAACCACAAGAATGGGCGAGGGGCCCACTTAGGCACCTGCCTACTGGCCAATTCTCTCTGCAGTGAATAAAGCCCTGAACACAAAGGCACAGGTAGCAGTGGAAGAACACAGTATAATGGGAAAAGCACGGGAAGGCGTTGGAATGAGGGTTTGAAAGCAAACTCTGGTACTTCCCAGGTGTGTGAGAAGCTGTCACAAAGCAATTAACCTTTCTGAGCCTCAACCTGTCATCGGCAAAATGGGGACACCATCACCCAGTTTGTGGGGTTGCCCTATCAATTTAATCAAGTTCAGAGGGAAGGCTTGCATTGTCAAGTCAGATGGTTCATGTTCAAATTTGGGATCAGTCACTTCCCTTTGTGTGACTTGCTGTTCTCATCTGCAATGTAGGGACAAGAGTGGCTCCTTCCCCACAGAGTTGCTGTCAGGATGAAGCGATTAAACAGGCTCCGTATTGAGAGCAGGGACTGGGAGGTCACAAGTGGTGGTTGTTGCCATTGATCTTATCATTAAGAATTCGCGCAAAGCACCAACAGGGCGCTGATTCCTTAATACATACTTCCAGGCCAACTGTTCTCAGTGAGTCATATGATTTTATCCTCTGACACTACCAAGAACTACACTGTAAGAAAGGGCACTGGGACCCGGGGGTGGACCCTCTCCTCTTACAATAGAGCGATGAAAATGGACTACAGCAATCTTAGGTTTCCAGGCTAAGAAACGTGTATAGAAAATCAAAAAGGAAGATCTGATGTCACCCAGCTATTTAAACCTTGGAAATAGAATGAATTAATACATCAGTTAAAAATGTTTCTGACAACTTCTCAATGAAGCTATGAGTCACTTAACTCTTCTTGTTGCACTTACAGAGTCAAATGTTAAATGCTTTCCCTCGGGAAGAAAAACATACAACCTTGAGAGGGCAGAGGCGGTATTTAAAAGGAAAAACGATGACTTTTTGGCTCTTCCTACTGCTGATCAATGATCTGCTGGTGACACTTTGAGGTTGCAGCCACCCCTCGGTTCAGAGAAGCTGAGGAATGAATCATCAGGGGGGGGGGGGGCGGGACTCCAGTCTTATCTAGCGAACTCTTCACACTGCTACAAAAATGGACGAGGTCTGGAAGATGCCGGGTTAGCTCCGTGGCTACGTGCCCAAAAAACAAGTCGAGGAAACCCTGCCCAGTGGGATCATTTCAAAACCTTTTGTCCTTTTATAGCTGAAAAATCACTTTTATTTACTGGCTAGAGAAAAATACTCTTTTGTTTTAAAACATGGGCTCCGCATAACTTGCATGCCCAGCTGGATTCCATTACCTGCAGATAGAACCATTAGATGCTATTAACTCAGTAAGATAAGATGTCATGATTTAGTGGTAGAAGAGACATAAAGTTCTTTGAGCAGGATTGGAAAAAAAAAACCTACCTCAACCATTTGCAGCTAACTTCATACTAGATTGTGAGTTGGCTTAGATATCCTTGCCTACAAGTTAAATATTTGCCAAAATTCATCAGGGCCCATGATCTAATAAAATGAACTGTGCTCTTCATAGCTCTTTGAGGTGGGGACAGAGACGCTGATGACGTCGCAGTCACACATGTTTCCACTGAATGCTCACAGTATGCCTTGGAGAGCGTTTGGGGGCTACAACCCTTCTTTCAATAATTCTTTAAAGCAAAGGAACTATAACACCGTATCAGTAACAGGTAAATTAAACAAGTAATACAGATAACACACACAGCTATCAAATGGTTTTCTGAGACCCCACCATAAACAGGGCAAAAACAGGGGAGAAAGGTTCACACTACCTTTTATAAGTACACTAATGTACTTCATATTTAAAAATATCTTAGGAGTCAATGAGAAAAAGAGAAATTCCAACAAAGAACTGTGTAGAAGGGCACACGTGAGCGATTTTTAAGAGAAAAATATCAATAGTTAACATCTGAACAAATGGTCAGTCTCAGTGGAGTTGAAATCCACAAAACGGGATAATGTTTGGGGACTGTCAAATGAGCAAAATCAGGGGAATGGAAATGATAGCGAAGTGTCAGTTTAAATGTGTACAGTTTGAGAGAATAATTTGGCAATAATAATGAAGAATATTAAAGTATCACCCAGCTTTGGACCCAGCTAGTCTACTTTTTTTACGCTTCAGTCACAAGGACATTTGCTAGAGCAGCTAAGGGAGGAAAATTGGAAAAATAAGTGCTAATTGCTAAACATCAGGATAATTGTGGAAAATCCATCCAAAAGCTTACTGTGCAAAGAAGTGAAGAAAGAGAAGGATGTTCATCCAGTGTTCATAAATGGAAAAAATCGGTTTACTGAGAAGGAATATTCAGTATATTTTTGTAGAAATATATAGGTAGGTATAAGTGTGGGCACAGGTAAAGAACAGGGTGAGCACCAGATCACTAACAATGGTTATACCAAAGCGGTAGACTCACAGGTGTTTCCTTCTTCTGTCCTATTTCCACAATAGACATGTATTTTTTCATTATAAGAAAAAAATAAAATTCTTCAGTTTTCAGTGGTGTGTAGAAACTCACATTTGAAGCCATTCAGTTCCATTTACCAAAGAGCTAGTTGGGATATAAAAGGGATCGCCACCCCTCAAGAACAGGTGATGAACTTTGAACCTATCAATCATCCCATTTCTTTGAGTAATAGCTTAAAAATTTTTTTAAATGTTTATTTATTTTTAAGAGAGAGACAGAGTGCAAGCGGCGAAGGGGCAGAGCAAGAGGGAGACACAGAATCAGAAGCAGGTTCTGACCTATCAGCACAGAGCCCTACGTGGGGCTTGAACTCACAGATCATTACCTGAGTCAAAATCGGATGCTTAACCAGCTGAGACATCCAGGAACCCCGACTAATAGCTTTTTAGAACATAGAGACTGAATATGACCATCCTTCATGTGGGTGTCACAGGATTAGAATCGCAGGTTCTGTAAGGTTTTAGTAACTAACAGAAAGTGAGGATGGGGGAGTGTGAAGCTGAGCTGTCATCCTGGCCTTGGGGGAAGCTGATGAGGCTTACTTTTTAGCCTGCCTTTAACCTCACAGCTAAAAGGAATGAAAAGTACAGGGCGTTACCATATACTCCCTGTCCCCACACAAGCACAACATTCCCCACTATCACCATCCCCACGCTGGTGGGACATCTCTTATAACTGTTGAACCTACACTCATTCATTATCATCACCTGAAGCCAACAGTTAATGCTACGGTTCTCTCTTGGTGAACATGCAATGATTTCGACAAACATGGCTACTGATCTTTTTGCCATCTTCATAGTTTTGCCTTTTCCTGATTATCATACAGTTGGGCTCACACAGAATGGGGCCTCTTGAGTCTGGCTTCTTTCACTTAATAATACGCATTTAATGGGGCATCTGTGTGGCTCAGTCAGTTAAGCGTCTGACTTCAGCTCAGGTCATAATCTCGCAGTTAGTAAAGTCAAGCCCCTCTGTGCTGACAGCTCAGAGCCTGGAGCCTGCTATGGATCCTGTGTCTCCCTCTCTCTCTGCAGCCCCCCTCATTTGCTCTCTCTGTCTCTCTCTCTCTCTCTTGCTCTCTCTCTCTCTCAAAAATAAATAAACATTTAGAAAATAATAGATTTTAGGTCCCTCCATGAATGTTCATGGCTTGATAGCTCATTTCTTTTTAGCACTGAATAATAACGGGTTCCTCAGGAACCCTGGCCACCTGGTTGAGGGCCTTGCCAGGAGCTTTCAGCCATGTTCCTGAAGCCCCTGAGTACCACTCACCTTGCCTTCGTCCATCCAGGCGGGGCCCTGCCCAGAGCCCAGAGAGGCAGCCATTCCCGCCCAGACATCAGAAGAAGGGCACTCCGCTCTTTCCCACCACACCTCCAGCAAAAGTTGGTACAAAAAAGACGGTTTATTTTTTCTCGTTGGAAATCTCCCTTCCCCCCAAATTCAACTTTGCATTTTCTCAAGCTTTAAAAAAGCCGTACTTTGAGCTAGGCAGTACACCAGTAAGGATAGTGGCCCCACAAGAGAAAAGGGGAAAACAAAGAGAGTACTCAATCATCTCAAAGGAATTTTCTTCCAAAGCAAATCCCAGCAAGGGCAAATCAACTCAACAAAATATCACACATGTTAGTTACAGATCATCCCCTCTGAGACTCCGATCAGGAAAGCCTGGATTCATCAAGTAGGAAAATAGAAATTATTTTGCACCTGTTGCAGACCCCAAGCTGAAACAGGGGGTAGTGATTCTTAATCCGGGCTGCCCATTAGAATCTCCTAAAGATCTTCTGAAGAACAGCAAAGCTCAGGCCTCATTCTGGACCATTAAAATTAGCATTTCTAGCCTCATTCTGGACCATTAAAATTAGCATTTCTAGCAATGGGACCTGGGCATCAGTATTTTTTCTGCAAGCTCCTTGGGTGATTCTCATGGGCAGCCAGGGTTGAGAGCCACTGCTTTAGAAGAGGAGCAGTCAAAACAGTTCTATATCAGGGGTAGACTGCCCAGGGGTAGTGAATTAGGCCTCTTCCTCTTTTTGTTCAAGTTCGGTGATAAAAGAAAGCAGGCCGCCGGTCTATAGTTCAGTGGATGTCATTGGCCTTCCTCAAGTGGGTGGCTTTTGCTGAGACAGCATCAGTATGATGGCTTCTCCCTGCCCCTTTTGTCTCAAAAACAAGGGTTTTGCCGGCTTTGGGGTAACTAACTCATCCCCATTTGCCTGGGACCTTACCGATTACAACAGTAGAATGTCCCGCATCCCAGAAAACCTTGAGCCCCAGGCACACCAGGGCGGCTGGTCACCTCATAAGAAAGGCCACTGGCCCAAAGAGGTCCCTGGTGGGTTTGAGGACAGGTGCACATTCAGCACCTGCCACAGCACACGCAGCTCCTGGAGCCAGCGACAGCAGGAGGTCCTGCACCTGCTATTGAAGGAGGGTTACAAAGCGAGATGAATTCCATTCTAAGAAGAGAACAGCAAGGCACTAAGCACTGTGCTCAGTACGTCATACACCTGTTATCTAATTTTCATGATGGGATTGCTCTTTTTTACAAATAGGAGATGGTGGGTAGGCCATTTGTCTGAGGTCACATGGCAACAAAGTGGTGAAAACAAGCCTCAGACCTGGCAGTTTGGCTCTCCCACTGAAGGACTTCACCACTACCAGAAAGCCCAGGACACGAGTGTCCACTTCTCCCCCCTCACACTGGGCAGTCAGGAAAACACTGGACAGTTGGGAAAAGTAGCCAATTTCCCTCTGCTTTGCTGCTCAGATCAATTCATCCTTTCCCTTTACAGCTGAAGTTTTCACTAATTTGCACTGAAATTCTTCCCATCCTCTTCTAATCCACTGACGACAAGGATTTGTCTTTTCTACCTAGTGAGTTAGAAGGAAAATCCAGGAGACACTGTTTGCAGGTCAATCTGAGATTTGAAAACATGGCCATAGAATTGTGACAGGTTGCTTTTTTGGGGGAGGGGGTTCCCATGTCTCAAACTGCTTATATTCAGCTTTTTAAATCTTGCCAAAAAGCAAGGCTCATGGAAAAAATCATCACTTTTCTGTGCTTAAAAAGAAATGCTTTTTTAAAAGCAAATGCTCTAAAATTTTTACCAATTGGATAACACAACTATTCGGTGTATAAGCCGGTCAGGATATATATCTCCAGTATGTGAGAGCCAGCTGTCAGCTCAGAAAGGTAGGATGGCAGTAACTAGCAGATGTAGAATGAGCTGTGGCCAACACTATGTAGCAACATACTTGATGATGATGATGACGATGACGACAATGACGATGACAATGATGACAGTATTTGATACAAACATACTGCAGGACATTTGACTAATATCCTGACCATGGCTACACCCACTAAGCTCCTTGAGGAAAGGGCGGTGTCTGAAATTACTTCTCACTCTCTGAGCCCTGGCTCATAGAAGGTACACAGAAAATATTCGTTGAACGAATACATGAAGGACCGAGTGAAACTCTAATATGTAGCTTGATCTAATTCACTGGGTTCACTCCTCACCAAAAGTAGCTAGCTAGCTAGAAGTGACCTGGAATTTTATAATGGGAAAAAGATGTAACAGATCATCCCATTGAACATTCATCTTATCAATGAGGAAACTGAGGCCCAGAGAAGCAAAGCAATCTGTGTAAGGTGGTTCCACCACACAGAGGGGGAGTCAAGATTAGGGCCAGGTCAGTTTCATTCCTGCTGCTGTGCTGTTTACATGACAGCATTCTCCCAAGTCCCCTGACGTTCATGCCACCCCTGTCGAAAAGAATAACCACGTGGGAGTAAATGGCCCCTCTGCATTTCCGTAAACATGGACGGCAGAGTATGAAAGAGCCAGTGAGACTGGGTTTGAAAGCTGATTCTGCCAGTGTTATCTTGGCCATTGGCTTTTGGCTTGATCTTCTTCCCTAAACCTCAATTACCTAATGGTCCGTACTTCACTTCATTGTTGCAAGTCTCCATGAAATAAGGTATAGGAGGCCCTAAGAATGGTATCTATCACTTAGAAGGTGCTCAATAAATAATAGGTATTAGCACTATTTCATTAACACGTGCCCCGAGGCAGTCCAGCCATCCATCCTAGACGAGGTGAAAGCACTAACAATATGGCAGCTGGTCGGCTAACACAATTCCCTCACAGGAGCACAGAACCTCAGGAAGGTAAGACACAGCGGGGTCTCCTAACTCATACATCCCATCCTCTTTCTTCGTCACCAATGCTCATGAGAAAACACAACTCCCCAAGAACTACTCCTTGACAGATCACGAGCGGAACCACTGATTTCTCCACAGGTTTAAAGTCTACAACCACAGGGCATGACGACTGTAGTCATTATACTTTGCTCTCAGTGGAGCCACCTAGCAGCTACCAGAAAGCAGATAGGGAAGCCTCCAAGAACAATTTTAGGAACAGCAACTTAAAAATTAAAGATCAAGGGATGGGCCCCCTTGTTAAGCCTCTTAGTAGTTGCTGTGAAAAGAAGCCTATAGTCTATCTGGATTCCTTCCATCTGTGGCTGAGGACAGTCCCAGAATGCACTGGGAAGTGTGGACACAGGCTCCGAGGTCCACTCCTTTGCTTCCACTTCACACGTAGGCATCACATACACCCTCTCTTGCTACCTTTCATCAGCTTGGAAGATGAACTGAAAGGTCAATGCAACTAAAACTGGGGAGACCCCAAGAAAAGGATTTCATGTGATAGAGACATTCTTCTCATTCCGGGTGGAGAGCTGTTTCCCAGCACAGGGGTAGACACTTTGTGGGAGGGTCCAGAAAGGAGTTTCCATTTTCAGACATTATGAGGAGACTCTTGGGGACGTCAATCACGGCCCCTCTGTGCTGTGGTCTAGCCTAGATTGAGTTGTGCATGGGCACACAGTCTGTCCCAGTTAGTCCAGTGGGGAGACTGCTCTCCCAGCTCCAATAATGCTGTCACCACAGCCTTCTCGCATCTATTACCCAGCCAGATTTACACAAACTGGCCACTAACAGAAAAAAGAAATGTGGTAGAACCTCAATTATCTGAAATGTGTATGTCTATGGGGCCCTCTGCTTCTGTCTTTGAGACTGAACTGAAGTGGAAACAGCCCAGTGTTGAGTTAGTGATCATCTAGACAGAGAATGGATGAAAATTTGCCTTTATTTTCCCTTTTGAAAAGTGTACAATATTAAGTAACATCAAGGTATAAATAAGAGACCATCAAACCTATTCAATATCTGTTCAACAGCAATACTGGGAACCCAGTCATGAGTTAGAATGTACACAGGTCTTGTGTGAAATATAAACAAAGGGAAAGGCAATGCCCTGAAAGTGTTATAAACTATATAACTATTAGGGGAAATAAAATTTCCTTTCATAAAGCAACTGGAGAAGAAGTCAATATCATAAACCATAAGACAATAGAGCGGAGAATGTCTAGGTCGAAGGCTGTAAGAATTTAACACATACAAAACATCACTAAAGCTAGAACCCAGCCCACTGTTGAGCACATGGCTATTTACATACTGTCGGCAACCATACACACACACACAGGAAATAAATATGCAAAGAAAGCAAATTAAAAATACTTAATACTACTTAAAATTTTAAATCCGTTCATTAACACAGGTTTGGGAAAGGAGTCTTCTTAGAATTCTGCACTTTGTTAGTTAATAATTTGTGTTAATCCTTACATGATGACTGAAATTATCCAAACTTTATTTTTAAATGTTATGTAACTCTAATTTTACTGTGATTCATAAAACCCCTCCCTACCCCCTTCCAACTGGTCTATACTTGTGTGGTTTTGTTTTAATGAATTTTCTCAAATCTTGGGATAGAAATGCCCAGATCTCCAGAAATACATCCACTCAAAAATGCCAAAAATGGAACTACTAACAATGCAAAGAAAAAAACCAAAATGTAAATTCTTCATTTCCTCCTTATTTCTTTCTTTCCATCCATCTACTTTCCATCCATCTTTCCAGCCTTCCTTCGATCCTTTATTTCTTCTTCCTACCTTAACTTCCATTCTTTCACGCCTCTTTCTATCCTTCCACCCATCCTGTCCTGCAAACATTCAAGGCCTGCCATATACCAAAGAAATAGAGTTGAACAAAATAGTCATGGCCCCTGTCCTTGGGGCATTTAGAATTTCTGCATGGCAAGCAGAGGGATTGAACCTATCTCAAAAATTAGAAATTTCTTGTGACATGGAATACACACATACTCTGGGTCTCTCCCTTTTGTGCGGGAGGCTGAGCAGATATAAAAATAGCCAACTTCAAGAGCACCAGGCCAACCTCCAAAGTTCACAGTGGACAAAGTTGGTGTGACATTGATGGACAAGTCATATTGGTGCCGGGAGACCTGGATTCAATTCCAAATCTTCAAAAAGAAATGGGTGCATACAAAAAGCACAGCAAGACTCTGGTACACACTTCTTGTTCAAAGAGATTATTATTATTGTGAAAAACAACAGAGAGAACATTCTTGGAAACAATAGACATTGTTGTATTGCTCGATTTGAAAAACTTGTATGGCTGCTGACATTAGCTTTTTTAAAATATAAAATAGGGGTGCCTGGGTGGCTCAGTCAGTTAAGCCTCCGACTTCAGCTCAGGTCAGATCTCACGTTTGTGGGTTCGAGCCCCGCATCAGGCTCTGTGCTGACAGCTAGCTCAGAGCCTGGAGCCTGCTTCCGGTTCTGTGTCTCCTTCTCTCTCTACCCCTCCCCCTCTCATGCTCTGTCTCTCTCTGTATCAAAAAAATAAATAAAACGTTAAAAAATATAAAACAAAAATAATAGAAATTTTCAAGATGGTGTTCAAGCTTGGAGCTTGCCCAGGCTTTCATGAACATAGTAATTCTTCTGCCTTGCCTGCAAGGGGAGAAGCTTTGGGCTGCGACAATTCAAACATTCTCAAAATGGTATAATTTCTTAGAAAATTGATGTCAATGATAGAAACCAATAGAACATGATCAACAAATGCCTAAAAGTCTTCCAAAATTTTGGTTTTACTGATCTTAGCTTTAGTTGCTTCATGTATCCCCTTTTGTGTATGAGAACAAGTCCAGGTTCATTCAAAGTTGAAAGTTTAGGAAAGTAGCCAGAATGCCATTTAGATGAATAAGTTTCTTCTCTTCAGGTATAAGAATTTATAAAACATCCCTTCTCTCTACAAAGTAGTTTTTCAAGGCCCTTGCCAGGAAGTGGGGGAGTACCCGTCCTAGCACAAAAGATGATCTGGCTTCTTTAAGTGACTGGTTTTCTGACAGAGCAATATATACAGGTTTCCAATTGTCCAGGATCTGGACCTTTCCATAGGAGAGAAGCTTGAACTCTGATCCTATTACCAACTTGTTACTTTGGAAAGTTCTAGGAGCTCAGAAGGCTGGCATGGGAAACTGCCACTCAGGATATATCTTGCTATCTTGGAAAGAAAAAGCTTAACATTCTTGCGCCTGAGTCAGATTCATATTTTCATGTTCTCTTGGCACCAAACTATGCATTCCTGGTTGGTACACAGCTCCATGCCCCAGGGACACCGAAAAAGGCCTCTACTCCAGAAAGCTTGGATACTTTTAGAAGCACCTCCCCAGTCTCAGGTCTAAAACCTTTCCATCTGTCACCTTCTCCTCCCTTAGTTAGCTCACTTGTTTCTGAAAATCATGTCTCAAGGTAAGTAGGGAGGTCCTGTGATCAGCTGACTTTTACAGAGAGGACCTGAGGGTCAGAGAGGCCATGAGGCTTGTTTGTAACTGACAGGTAAGGGTCTTGAATATACTTATCAGCCTCACATTTTGGGGCTTCTAGACTTCCTGGACCACACCCCCTGGCACCCCAAGCATACTCTTTCTACCGTTCCTAAAGAAAACAAAAATACTGGTTTTCATTAGAACACTATTTTCTACTCTTGACAGCACATCAAAATCACAAGGGCCCCTGGATGACTAAGTCGGTTGAGTGTCTGACTCTTGATTTCAGTTCAGGTCATGATCTCATGGTTCATGAGTTAAAGCCCTGCATAGGGCTCTGCACTATCAGTGTAGAGCCTGCTTAGGATTCTCTCTCTCCTCTCTCTCTGCCTCTCCCCCACACATGCACGCACGCTCTCTCACTCTCAAAAATCAATAAACTTTAAAAAACCAAATAAGGATATTTATTTAAAATGCAGATTCTCAGGCTCCACCTTTCCCAATATTCCAAGTAAGGGTAGGATAGAAAATATGTATTTTCAGCAAGTGTCCCAGGAGATTCCGACATACCAGCTCAGTGCTTCTGAAAAACTGGCATTAATATAGCCCAGATTAAGAGCAGAATGAAGCTATCTTCTCCTTGCAAGACTAAGCGGTCCAGCTACTCAGGCCCCCTAACAGTCCTTTACCATTGAGTGCTTGGAGAGTAGAATTAGTCATTGCTTTCATCAGAAAGACGGATGGGCATGGTGGAAAAGAGCACATGGCGTGGGGCAGGAAACAGTCTTTCAGTTCAACTGTAATGTAATGCACGAGGGGACATTTTCCAAGCCCTGGGGGCCTGGGTGAGTCACTTAACTTCCTCTGGGCCCAGGCGCTTTATCTGTCAAATCAGGCTAATGAGGCTAATGTCACCTGAACCTGAAGAATGGTGGAGGAGGCAATATCTTATACTCCTTAAAAGGAAAAATGGTAACTAAGTATGACTGCAAGAGACTTTTAAAATTCCCTTCTGGCCAGCCTACAAGTTTGAATCTGCATAACTGTCTGAAAGTAAAGTTTGCTGAGAGGTGTCTTTGAGCAGGGGAGCCTGGGTGGCTCAGTCGGTTAAGCACCCAACTATTGGTTTTGGCTCAGGTCATGATCTCACGGTTTGTGAGTTTGAACCCCACATCAGGCTCTAAAAGGTGTCTGCAAGCAGATGTCCCTCCAGTGAAGAACACTGTTTCCTAGTTCTGGTCAGATCATGCCCCAGTGTCTAGGCTAGGCAGGTGGAGGGCTTCCTGAACTGGTCTCTCTCCACCTGTTTCCGGTACTGCTTGACAATCCCTCCTCTAACCTACCCTACACATCGGAGGTTTGCCTGTTTCCCTAAGTAAGTTTTTATGGAAACGCAGCCTTCCTTATTTATGTATGTATTGTCTATGGCTGGGTTTGCACTACAGTGGCAGCGTGGAGTAACTATGAAAGAGGCAGTGTACATCCTCGTAGTCTGCAAAACCTCAAGTATTTACCATCCAAGCCCTTTAGAGAAACGTTCGCTGACTCCAAGATAGGCCAGTCTTTTCCAGAAATTTTTGCCCACAACCCACAATAAGCACACATTATAAGGAGACCGAGTACATGCATAGATACTTGAGTGCATATTTATGTCAACATACTTCTCAGAATAAATATTTACCTTGACTAGACACAATGCATTCCAACAGGTTTCTAGTCTACTCCATTGTGTTTCAAAAGCTGCTCATGACATCGCACTAACCTCATGACCCCAAATGAGTCTTGATTCACATTTGGGAAACACCCCTTTGGACAAACAACTGGCTACTGGTAACATATGTCTGCTGCTCTCCGACCTCTTCTTTTTTTCTTGGCATCGATCCCTCCATTTGGCAAGGCTGGGCCCTTTCATCTCTGTGTACAAATCCTTCCTGTTCTTTAAAAACTAGTCCAGCTCCCATCTCTTTCTTGAAGTCTCCTTTGAACCTCCAATCCCAAAGTATTTTCACATCTCCTGCAGTGATTTTTCTGTTCCTCCATTGTGGAAACGTAAAGTTTCTGCATTGTAGAAGAGTTGTCTGTGCATCTCTCTAATGATGTAACCAAAGAACTGTGATCTTAAGCACGTGTATTCTAAATACCGTCTAGTTCAGGGCTTTGTACTCTGTAAGTACTGAATAAATGTTTATTAAATTGAAGTCAGCAAATATTTATTACTAAGGGTATAATACGGCTTATGAATGTACTATTGTATCCTGCAATTTTAAAGACTATAAATATGTGGTATATTGTAGGCACTCAATAAGTGCTGACAAAGACAAAAGAGAGAGGGAGGGATAAGCTGGGCTTGCCAGTTTCCATTCCAGTTGCTAGATTGGTGTTATTTTAATAACCGGCAGGGAGAATTATGATATATAATATATAATGCCTGATTTGTTGAGTCACAGTCACTGGTTTAAACACACAGAACACCAAAGAGGAAGGAAACTGTCAGATGTGTTAGGGCCTCAGCAGAGAGAAGGTGTCACAGCTTTGTCCAGCCTAAGCACAACTGCCAGCCATACATTCAGAATCTAATCAGTAGCACTTGAGAGAGTTTGATATGGTCTCTCTTTTCCCAAAGGAACAAAAATGCATGTCATCCCTCTCAGACCATTAACAGTAAAGCTATTAGGGTCTAACCAGTTTAAATAAGAGAAGAAAATTGCCCAGGATGAATTTCTTCAGGAACCCCAACATATCCTGAAATACTGTCATTATGACCAGTTAAAGTGTTTTACTGCAATCTGTTTGAACATGACCAAATAGGACTTATTCTCAGGAATTCAAGGATGGTTTGATATCAGCAAATCAATCATGATATTTTGTTACATTCATAATAAAATAGAAAAGCAAGTATTAGTATATCACTAGATCCTGAAAGGGTACCTGATAAATCTAGTAGTTGTTTCTAATAAGATTCTAACTAAAATGAGAATAGGAAAAATTATCTACATAAACCTGATAAAGACTTTACCCACACCAAAGAGCAATCACCAAAACAGATGGTAAAATATTAAATCCATTTCCTTTAAAGTCATGAATTATCACAATTATTATTATTTAATATAATTTTGAAGATTATGCCTGATACAATAAGAATATGGCATAAAAGGCATAAATGCTAGAAAAGGAAACATAAAAAATCTTTCAGTCATAGATTATATGACTTATACCTTAAAAAATCGTAAGAGATTGTAGAGTTTTTAGAAAAGAAAATGCTAGAAGAGAAAATATCTATTCATAATAGAATGTACTAAGGTGGTTGCATACCAGAGACAAGGCGTATTAATCAATAGCTTCTCCTTATATAAATATGCCCCAAAGAAATTAGAAATAAAAGTGAGAGTATCAATATTAAAATCAAAGACATTAAAAGCTCTGTAGGACATATGGCCCAGTTTCTTCAATTAATAAGTGAGAGAACATGTGAAAGGGAGATCAATTAAAAGATACTTAAGAGAGGGGACATCTGGTTGGCTTAGTCACCAAGCATCCAACTCTTGGTTTTGGCACAGGTCATGATCTCAGTTTGTGGGTTCAAGCTTCACATCAGGCTCTGCACTGACAGTGTGAGTCTAGTTGGGATTCTCTCTCTTTCTCCCTCTCCCTCTCTCTCTGCCTCTCCCTGTCCCCTTGCTCTCTCTCTCTCAAAATAGATAAATAAACATTAAAAACAATAAAAGATAGAAGATACTCAATAGATATCAATCAGTTATAATAGTAGGATCTTTGGATCCCAACTAGAAAAAAAAACATTAAGGAAGGGGTGAGAATAGGAGAAAAATTACTAAAAAATTACTTTTGGAGTTCCACTTCTGCATTTCTGTTTAGGATACAGAATCTCCAAGAGAATGCCACTCTTATCCCAGTAATAAGCCCAGAACCCTACCAAATCATAGATTTTCTTGAACTCATCAGAAATCTGTGGTATCAAGGCAAATAAAGTGAATTATAAAAAATGACAACCCCTTTCAAGAAGAAACAGAACACAAAACGATCTCCCCTTCGGCAGAGCACAGGAAAAAGGATACCTCCATAGAAGTGAAAAATAAGAAGTCACAAAAGAGTCTCAACAATTCTTAAAGGCCAAGTATCACTGGTCATGTTAGTTTAAAACTGCTTGGAGTCCCAGATACAAGGGACACACTTCCCAGTGATTTCCCACAAGCCTTCCCTGGGTGGTCACAGAAAAGACCGGAAATAGAGAGACACATGGTGGTGCAGCCACGCAGGTAATGAGCAGCTCCTGAGACACAAGCATGAAGCCCTTCCAGTTTCCCCAAACCTTTCTTTCATAGGAAACAAAAGGGTTAAACTTGGAAGTACAAGTTGCAAACTCTCTCATCCCAAAAGCCCATGCAAGAAATCCATTGCTACTGGAATAAGAATTGAAGCAGAAACCCTCTCTCCTTGGAGTTCAAGCACCTGATGATAGAGGTCTATCTCTGATCACAGACATGGTAACCATTGAAAGGAAAACACTGCAAACTCTCCTCCAGCACCCCTTCCTTCTTTTAGCACACAGTAAAATACCCCACTTATGGAAGAATGTGAACCCTGTGCAACACTAAAAATTATAATAGAAACAATAAAATCCAAACCCAGCTCACCTCCTGGTTAAATTTAACCTTGCACAGTAATGGTCAGATAAAAGAAGGGATAAGCCCACCTCTGTGTATAAATGTTATTTGAGTCTTTACTGTTCTTATATACATACTTTCTAGCCTTCGATGAAAAATTATGAGATACACAAAAAGCGCAAAAGAGTAAACCATTGCTTTATCAAGAGATAAAGCAGTCAAGAGAACCAGAGTCAGAGATACGCCAGATATTGCAAATAACATACAGGGAGATTGAAATAACTCTGTGTAATATGTTAAATGATCTAATGGAAAAGATAAATACATACATAAGTAGATGAGGAATTTTATCACTGAGATGAAAATTACATAAAGAGTCAAAGAGAAATGCTAGAAGCAAAAAGTCAGAGATGAAGAATTCCTTCACTAGGCTCATCAGAAGATTGGACACAGCTAAAGAAAGAATCCATAACTTAAAGATAATGACAGTAGAGATGATCTAAACTGAAACGCAAAGGGGAAAAAAGTAAATAAAACTAAACAGCACATGTAAGAGCTTTGAGACAACATATGGTCACAAGTCATCTAACCCATGTATAATCAGAACCCCAGAAGGAGAGAGAGAGAGAATGAGGAAGGAGAAGTATTTAAAACCTAACAGAGAGCCATAGGGAGGGGAAGAGGGAAAGAGAGCTGGGGAGAGAGAGGGACACAAATCATGAGAGACTATTGAATACTGAAAAGGAACCAAGGGCTTAAGGGGGAAGGGGAGGGGCAGAAGGGGGGGATGGGCATGGAGGAGGGCACTTGTGGGGAAAAGCACTGGGTGTTATATGGAAACCAATTTGACAATAAAATATTATAAAAATCATTAAAACAAAAACATAATGGCTGAGCATGTTCTAAAATTAATGAAAGACAATAAGCAATAGATCCAAGAATCCAACACCCAAGCAAGGTTAAGTAAGTACCTAAATATATTATAATTAAACTGTTGAAAATGAAACATAAAAATAAATTATTGGAGGCAGCCAGAGGTAGAGATTGAGAAGAATTTAAACACCGAGGAACAAAGACAGGAAGTGGAGTACCCTTCTTAGAAAGCATGGAAGCCAGAAGAAAATGAGGAAACATCTTTAAAATACTGAAAAAAGAAACAATTTTTTCACAATGTAGGTGTGACAATGGTATTATGGTATAACATATTTTTTCCTCAGTAGCCCTTGTACTTAAAGATTCACACTAGGGATTGTTTCACACTAATCAGAGAGGAAACCTCACCTTAGAGATGAAAGTAAAGATAAAGCAAGATTGACCATAAATTGATGATGGTCAAAACTAGGTGATAGCAAATGGGGTTTTGATATGATATTCCCTCTATTTTCATACATTTTTTAAATTGCCACAATAGAAAATTAGGTAAAGAAATGGAAATTTTAAAATATTTTTATTTGAGTACAGCTGACCACAGTGTACACTAGTTTCGGTGATTCACCTCGCTCTACGTTATGCTATGCCTGCCCCAAATGTAGCTACCACCTGTCTCCATACAGCGCCATCACAATGCCATTGTGTTCCCTATGCTGTGCCTTTCATCCCGGTGATTTATTCATTCCATAACTGGGGCCCTGGATCTCCCACTTCCCTCCACTTACTTTGCCTGTGGCTCCCCCTCCTCCTTCCCTCTGGCAACCACCAATTTGTTCTTTGTATTTAAGTCTGGGTTTTGGGTGGGGTACCTGGGCGGCTCAGTTGGTTAAGTGTCCGCCTCTTGATTTCAGCTCCGGTCATGATCTCAATGTTCATGAGCCCCACGTCGGGCTCTGCACTGACAGTATAAAGCCTGCTTGGAATTCTCTGTCTCCCTCTCTCTCTGCCCCTCCCCAACTTGCTCTCTCTCTCTCTCAAGAATAAAGAATTTTAAAACAGAAGACTAGAGGGTTTTTTGACTCTTTTGTTCTTTAATCACTTTTGTTTCTCAAATTTTACATATGAGTGAAATCATACAGTACTTGCTTTTTTCTGATTGGCCTATTTCACTTAGTGCTATACCTTTGGGTCCATCCACATTGTTGCCAAAGGCAAGGTCTCATTCTTCTTATGGCTGAGTAATATTCCACTCTGTGTGTGTGTGTGTGTGTGTGTGTGTGTGTGTGTGTGTACCATTCACCAATGGATAGATCCTTGGTGATTTTGTTATTCATTTGTTTGTTGATTTGTTTTATTTTTTAGATTCCACATGTGATCTTAGTCAAAAGACCAAAAAACTAGTTTTAGATTCCACATATGAGTGAAGGCATATAGTATTTCTGTTTCTCAGTCTGACATTTCATTTAACATAATGCTTTCTAGGTCTACTCATGTTGTGGCAAATGGAACAATCTCATCCTCTTTATGGCTATGTGATATTCCTTCACACACACACACACACACACACACAGCCCACACCCCATCTTCCTTATCCATTCATTTGTCAATGGATACTTGCTTTGCTTCCATTTGTCAGTAATGCTGCAGTGAAAATAGAGGTGATTATATCTTTTCAAATTAGCATTTTCATTTCCTTTGGGTAAACATACAGCATACACAAAATCAAACTCCAAATGGATTAAAGACCTAAGTGTGTGACTTGAAACCATAAAAATCCTAGAAAACAGACAGTTTCTCTGACATGGGCCATAGCAACATTTTCCTAGATATGTCTTCTGAGGCAAGGGAAACAAAAGCAAAAATAAACTATTGAGACTACATCAAAATAAAAGCTTCTGCACAGTGAAGGAAACCATGAACTAAACTAAAAGGCAACCTACTGAATGGGAGAAGATATCCCCAAACAATATATCTGATAAGGGGTAAGTATCCAAAATATATAAAGATTAAAACAAAAACCAAAACAAAACCCACACAATCTGATTACAATATGGGCAGATGACTGGAAGGGAGATTTTTCCAAAGAAGACATGCAGATGGCCAACAGACATACAAAAAGATGGTCAACATCACGAGTCATCAGGGAAATGTAAATCAAAATCACAATGAGACGTCACCACACACCTGTCAGAATGACTAAAATCAACATCACTGGAAACAACAGGCATTGGTGAGGATGTGGAGAAAGCGGAGCCCTCGCACATTGTTGGTGGGAACTGGTGAAGCTGCCATGGGAAACAGAATGGAGGTCCCTCAAAAATTTTAAAATAGAATTACATCTGATCCAAAAATGGAATTAAAAAATTTTTTTTAATGTTTTTATTTATTTTTGAAAAAGAGACAGAGCATGAGAGGGGGAGGGGCAGAGAGACAGGAAGACACAGAATCCAAAGAAGGCTCCAGGCTCTGAGCTAGCTGTCAGCACACAGCCCGACGCGGGGCTCGAACCCACGAACGTGAGATCTTGACCTGAGCTGAAGCCAGATGTTTAACCGACTGAGCCATCCAGGCGCCCCTAAATGGAATTTTTTAATGTTTGTTTATTTTTGAGAGAGAGTGAGAGACAGAGCATGAGTGGGGGAGGGGCAGAAAGAGAGGGAGACACAGAATCCAAAGCGGGCTCCAGGCTCTCAGCTGTCTCTCCAGCCTCAGCCTGACATGGGGCTTGAACACACAGACCATGAGATCATGACCTGAGCTGAAGTCTCAGGCTTAACCAGCTGAGCCACCTAGGTGCCCCTAAAATGGAATTTTTTTTAAAGGAGGGGAAAAATGGACAGAAGAGATGAGGGTATCATAGCACATATCCTACCAGGTTTCTTTAAAATTTTTTCCCTCTAATTATCTCTTCCTCTAGCCTTTGGTTCACAGTGCGGTCACAGGTCTCCAAACTGGGGCCCCAGAGTGCGGCAGCCCCCTCTCCAATAACATCACCCCAGCAAAACCTACCAGTGCCAAAGCTCTCTTCTCCACACAGAGAGCACCGTCCTGAGTCCATCAGATTCGAGAAGAATCTCCATCCGGCTGGGGTCTCATACACAGGAACCTTCATCGATTTGGCCACTCTGGAAAATTAAATTCAAGGCAACAGTCAATTCATATATCTCTTTTCCTTTCTTTTCTCAGCACAGAAAGAAGGCTTTAGAATTTATCAACTCCATAACTAGATTTCAGAACATTCTGGACAGTGATGACATTTTTCAGGATGTTAAGCCATAAGGCAGAAAATGATAAATGGGCTATTCCAATGGTTCTCAGTTTTGTTTTCTCCATAACATAGAAAATATTAAGTTAATGTATGGAATATTGTCATTTATGTGTCCCTTCTATAAATGTTTCTTTATCTTTATGGTAAGATCCCACTTGGGGATTTCAGAACGTAAATTAAGAGGGAGTTTGGGTACAAACACTTTGGAATATTGTTTGACAGTATCTACTAAAGATGTATATACACATATCCTTTGAACCAGCAATTCAACTTTTAGAAACACTAATGACATGCAGTGGACACTCTGACACACAGTTCTTCACTGCACATGTGCACGCACACACACACACACACACACACACACACACACACACACAGTAGGACTTTTAAGGATTGAAACACTTATTCTACCAGCTGCTAGAAATGTTGTCGGCTAACAGCTCACAGATATGCCCCCTACTCTGTGCCAAAGTGAGAGATCTCACCCCAAATCACGCTCCCTTTGGGGTGCCCAGGTGGCTCATTCGGTTATGTATCTGATTCAGGGTTCCAGCTCAGGTCATGACCTCACAGTTTGTGGGTTCCAGCCCCGCCTCAGGCTCTGCAGCCGGCAGCATGGAGTCTACTTAGGATTCTCTGCCTCCCCCGCCCTCTCTCTCACATCCCCTGATCATCCTGTCTCTATCTCTCTCAAAATAAATAAATAAAGTTAAAAAATATCATGCTCCCATTCCTGGGTCAGCCCACATCCAATGACTGGTCGATGCGGGATATATAAAGGTCCCTTTGGCCCAACTCTGTAGGGCCATTTCAGCTCAAGAGCTCCCCATGGGTTACCTGAGGCCTTTGCCAGACTGCACTGCAGTCCAACTTCTCTCTCTCTCTGTCCAATCCCCTTCTCACTCCCACACAGGTGCTGCTTTTGAGGACACACTTGATCTCCATGGCAGAAAGGAATAAATTCCTGCAAGCCAATCTCTCACAGAGTTGCTTCCTGGGGAACCCAGTGTATGACACGACTCAACAGAGGATGCACACAAGAGTTTACAAAAAGTGATCATAGAATCACAAAATTCAGAAGAACTGAAACAACCCCAATGCCCCCTGAGTAGAACAGACAGAGGACGTGTGACGAAGAATGCACTACTAAATGTCACTGAGCACATGACTGCTACCTGCAATCACGCAAATGAATCTCACCAACATTCTATCACATAAAATAAATGGGGAACAAGAAAACAGATACTGTACTGTTCCATTTAGATAAGATTCAAGAACAGCTAAAACTAATCGATGCCATCACAGTTCAGGCTCAGAAGAGTGGAGAGGTCACGTGTTTGTTTAAGATGTTGCAGAGGTAAGAGGCAAAGCTAGACTTTGGATCCACATCTGCTTAATTTCCGCTCATGTTCCATTCCATGAGACCATGTTGTCTCCCCAATATTTTAAGAGATACGTAGATCTCAGAGTACGTTTGGGAATGACCCGGTACTGCACCATTGACCTAACAAAGTTCGTCTTCTTCCACAAGCAAGCAACAAAAAACAAAAACAGCAGATGCCTGCCACTAGTAACACTTATTTTTCAAAGGCTGTAAATCACAGAAGGTGGCCAGGAAGAGGAATCAGTGAGGGTATCTTGGTGAAGAAGAGGAAGAAAGATAGTCAAAGGACAAAGGACACAATGTAATAATGATTTTTTAGGTTTTTACTTTGTGGTCAGCCAGAAGGGGGAAAAATATTTAGAAACTCTTGCCACCGGAAAGCAAACGCCTTCCTTTTCCTAATACCAAATATAGTTGATGTGTTCAAGATCTTGCAAAATTTTGTGCTCAATCTCTTTCAAGTTTGCTTTGAAAAGAAGCACTTTTTAGATGTTCCAGGGTTACATCAAAGGTTCTGCTGTGGGTTTTTTTTTTTAATGGTCTAAGAAAGATATACAATCACACTTATATCCTGGTGGGAACAATGGAAGAAATCTTCCCCAAACTGTAGATCAAAGGTAAATTTTCAGAGTCATTAATTTCACAGTCAGAAGCTAAACAAAGGAGGTATCAGAAGTCACACAGAAGCTTCCCAGAGTCAGCACAGAGTAAAGCCTAGGTCAAAATTAATTTAGCAAATATGAGTATATATAATTGTCAAACAGAATGTGCAGCATGGAGCAGACATAAGAGCCAGAAAAAGGGTGGAGAGTGTGGGGATATATATTTCTTGGCTAAAACATTCTTGCGGGTTCAAAGCCAAGTTGGCAGATCTGAAGGGAGGGGAAAGGATTTCCCTAGCTCCCACCCTTCCCAATTAATCACTGTCGGGAGGTCACGCGATTGAAGGCCGAGGCTGGGTGTTTGAAGGACCAGATACTTCCTTAATTAGGAGCCTCAACCCCAGCCATTAGAGCTAAGATAACAATATGGGTAATTACATTCCAGGATCCAGAGTATGAGCTGATTGTGTCCTAGAGTCAGAGAGGAATTCGCCTCCCTCCTCCCTCTACCGAACTTGGGATCCAGCCCAAACACAGCATTCAGCAGATAGCATGCTCTAGATTGTTTTTTCTTCCACAGGAGACCCCCTGGAGATTTTCTGAAAGCTCAAAATGGAGCTGCTCAAGCTGAGGGTCTTTACCCCCTTTGACCGCTGCCACCACATGTCAGAAACAAACACAAGAACTCACTTTCTAGGAAAGACCAGAGTATGAAGCAAAAGAAAGAAAATCAATCTCAATCCCAACTGTTCTGCATGTGGGAGTTGAGTTCCAGTAGTTCTAAACAAAACAAAACACCCACGGTGGATGTAAGCTTCTGAGGATGCCTTTTTTTTTAATGTTTTATTTATTTTTGATACAGAGAGACAGAGCATGAGAGGGGGAGAGGGAGGAGGAGGGGGAGGGGCAGAGAGAGAAGGAGACACAGGACCGGAAGCAGCTCCAGGCTCTGAGCTAGCTGTCAGCACAGAGCCCGACGCGGGGCTCGAACCCACAAACGTGAGATCTGACCTGAGCCGAAGTCGGAGGCTTAACCGACTGAGCCACCCAGGTGCCCCTGAGGATGCCTTTTAAACCTTTAAAATAGTGGCTTCAGGTGGGAATCATGCACGTCACTCCAAGCTCCCATTAACCGGACCATTTCTAATTTTCCAAATGCGTTCTTCCCTTTTTGCTGTCATAAACGACTCCTGTGTGCTTTCTCATGCTTTTCATTTTACCTGGATTAATGCTTTCCAATCGCTGTTGAAATACTTCACATTGCTTCAAGACCTACCGGCAATGCCCTGCCACCATGAAGCTTGCAGCAACGCTGCCAGGTGACCAACAAACCAACCTCCTCTGGGTTGGATTACACTCCCTGACCTCCCTCACAGTTAGCTGCGGGCCACATGGTGGAGTTCCAGCCAGTGGAACTTGAGTGGAAATGACATTCAGATCTGGCTATTAAAACTTCCATCCTCCATGTTCTTTCTCCTTCTGCCAGCTTAACGTGGACAAGCCTAGCAAACCTGGAAGCTATCTGTTGAAGATGGTAGACCCACCATATGAAGGATCCAGGTCTCTAAATGGCCATTTGGAGCAGAATCAACCACCAATCAGGAACACCTCTTTTTAACTTTTGATGCCTGAGAACCTTTTGCTGTGTTTGAGTGATTATATGTTTTGGGATTAGTATTGTAGTATCGCCTCCATTATCCTAATGAATACAACCGTTCCTTTTCATTATAATAAATCCCAAGGAACCCTTCTGGCCACTATGTTTCCTCTCACTCGGGATGGGTCTTTATGTTCATGTTGGCATTGCTGATTTGTCACATCCTTAAACTTTTCTTCCACACAAAGATGCACACTACAATCACCACCAATGTATTACAAGTTCTTTGGGGTAGGAACTACATCGTATGGACTTTTATGGCTCTTCAAAGTTGAGGATAATCTAGCACCTTGTCAGATTTGCCCTTAAAAATTTCTGTATGATTTCAGTTGACTAATATCTACTATTTAAGGAATGTCCGTGGATGGCAGAGGACAAAGCGTCTCGGTGTTGTGGTCTTCTTTTTTTCCTGTAGTTTCCTAAAAATATAACTAAGTCATTTCTGCATGTTTTATTTAAATTAGTCATTTTAAGAAAGAGAATTTCGTAAGATGTTAATAGGCTATCATGACGAGACAAAGGCATTTCTTGGAAATAAAGATCTTACAGAATTAGGGCAATGGCTAACTGAAAACAAAGGTTTGAGGAGCAGGAGAATACATTTTCCTATTTTACTGGTCTGGCCATCACCCTACCCTTATTTGATGTGATCAAATAAGACAATGGATACCAGAGCATCCTAACAGTGCCCCCAAATCTCACCAAACGAAAGGATGCTGACATACCACTTTTGTGCCTTCAGCCTAGTGCATGACTGTAGAAGTCATTCAAATATCTATGAACCTAATTATGCAGTACTATGTCATTATGTGTACACTCTGCTGGAATATCAGTGACTAATGACACTCCTGCAGCACGTGAGAGAACAGCCAAGTCAACAATGACTCATTACATCAAGCACATGAAGCATACCCAGCCGCTCTTGGAATCCTACTTCGAGAAACCTGCAATAGACTTAAAGAGAACAAGCTCCAGGCTCCTCTTCCCTTGATTTATCTTCAAATGTCCACTTTCTTGAGAGCCAAGCAGGGTTCATCATTCAAATTTCTACACACCAAACTCCTGGCCCTCTTTTTAAAAGCCCCACAACAGCACAGAGTAGAAGATATTTGCATCGTATCTATCCAACAAAAGATTTATATGCAGTTTACATTTAAAAGATTCTTATATAGTTAAAAAAAAAAGCATATAACTGATTTTGAAAGCTTTGAGCAAAAGTCTTAAACAGGCACTTTACCAAAGAGGATATTCAATTGACCAAGTAACATATGAAAAGATGCTCAACATCAGTAGAGATCAGATAACTGCAAATTAAAACCATAATGAAGGGGCACCTGGGTGGCTAGCTAGTTGAGTATCTGACTTTCAATTTTGGCTCAGGTCATGATCCTAGGGTTGTGAGATCAAGTCCCATGTCGGGCTCCACACGGAGTGTGAACCCTGCTTACGATGCTCTCTCTCCCTCTGCCTTCTCCCCTGCTTGCACTCTCTCCCTAAAACTAAAAATGAAAATAAATAATATAATAAAATAAAACCACAATGAGATATGACACACCCACAAGAGTGCTATTACCACATCCTGGGGATTCATGTATTGCTAAAGGAATGCAAATCAGTATTGACTACAGTATATTTGTTTATGTGACATATTTACATAAAGGGATAGCATAGAACAGAGAAAATGAACAAACTACCACTACATAGAAAAATACGAATGCATCACAGAAATACAGCACTGAATTAAAGAAGTCAGCATAGACAAATATATGTTACATGATTCAAGTGACACATAGTTCAAAATAGACAAAACTAATCATTGACATTGGTCTAGGCAATTATTTTTTGGATATGACACCAAAAGCACAGGCAATAAAAGCAAAAATAAACAAGCAGGACAACATAAACCAAAAAGTTACTGCATAGCAAAGGCAACTACCAACAAAATGAACAGACAACGTCTGGGACAGGAGAAAATATTTGCAAACTCTACATCCAATAAGGAGTTAATACCCAAAATATGTAAGAAACTCTTACAGCTCAATAACAAGAAAACTACCAATCCAATAAGAAAAAATAGGCAAAGGATCTGAGTAGACATTTTTTTCTGAAGAAGACACACAAATGGCCAACGGATATGTATAAAGATGCTCAACATCATTAATCATCAGGGAAATGCAAAATCAAAACCACAGTGAGATATCACCTCAAACCTGTTAGAATGGCTATTATTAAAAAGACAATAGATAAGAGCTGTCAAGGATGTAGAGAGAAGGCACCCCTTGTACACTGCTTTTGGGAATGCAAATTGGTACAGTCACTATAGAAAATAGTATGAAGGTTCCTCAAAACTTAAAAATAACTACCACATGATCCAGCAATCTGACTTGTGAGTAAATACCCAAAGGAAATGAAAACAGGATCCCCAAAAGATATCTCCCTATCCATGTCCATTGCGTGACTGTTTACAGCAGTCAAGATGTGGAAACAACCTACATGTCTGTTAACAGATAGTGGATAAAAAAGATGTGGTAGTGACATACAATTACTGTTCAGCCATTAAAAAAAAAAAAAAGAAGGAAATCCTGCCACATGTGACAACGTGGAGGGATCTGGAGGGCGTTCTGCTATGTGAAATCGGACGGACAGAAATAGACAAACACTGTATGGTATCCCTTGTACATGGCATCTAAAGAAAAGTCAGACTCCCAGAAACAGAGAATAGGTTTATGGTTGTCAGGCCCTGGGGGCGGGGGGGGGGGGCGGGGGGGGAGCGCAGTGAGGAAACTGGGAAGACGTTGGTCAACGGGCACAAACGTCCAGTCAAGATGAGTAAGTTCTGAGGGTCTCATTACAGCATGGTGACTATAGTTAGTAACACATACTGTACGCCCGAAACGTTCCGAGAGCAGCATTCTCATCCGAAAAGAAGTAACTATGTGAACTATGTGTAGGGATGAGTGAGTTCATCAACTTGACTGTGGTTACATCTGTGATAATCACCGGTGATACAAGTCAGGACAGCCGTTCTCTCTAGAGAGGAAGGAGGAAGTAGGCATTGAAAAGGGAACAAGGGAACTTCAGGAGTGCTCTTTTGCTGCTTGATCAAGATGGTAGTTGCATGGAAATACTCCTTTGTGAAAAGCCCTTGCGTGATGTTGGAGTTGTCTTTCTCTTGATGTACATTATACTTCAATAAACATTTACTTAAAAGAAAAAGCCCACTGCAGTATTTATGACTAAGTGCATGTTTGAATTGGTCAGGTTTACGTAATCCCAAGAAATAAACTACCGAAGACGGGGTTTGAGAGCGTTCTGGATATGCTGGCTAATATCTAGCAGACATTTACGCCTCGCAGGACTGCTCGAATCAGCCCGTCAGTATTTTCACTCAACGAGTTCATTCCCAGGTCCCTTCTTTGATGTCTGGCACTCCTGGCTGGGGCTGCTCTAAGGTAAAGAAATTGAGTTTGCATCTTAAAAGCATTTCTAAGACAGTCTACTCAACGCACAAATACGAATTAGGCAGAATTCAGTTCGGCATTATCTTCCAATAGCCATCTTAAAGCGTACTCTTCCCCTCCCCCCATTGAATCAATCTTTATTGATTGTCGCTGAGCTACTATGCTAAGCACTGGGACACAGTGTTAAATCAAACACCCGTGGCTCCTGCCTTATGTGTCTTATGACCAGAGACTAACCAACACATATAAAAATTTTATTAGGATGTGCTATGAAGGGGAGATTCTCATCGGTTGGGGTGGGAGAACTTTAGTTACGAATTCCTAAGGAGTGACATTTGACCTGAGATCTAGAGAATGAGTATTAGCCATCTAGGGGTCTTAGAGGGGGGTCCATAAAGACAGGCCCTGGGACCCAGGTTCCTCTACTAGAAGTTTACCGTGGAGAGGGGTGCCTGGGTGGCTCAGTTAGTTAAGGGTCTGACTTTGGTTCAGGGCATGATCTTGTAGTTTGTAAGTTCAAGCCGCACATCGGGCTCTGTGCCGACAGCTCAGAGCCTGGAGTCTCCTTCGGATTCTGTGTCTCCCATTCTCTCTGTTCCTCCCCTGCTCACACACACACTCTCCCTCTCTCTCAAAATTAAATAAAGATTTTTTTTTAATTAAAAAAAATTTATAATGGAGAGATGGGTAAGGGCTGGGAGTGTAGGACAGAGAAGGGGAGGAAACCAAGCAATAGCGTGATCTCAGGCACAGCTGTGCAAGAGATCCCAAGATCTCTCTGGGACTCTGGATTGTAAGCCAGGCCTCAGGATTGTCCTGATCTGGGACAAACTTGTTGGTCTTTCAAACCCTCACTATGAGCTACTGGTGTGAAAGGCCCCCGGGGGAGAAGGGCTTAAACTCACAGGCACTAAAGTCTACTCCTGAACTCACCTTTTGGATGGAGCCATTCACACTTTCAGGTAAAATAAATATAAACTGGGGGGCTAAGATGATCACATTAGTTTTTCAACAACATATATAAACTTGAGTAGAAAGCCGCCTGGTCCTGAGGCTTGTAATAGCTCAGCCTGGTCTAGACCTCAAAACTCACATATTAAATAACACCCTCCCTGCCTGTCTTATCAGAGAGGTTGTAAAGATCAAATGCGATAGTAAATAATGAAATGAAAGGGCTCCAACAACCACAAAATTCCCTACACAGTTACCACAGGATCACTGTTCTTTGGTTTGGATCTTTCACTTAATTCAAAGGGAAATGGACATTTCATTTAAAGAATATTTACAAGCAAAACCCAAGAGATAATGGCATGTCTCATGTTCCCTTTAAACGTCTAGTTTTTGGCCACTTGAAAAACAAACAAAGGTGGACCCCAAACCCAAGGGTCTTTGCTGCTTTATCTAGAAACTTCTGCACTTACATTTTAGATAAGTGTTATGGGGAAAAATAGGATCCTTCTCAATTTGATTATAAGTTTTGTTAGGAAACATAAGGCAGGCATATTTCTGAGGATCTTGACTTTGTTTAAAAGAAAAAAAATGGCTTTGGGAAACTGACCAAAGATTCAAGAGAAAAATATGTAAAATTGAAACAATCACAGGTTTACACTCCCAAGCTAGTAAATAATCTGGAACCCTATGTCTGGGAATTAACAAGTGTCTGTTTACAATCTTGACGCTTGAATACTTTGATGTAAACTGTTTCTGGTTCTAATTATTTTCAAAGAATACAAATTGTTGAAAGGCAAGGGCTGGTGAGTTTTAAGTCCCAAGAATTCCAGCTAAGCTGAGGCACAGAGAGACAATATTCAGCAGTCGTCCAGCTTCCTAGGAGATGGCTTCCTTGGCAGCAGAAAGGGAACTGCCATCTTGTATTTTCGTTTTGCTTTGAATTTTGGGTTATGTAGACACCTTACTGAAGCTTTTTAAAAATGCCTATAGAATACACTTGGAAGATTTAGAATCAATCCATTCTCTCTTATAGAAAAAAAGTAGTAAGAAATGATGTGACAACCTGAACCTAGGAGATAATGTGTCACAGTAAACAAAACTTCTTCTCTTTCTTAAAACCTCTTCTTTCTTTTTCTCTTCTGGATTCAATTAGCATCTTTTCCTGGAGGGTATTATAGAAATCTTATTGATCCTGTGCCATAAAACAGGAGAGAAGGGACATCTGGGCTTTGGACATTAAATAAATGTACACTGACTATAAATGGATACTCATTCCAAAAGAAGAACAAAGCCCAGGGTATGCTAGGATTTGTATAATGCTACACCACCATTCTGTGGCTAATACCACAAGCAGAGGATGAAAGAGGATGGTATTATCAGTTTTCCTACAGCAAACATCTGTTCCTTGCTCTGGTATTTCATATTGGAGTCAGTTTCAGCAGTGTCACAGGGACCTCAGTGTTCTGTGAGATTATTTTGACCCTAACTGGTTATTTTAAATCTTTTCAGTCTAAATTTGACAGAAGAGTTTTGGCAATCTATCCCCATAGTATTTTGAAAGGGGGAAAGAAAAGAAGAATGAGCAGAATAGTCCACATGCTGGGTCTAAATAAAAGGAAAGATGGATGAATTTAATTAGTTAAAATTTGTAAAAATTTCTATTTGTCAAAGACACCAAAAATCAGGAGGTAAGTCGTAGACTGAGGAGCCTGCAATCCATGAAACTGAAGGATTAGTAGCCTACTTAAATAAAGAAGTCCCAAAAACCACTATAAAAAGCTCAATTGACTCACACAATTCACAGAGAAGGAAGATTAATTGGCCAACAAAAAAATATACAGTAAGTCAAGGAAATGAAAAATTTAAAAAACCAGACATAATATCACACTTACCATGTAAAAAAAAACCTAATAATTCTAAGTGTTGGTGGGAATGTCAGAGGAAAATGGAAACCCAAATATTGATGGCAGCATTGTAAATTACTACACTCACTTTATAGGGTAATTTGAGAATTCCTAATGGAGTTAATAATACTCTATGACCCAGCAAGCCCACCTCTTGGTAACTGTCTTAGAGAAACTGGTATATGTGTGCACAAGGAGGCATGGTTCAAAAATATCTATTACAATACTGTTGATGAGAGAGAAAATGAACTAAACCATAAGCAACCAAATTGTCCATCAGTAGGGGAATGGACAAACTGATTGTTTATACAGCATCAAATAAACAGCTGTGATTCAAGGTCCCCAATGCATACACTGCAACACACACACACACACACACACACACACGAAATTAAATATGTATTTTTGTCTTGCAATAGTATCTTAGATTGCTGGTATTCCATTGCTATTTCTCCCTCACTGGTTCAAACAGAAAACCTAGCAGATATCATTCCTACTTCTAATAAAAGGATTCAGATATTTGCAACTCTGGAGAATTAATGAGACTAAATAACTAAATGGAGAGGCCTGATACCTGGTTCAGAGAACCATCCAGAACCTGCCTGTGCCACCAGAGCACAGAAGAACTAGGAAGATCTTCTCCCATAGTTAGGCCTCTAGAAGCAGAAAGGAAGTCCAATGACCATGGCCGCTATAATGAATTGGCCCGGCCGTTTCCCGAGATTCTTAGGTCTTTCCACCTGTACACATGAACCTCAAAACCAACTTTCCTTTCTTCCTTCCTCCTTTTTTTAGTTAAGAGATGGTGCTTATATTCTGTGCAATATAAGCATTTCCTCCTCCCTTTTCTCCTGCTAACCTGTCCATCATTCAGCACAGAGAAGAATTCGCCGGTTGTGCCTATGGTTCTTAATAGAGATTGCCAGTTCAGCTCACTTTAGGGAGTTAGTTCTTGGTTCTTTGATAGAATGAAGACAAAAAAACTGTTGGACACAAAGCACTCAAAATTCTTAGAGGCGATGTCTGCACAGAGATACAAAGAGCTTTCGATCTGGTGGGGTTCCCGCAGGGAATGTGAGCAGCATCTGTCCGTGTTGGTTTGGGAATGTAATAGACCACATAAGTCATTCTCCTGGTGTTTTATCTCATGGAAAACGCTGACCTGTGGCCTAATTGATGATCCGGGTTGCGGTTTCCAGGGAAGTCAGAACAAGTCATCCAGTGGCTCTCTCTAAATGGCTCTGATAAAATGAGCATTCATCAGGGAAAGGAAGCCATCCACCTAATAGGTACCCCATATTCAAGAATGCACCTACGCTTCCAGGATTTCCACCTGTCACTCAGCACTGGGTTTAATTTTGCCAATAAGTATAAGGAAAGCCCATGCCCCATGAAACTCTGCTCTAACATTAATTTGTCTTTAACTTTCTTTTGGTTTAATGACACAGGCTGATGAGGAAAGCAACTGTTGGGGGGAAAAGTTGATGTCTTTTATGGGAAATGAGTTTCACAACCCAAGGTAATGCTGAGTGGACAGGAAAGGTAGGCAAACACGACTGCCTGTGGGATCAAGTCCAAACACCTTCACAGGAGGATGGGCTCTGAGTCATGGCTGCCTGAGTCTCTGTCTAGCTCTACCCTTCTTGGCTCTGAGATCCTGGCCAACTTCCTGAAATTTAATAAGCCCACTTCTTTCACCTGTGAAGTGGAATGACAATGGGAGGGCTCAATGGGGTAATGCTTGGGAAGCTCCAAACACCCCAAGCAAGGCAGGGACATCAGCGAGGGCTATAAGCATAGTTGCCTCCACAGCTGCTGCTTCCTGCCCCCTCCCCCATCCTCCCGCCCTACCAAGCTAGTATTCTTCTAGAATCTTCTCAAAGCATCATGCAGCTTCAGATCCTTGTATGCATAGTTCACTTAGGTGCGGACACTCTTTGTGTCAGTCAGAGTCCCAACAGGAATAGATGATCCACTCAAACTGAGTAATTTGAGGAGAGTTGACAACAGGAACTGTTTACACAGGTGTGGGTGGGGGAGAGGGGAACACAACGACCACTACACAGCAAGTAACATCACCCGCCCTCAGATTCCTTTCTGGAATCCACAGACGGAGCGGGGTGGTCAGGGATGCCCGGCAGGAGCCATGACCTTCAGAAGAGGCATATTACCAGTGTACAGACTCCTCTGACATGGATATAAAATGTAATTTACATTCCAAAACTAAGACCTTCAAATACCAATGGAAGCAAGTACATGAGACCATTGAAAGTTCAGGCTAAGATTAAGTTATGGTGGATGAATTTCCAGGGGGATTTGCATAGGAAGGGTTGACTGAAGAGATGGATTACCTTACTTCTAATTAAGTGCATGTTAGCTTAGCAAGTCCAGAGCTATTATTTTATTACGAACAGGAAGGAGATTATGATAAAACCGGTCTCTCTTTCCTTTTGTGTGATTTCTGAGAACTGAAATGCTTATTTCACAATAAAACTTCAAACAGAGTAAAGTACACATTTCTTATGATTGCAAAGAGCACCTTATGGGGCTGATGTTTCTTTTAACATCTACTGGAAAGTACCAGGTGAGATGGACCAAGAAATAGATTCCTCACAAGACTGTGGCAGGGGTGTCCTTCAAAAAGACATTGAACATGCACTGAACGCTTTTGAAGAGCAAGAGAGAAGGAATGTGTCGAATAATCTTAAGTCACATCAAGGATTCACAGCAAGATGCCTTCCCGAAGAGGGTGGATGTGAGAAGTCGGAAGGGCATGCAGGGAAGCAGAGATGCTCCCCCAGGTCCTGGATTGCAAGACGCTGTGAGCTCAGCAGAGAGGGGCAGGCCGCCCAGGGGTGCGGCGAGCGGGTGTGGTTGACAGCAAGGCTCTGTGGTACCGAGCAAGTCAAGCGCTCTTCCCCTGAGCAGTCCGGTCCTGGGGTTTGGTCCCCAGGGAGTCAGTGGGGACCAAGGAAGGAAAAGCAGCTGCTTGTATGCAGAGCAACCTGAGCAGTGCTGGTGGCAGCTGAGACCAGCTCTCCCTCAGAGAGCCTCTTCCTAGTGGTCCCTGGGGGACAGAGACCAAAATAGGTCAGCAAGAACACACAGTTCCTGAAACTGATTGGAAAAGCAGAGACTCCCCAGGGAAATAAGAAGGCCACTCAACTGCTGGTCTCCGTTCTCAGAGTTTGAGGCACGGAATATTCATTGTTTATGTGTGTAGATCCATTCTGCATGAAGACCACTGCTGGGCCTCACTGGGGACTTCGGAGAAATGTCAACATGGAGGAAGGGCAGGGTCAAGAGGAGACGGGATGGCTTCCGGACACTGAGAACCAGGGGGTACGGTCTCGTGTGAAAGGAGCAATTCTCTTTGAAAGGTCAAGGTCCCGCCCCCCAGTAAAGGGATGACAAAGATAAATGGAGCAGTAGGAGCACCACTTTCTTGAGCTAGAGCCCAAGCAGCACCCTTGTGCTAAAGGCACGCCTTCTTCAAGATCCAGTCATTTCCAGTGTCCAAAGTGTTGCGGCCCATTGCTTTTCTTAGAAAAGAGCACTTTAATGCCATCTGCTAAAACACAGTCAAAATAAATATTCAAATGTAGGTATCCTCAATAGGAACAGTGATCCCTTGGATTGTGGCGTCCTTACACAGTGTACATCCTGTGCAACCGTATGCAGCAGCTGTCCATCAGCCTCACCTGAACGTAGGCAGAGTAGAAGCTACTGCTGGTAAGTCCTCTGATCATGTTCCTGATGTACCAAGGGGTAGATCATACGCTCAATAGTCACAGGACTGACGGTGGACCTAAAAGCCTATCACAGTCTTGGAATAGTTGAAGACAAGGATTTGAATGCAACATTTTATTTTTCCCCCATCCACGTGGCCTGCCCAATAGCATTTGGTGGTGGAGAACTTGGGGAGTGTGCAGGTGTATGTGAGGCCTCACCCCACACCACACCAAACATACTAAAATACATCCACATATCATATAAAAATCTACTTTTTGCTCCAAAATGATCTTGAAAGGATTTTTATAATTCTGTCTTCGAAATGACAAGGCAACCAGTCACTCATTTAAATGACTGTCGGCAACATTTCTCCTCAATCACGCGCACTCAGGAGTCCTTTCAAAATGAGAAGCTACACTCGCAAATGATTTTCCGGTGCTAGGATGATTTCTTGGATACTGAATTCAATGACAAAGTGACGGTACATTGCGTTTCATATACATTAAACTAGGCAGTCAATTGCATCAGTGTTGCCGTTTTCTGGATTTTGGGAGCTAATAATTGTTTTCAGGTGTGTAATTTCAAGTCCCTGAATACTGCAGGCCCCAGGCTGGGGGCTGAGAAAGCTAATGAGAATTAAGTTACCTTGTGGGCGTGTGTGTGCATGCATGTGCTTGCATGTCAGTGAGAGCATGTGTGGGTGGTGGGCATGTGTAAACAATCATGTGCATGTATGTATGTGTGTGTATGCACATGTGTGTGCATGTGTGTGTTCTGAGGGTAAGGGAGGGTGCTGTAACTCATCAGAGCCCTAAATAGTTTCCTGCATAAGGTTTCCTGCGTCTTCTCCTCCACTCTATCCCCCCAACCTTCTGCATCCCCCATACTGACATTCAGAAGGTCCTACAAATTTATTTCTGACCATTCCGCCCCAAATTCTTGCAGCTAGCTCACGTTTCCTCTGCCAGTATCCAACGCCATTAATCGTGCCCATCTGGAAAGCCAGGTATGGGGACACGCACGCCCCCCACCCTCAGCCAGCACTAGGCTAGCAGTTGAGTTTCTCTCAAAATCCCACAGCAACGTTCCAAGGGTCAGAAAAAGAAATGATCATTCACTTGTAAGTGATTTTCGAGCTGGATGAAATAAGACAGTTGTGGGATGTTTTTAAACCTCATGAAATGAAATGTGCATTTGCAATCCAAATATAAGCAGCGGAATGACTCCCATATGATGTAAACGTTTATAAAGTTGCAGCAAGATGACCTCTAGAGGGGGTCCAGATAGTGTCCCGAAAGGCCTAAGCTCGTACACAAGCTTGGACAAGCTTCCTTCCACTTCCGCCTGGGCTGGTGCTTAACTATTCGGCCTCTCCAAAGAGGGGGGGGCTTCCCACATTGCCTTGAAAACAGCGATCACCCAGAGTACTCAGGAAAGACAAATTTCCAGGTCCCTCTGCTCAAGTGTCTTGAATTAGACGTCTTGCTTAGGGCCTAGGTGTCTATACTCAGAGCGAGCAGTGTTTCTTGTTTATAGGAGACTCTTATTTCTATGAGGATTTATTTAAAAAAAATAGAACAAACTATATGCAAATGAAAGTGATCAGTTAACCTGCATATACATCTACATGCTGGATGTGGATGTTAATAACTGAATTTTGAGGAGCGCCTGGGTGGCTCAGCCAGCTAAGTGTCTGACTTCGGCTCAGGTCATGATCTCATGGTTTGTGGGTCCGAGCCCCGTGTCGGGTTCTGTGCTGACAGCTCAGAGCCTGGAGCCTGCTTCGGACTCTGTGTCTCCCTCTCTCTCTGCCCCTCCCCTACTCATGCTCTGTTTCTCTCTGTCTCAATAATAAATAAACATAAAAAATTAAAAAACAAAAACAAAAAAATAACTGAATTTGATGCCCATACCGCATACTGCATAAGAAGTTCTCACGGGCTATTGCCTGATTGGGGTCTAGACGCAAATTGACACTGGACATGAGATGTAACACAGATGTGAGTCTCCTGTGTAGCAACAGGGATGGCGGCAATCGAACCCTGGCAGGCTGAGGGGTGGCTTGGAGGTCACCGTGGCGACATTTCTTGCAAACATGAGAACAGCCGGTCCAAAGCACAGCTCTGACCCTTTTAATCCTGTGACCCTCACAGGCCGGCCCTTCTCCCCTCCCGTCTTGGGCATCCACCTCTCAGAACATGGACCAGTAGGAACACTACCCGCCACTGCAGCAGGTGGCCTTGCTTTGCGGACTTCTCATGGAATGCACTCAAGAGGCTGTGCAGAAGCCTGGAACAGGCTTGAGCGTCTTGCGTGGACAAGCTGGGTTCGGGTCCTGACTCCAGCTTCCCCTAATGCTGTGGCTTGGCTAAGTCACTGCATTTCTGCGAGCTTCGGTGTCCTCATAGGTAGAAATGGTGGTGGCCATGGCATACAGCGAACACGCCAGAAATGCAACGCAAATTAACAGGTGGAAATCCTCACCCTGGTTGGGGAGAGGGAGTCTTTTGAGGATTTTCCAGGAAAGCAACCACCCATGGGTGACAGCCTGCAGGGAAATGGGGGCTGACTGAGGGGTGTGCACCTGAGCAGCAGCTGTGGGGGATCAGGACCGGCCATCTCCACACTCCTTGAGGGTCACGTGGACTGCCCAGATCGTCTCCTGGGAAGGTGCTTTATGGGAGCTGCAGGTGTTGCGATCCAGGGAGCCCCGGCAGAGAGCACGCCTAGCTGAACTTGACAGTGAGGGACAGAGTCTATGTTTTCCGGAAGAAATCCTCTCCGCTGTTAGCCTCCAGGACTCCGGAGGCTTACGGTTCCCAGACACACCTTGCTTTCTGCTCTCTGGGACTCAGAGACACGGCTGCCCTCACTCCAGCCAGCTGACTCCTAATCATCCTGTAAGCCCCAGAACGGGGAGAGGGCCCTCCTGAGGATCCTCGAGGGTGACGGGAGCACCCCACCCCAGGAGCGTCCCTCCTCTCTGCAGTGCCAGCCAAGCTCCCCAGCCACAGCCTTTCCCTGCTCAGGTCCTTGTCCGTCTCCTCCGCGCAAGGGGCTGTGTCCTCTGAATATCAACACCCAGCACGTGGCCAGGCAGGGTCATCAGAAACTCGGAGGTGGGGAGATTCCAAGGTACGGAAGCCCACCACCTTTGACAATCACCGAAGGCAGAGACAGGGACCCCTCAGGCAGTGGGCGACGCCTCAGGCCAGAAGATCAGTTTGAGAACCCCGGGCCTTCCCGAGCCAAGGACCAGCAAATGCAGGTTTGCAAAGGAAATCAGCACGGGGCTCCTGGGCGCTGGGTGCAAACCCGTGGGCGGGACCAGGACCCTGCCTGACGGTGCAGGGGCCTCCCTAAGGGTCTCCCCCAAGTCCCCTCAACCTGGATGATTTGGCTAATGTGGCTGCTGCTGGACCCGCCAGAAGGGACACACACTGCCATTCTGACCTGTCCTGCAGGGCTTCTGCTTTCTTTACTGGGAATAAAGCTCAAGAAGGTGGAATTCAGAGAAGGGAGTGAGTGTACGGTCAGCTGTCATCAGAGGAACCAACATCCTCCTCTCCCCCCCACCCCCCGGGAGAAGCCCCTTCCCCCTTCAAAGCCCCTCCTTCTTTTCCATCTCTCCCAAATTAGCCATCTCTCTCCTGTTGGATTTTAACCCTGAAGGGACACCAGTGCTCCCTTTTCTCTCTCCCTCTTTGGTGCTACAGGTCTAGAGGCGGGGCATTTACTCCCGAGGAAGGGACAAGAGATGGAGCGTGGGTCACACATGATGAGAATCTACCAAGTAGCAGACACCGTGCTGGCCGTGTCCCCACACTGACGCACGGACACCCTCCCAGCTCTGATTCGTGCGGCCCATCCCAGAGGCTCTGCTACAGGGGTGGTCTGGAGGCTAGAGTGGGGTGTCCACTGGGGAGACTGAGCCAAGGGTCACTGAGTCACTTGCCAGTGGCACTGAGGAGGCATTTCCATGGAATCTCTATAGCTTTGCAATAAATTTTTTCCTGGTCATTGCTCTAACATGATTCATCTCCACCCCCTGGAAACCAAAATGCCTGGTTTTAAACAACCATTATCACCACCGGCTCCCAAACCGAGGTACCGTGTGATGAAGCAGTTTGTCCAACGTAAGAAACTGGTAAGGGGCCTGGCAGGGATTCAGGCCCTGACCTACCTGATTCCAGAACCTTCCTCTATGCAATGAACTGTGCCAAGACGTTCTTCAGGGCCCCTAAGAGCACCCTGGGATGTGCTCTGCCTGTAAAGAACACCATTTATAAAGCGTGCTGGATCAGAGCAGTGAGGACCCTTGGGATCCTGGCTGCCAGACGAAAACCACAGCTCTCTCCCGGCAGTAACAGCGATAACCACAACAGTAACGTTCAGTAAGCATTTACTACGTGCCGAGCGCTGGGCTCAACACCGCAGAGTGAATCTGATCCCGTTTATGCTTCCCGTTTTTGGACGCAGACGCTGGGGCTCAGAGAGGCTGTGTAACTTGCCCAACGTCTCAGAGCTCGGAAGAGAAAGTTCTGTGGTTCAAAGCCAGCTCTCTCTGAGCTGGGACACCACTCCCCATACCACGCCAAGGCCGCAGCCAGACAAGCCTCCTCTGACATCTTCAGGAGGCCGTGGGTGGCTTGCAGAATTCTCCACGGCCCGGAGGGGAGCTGGGCGAGTGCACGTAGTGGGGCGTGAGCGGTGAAGTTCTCACCGCAGGTCAGAAGGCCAAGTTGTGAGACGGGCTTTTAGTGACAAGGAAGAAGCCAGCAGCTGGAGGCACCAAGCGGGGTCCCCTGAGGCTCCTTCCCTCGAGCCCGATGACAGCAACCCCCACTGATTTATGCTTCCAAGCAGCACGCAGCTTGCAGGCCCCAAGGCCGCAGCCGCGGGGAAGTGGACGGGCTGCGGGGGGGGGGGGGGGTGTTTTCCCCGCACGCACCAGTTCCCTTAAAAGGCCTCCAGTGCATATACGGTTCTGACATGAGGGCAGAGCCACTGGACGGCGAGGCCTCTCTTCCCTTATATGGTCAAGTATGACAATGGCACCCTCCCTGCTAATTTATGGAGCACACGAACAGAGGAATGTTCCCCAGGAGGTGGGGGGTGCTTCGCTCGGGAGAAAGTGGAAAGCTCATCCCACTGCCTGAGGACTTACCAGACCAAGAGGAACAGAACGTATACTCACTGAGGTTGCTGTTCTGCTTTGTTTTTTAACTCTGAAGAATAAACACTTTTGTTCCTCTCTCAAAAATACCAACACATCCTGAAGCCAAAAGAATATACAGAAGGCCCCCCGCCAACTGAGTATCAGAGAAAAATTGCTTTATTATTTATTTATCTATTTACAAGGTTTTTTAAAATTTTTTATGTGTTTTATTTATTTTCGAGAGACAGAGAGACAGCACGAGCAGGGAAGGGTCAGAGAGAGAGGGAGACAGAATCCGAAGCAGGCTCCAGCCTCTGAGCTAGCTGTCAGCACAGAGCCCGACGCGGGGCTCGAACCCACGGGAGATCATGACCTGAGCCGAAGCCGGCGCTTAGCCAACTGAGCCAGCCAGGCGCCCCTACAAGTTTTTACTTACAAAATCTTGTGGAATTGATCCTTCATATGTTTGCCCACTTCTAGCCTGGCCTTGGTTTCCCTGCTAAGTGCATGAGTGCACAGACACGCGCACACACACACACACACACTGCCTATGTCCAACCACTCAAGCATCTGAAAAGAAAGGACAATTTCATTCGAAACATAACACAGAAATAGGACAGAGGACCCGTCAGCCATGCGAGCTCCCATCTCCTATCTATAAAAGGCCTTAACCATGTTGTTCAAAGCCCTAGACCAAGTTCTCCTACCCCGCCTCTGTCCTGAGGGTGGAACCAACAGAGACAAGAGGGTGTATTAGATTAGAATGTTCAGGAAAGTGCTTTGTGTGTCATAAGTCATATGATGTCCAAGTTCAACACTAAGGTAACGCCCCCTAGAATTGTGGTTTCTCAAGTTACTATTTATTATTTTTACTTAATACACAAGTAGGTTTCTTGGGTGTATCCAAATATAAATTACGTCACTGTTTAAGCTCTTTTTACCCTTGCTATAATTCACTACTGTTTGCTCAGTCTCAATCTCTTGCTGAATCTACTTGGAGTGCACACTGGTCCAAATGACCAAATTCTTCTATCCAGCCTCAAAGAGCCAAGGATCTGTTGAACGTCCTCTACAGATTTTAATGACACGTTGTACAAATCAGGAGAGAAAGATTCAGGCTTTTATCACATAAGCACATATACCTCCACCACTTACAAACTGCATAGGGGCCTAGAGCACCCTGAATGAAACCAAATAATTTTAAAAAGTACTTGGAGATCCCCAGACAGAAAGTTCAGTACGAATAACGACACTCAAAAAAAAAAGGACTATGCTTCTTTCAACAACTCCCCAAATGAGATGTATTTATAAAAGCATAGCCCAAAGGCTCAACTTCTTAAAACCAGAAATTTAGAAATCAGACCCCGCTGACATTGAATCTGTATCCTCATCAGAAAAGGTTCTATTTCTAGAACAGCTCATACAGTTCAGACAATAAGAAAGCAGTCCTAGTGCGCACAGCAGTATCTCTACCCCACAGCTCTGTGTCATGGCTGCAGCTGAGGCAGAAAGAGTGAGCAGGGGTGAGGAGAAAATGCAGGAGTCCTGAGTCTCGATACCCCGGTGAGGGAGCTCCTGGCTACCCCAGTGTCCACAGTGTCCCCAGAATCTTCACACTGTATGGGGCTGAGAACAAGGGCTGTTAGGAGCATGTCAATTGCCCAACTTTACACATTTTTAAGTATCTGCAGCTTCAACTGAGAAAGTTACCTTTCAAAGATGAAAATCAAATAGCTGGTGAGCAAATCTGTAGGCGTGACCACCTGCATCAGAATTACCCAACTGTTTTGTTTAAAATGCAGGTTCTTGGGTTCCATTTAGCCTAACTGAGTCCAAAACTCTGGGGCTGGAGCCTTGGAATTGCATTTTAACAAGGATCTCTCCACCCACCCAATCCCCGTAAGATTCTTAGGCATGTTCTAACATTGGAAAATCACTATTATAAGCACTCAAAAAAAATCCTGTTGAATTAAAGGCTGTTATATCCAACTAAAAAATAGAATTCTAAAGTATAATTCTAAGATTTGTAGCAAAATGGGATCTTAGAGAATAGTTAGTGCAATCTCTTCATTCTTTACATAAAGCAAGCCGAGCTCCTGGCAGAGTAACGGAGCTGCCTCGGGGTCTTACTGCCAAGTTTACGGCAAAGCCCTCTCGGAGTTCCTGTCCAAGGTCAGTCCCTAGACTATTGCTTTTTCTGCCATCACCGTGAACACCTTCCCTACCCCTCCTTGCACCACACCCACACCATCCACACACTCTCCAGGGGTGATCTGCGGATCCAATATCCAGCCCCTTCTCCAGGAAACAGAACTTTATGTCTGCAGAACTCACCCCTCCCCCACTGCATGTCACTCAAGGTGACCCCCTTTTCTCTGGCCCAAGAGCAAGCATGTAACTCAAAGCAGACCGACCGAGCACATGCTGACTCATGAATAAAGGGAAAACGGGGACAGCGTAGGGAGTTTCTTCCTTGATCCAGAAGGCATTCTCTGAGGAATCCGCCCATACATAGTCCCTGCCATCCACGCTCCTACTACTTTGGAGACTAACCTTTCCTTTGATTCTGAGTTACTCCTCATCATTCTAGTACATTCTTTTTCAGTAACCTAAAATTGGTCTTGTTACTTATACACCAAGAACCCTACTTGACCTCTCCTTCCTTAACCTCAAATCATAAGTATGTAAGCATTTGGTTCTATTTGATGGAATGGGAAGTTGAGGTTAAATATCTCCTTTTGGGGGTGCCTGGGTGGCTCAGTTGGTTAACCATCTGACTTCAACTCAGATCACGAGCTTGATGTTCGTGGGTTCGAGACCTGCATCGGCCTCTGTGTTGACAGCTCAGAGCCTGGAGCCTGTTTCAGATTCTAGATCTTCCTCTCTCTCTCTCTGCCCCTCCCTTGCTCAGTGCTGTCTCAAAAATAAATAAACATTAAAAAAATTTTTTTATCTCCTTTTTGGAAACAGACAGTTTACGTGAAGTTGCGGTTGGATGGGTAGGGGTGTGGTCCTAGAAACCCAGCCTCCATCAGTACCCGGCACCCTACTCATTCCAAAAAGCAAAGTCTTTTGCTTTTGATCCTCAAACACCTCATCTCCAGACTAAAAGTCTTAAGATACTATCTGTGCAGTTGAAAACAGAAATAGTCATGAACCCACAACGGCAAAAGTAATCCAAACATCTCTTTTAAGTGGTGCACGCAATTTCAAGATCCAGCGCCAAGAAGTTATTGGGCTCACCACATCTGCACAAGGAGACAGATTCTCTTCCTTGTCAGTCTGGGTTTTATCTTTAATGTCCTCTCCCTGGGGCAGCCCAAGGGTCCCTGATGTGCAGTACATCTGTGTGCAATTTCCACATAATGGGAGTGAGGCTTAGTTATTTTAAAGCCACGAGTGCCTTTAAGAGGTCTTTCTGCCAAAACACATATGGCTCTTCTGTTACAAAGCTATACAAATATTTGTGTTTTCTGTTTAGCTTGGCAGCAACACAAAATTTCAGACTCTCTACTGCTCTTGCTCTGAAATGAATGCCTGTCTCCTGCTATAGGTTATTTGTTATTTGTTGTGATTTCCCAAAGTAAGTTCTAACTTTTTGGAGGGGAGTTCTAAAACTCTGTTGTTTAAAAGGCCCATCACTGGGTAGCTGCTCCAAAGAAAGCTATACAATCCATAAAGCATCTTAACCTTAAGAGTGAAACATGAAAAATGTATTTCCAGTTTTATCAAACCTACAGTAAGGGGCGCCTGGGTCACTCAGTCAGTTAAGCATCTGACTTCGGCTCACGTCATGATATCACAATCTGTGAGTTCAAGCCCCACGTTGGGCTCTGTGCTGACAGCTCAGAGACTGGAACCTGCTTCAGACTGTGTCTCCCTCTCTCTCTGCCTCTCCCCCACTCGTGCTCTGTTTCTCTCTTTCAAATAAACATTTAAAAAATAAACACAATAAATAGCCTACAATAAAATGAGACTTTTTGGTGTGCTTTGTCCTATCCATTTTCACATATGCATAAGTTTATGTAACTAGCTTCACAATCAGGAGACAAAGCATTTTCCATCAGCCTCAAGAAATTCTCACAAACACACTGATCTCCTATGCCCAGCTCCCCCCCCTTCACCACTGCTCTGCCTTCCCCTCTACCGTTTTATCTCTCAGGATACCATAGAAATAGAATCATACAGTATGGGACATTTTGACTCGGGCGCCTTGACTCAGAATAATCACTTGAGATTCATATCAATTGTGTTTATCAGAGGTTTGTTTTATTTTCAAGTGTTATTTCATTATATGGACATATCTCAGTGTGTTTATCCATTCACCTGTTGAAGGACTTTGGGGTGTCTCCTGTTTGGGAAATATGAATACAGCCACTCTAAATATCTATGTCCAGGTTTCTATGTAAACATAAGGTTTTAATCTCTAGGCTAAATACATAGGACTGAAATGACAGAATCATGTGTCAATAATCTATTTAATAAGCACCTGACAAACTGTTTTCCAGAGTGGCTATATATCCTGTTTTTCATTCCCACTAGCAGTATATGAGAGTTCCAAATGATACACATCCTCGACAGCACTTAGTATTAGCAGCCTTTTTTATTTTAGCCATTCTAATCATTACATTGTTGTATCTCATCCTGGTTTCAGTTTGTATCTCCGAAAGGCTGATAATGTTGAATATCTTTTCATGTGCTTATATCCTCTTTGGCTCAAGCCTTTTGCCCATTTTTAATTGTACTGACCATTCCATCCCTTCCAATATGTTGAAAATATTATTGTCTCCCCTATGAATTACTTTAGCACTTTGGTGGCCATATTTATTGAGGTCTATTTCTGAACTCTGTATTGTGTTTCATTGATCTATATGTTTATCCCTTTGCCGATGCTGATTCCTCCAGCTTTATCTTCTTATTCAGAATTGTTTTACTCATTCTAGTTCCTTTGCCTCTCCATATAAATTTTAGAGTCAATCTATCCATATCTACCAAAGTCTTGTGTGAATGTTTATTGGCATTGGATGAAATCTACACGTCACTCTTAATCAGAAGATAACTGACACCTTTGATACATTGAGTCTTCTAATCCATAGGCATAGTATATTCATTTAGGTACTTTTTTAAATCACATTTTGTAATTTTCAGTATATAGATCCTATATGTTTAGTTAAATTTGTTGCCAAGTGTTTCACTTTTTTTTTTTGAGCAATTGTAAATAGTATTGTTATTTTTGTCATTTCAGTTTTCAACTAAACATTGATGGCATGTAGAAATACAATTGGGGGCCCTTGGGTGGCTCAGTTGGTTAAGTGTCCCATTTCAGCTCAGGTCATGATCTCACGGTTCATGGGTGTGAGCCACACGTCCGGCTCTGTGCTGACGGCTCAAAGCCTGGAGCCTGATTCTGATTCTGTGTCTCCCTATCTCTCTGCTCCTCCCCTGCTCATGCTCTCTCTATGTCTCTCAAAAAATGAATAAATGTTAAAGAAAAAAGGAAAGAATTACAATTGGCTTTTGAGTAATGACTTCATATCTTCTGATCTTCCTTTATTAGTTTTAGTACTTTTTGTGGATTCCTTGGGATTTTCTGTGTACAATCATATCATCTGTGAATAAAAAGTGGCTTATTTCTTCCTTTCCACTCTGTATGCCTTATAATTTCTTTTCATGCCTTATCATATTGGCTATTACTTCTAGCATAATGCTTGAACAGTAAGTGATGAGAGTGGAAAAACTTCTTTTGTTCCTTAGAAGAGAAAACCATTCTGTTTTTCACCATTAAAAATAATTTTAACTGTAGGTCTTTTTGTAGATGCCCTTCATTAGATTGAAGAAGTTCTCTTCTATTCCTAGTTTAAATGGATGTTGATTCTGTCAAATGATTTTCTGTCTCAATTGATATGAATGTGTGGATTACCTTGATTGATTTGTGAATGTTAAAGCGGCTTCACATTCTCAGGATAGACCCTAGATTTTTCCTTTTATATACTGCCAAACTTATTTGGTTAATATTTTGTTAAGGATTTTTACATATATGTTTGTGAATGATATTGATCTGCATTTTTCTCCTCATACACCATATTCGTCTAGTTTTAGTGTCAGAATAATGCTGGCCTCATAAAATGAGTTTGGAAGTGTTTCATCCTCTTTTGTTTTCTGGAAGAGATTATGTAGAATTTATTTTAATCTTGAAATAATTCACCAGGGTATCTGTCTCCACTTAGAAGTTTATTGGGGGGGGGCAGGTATTAAACTACAGATTCAATTTCTTTAATAGCCATAAAATGTTCAAATTATCTATTTCATTTTGGGTGAGTGTTGAGAATTTGTGTTTTTTAAGGAATCAACCATTTCATCTAAGTTGTTGAATTATTCCTGAAGAGTAGTTTGTACAACACCCTTATTATTTTTTTAATGTCTAAAAACTCTGTGGTGATACTTTCCTTCCTAATATTCATAATTTGTGTCTTTTCTTTTCCTCTTTGCCAGTCTTGCTAGATTATCAATTTTATTCATCTTTCCAAAGAATTGGTTTTTGGTCTGTTGATTTTCTTATTGTTTTGCTGTTTCAATATCACTGATTTTGCTGTTATCTTTTTTTTTTTTTTTGCCTTGTATTTATTTTGCTGTCCTTTTTCTGGTTTCTTAAGGTGGAAAAATAGAATATGAATTCAGATATTATCTTTTTAATATAAGCATTTAATGCTGTAATTTCTCCCTCAGTACTGCTTTACCTGCATTCCACAAATTTTTATGAATTGTATTTTCACCCTCATTTAGCTTCAAAATTGCTTCTAATTTTCCCTGAAAGTTTCTTTTATAAGTTTATTTATTTATTTTGAGAGAGAGAGAGAGGGATAGAGAGAAGGGAGAGAGAGAACCCCAGCAGGCTCTCCACTGTCAGCACAGAGCCCAATATGGGGCTGCATCCCATGAGCCATGAGATCATGACCTGAGATGATATCAAGAGTTGGACACTCAACCGACTGAGCCACAAAGATGTCCCAGAAGTTTCTTTTTGATCCACAGATTATTTAAGAGCATCCTGTTTAATTTCCAAGTGTTTAGAGATTTTCCCATTATTTTTCTGTTGTCAATATTTAGTCCAATTCCTTTATAGTCAGGAATATGCTTTCCATTGTTTCAATTCTTTTACATTTTGTTATTTTTGTTTTAATGACCCAGGATATGATTTACCTTGGTAAATGTTCTGTGCACTTGAAAAGAACACATATTCTGCTGATGACTACAGTGTTCTATAAATATCAATTAGATCCAGTTGGTAGGTAATATTCAGTATTTCTACACCCTTGCTAATTTTCTGTCTAATCTACTGTTTTTGTCTGTTTTATACATTTCTGACAAAACATCACTGATGTCTCCAACTATAATTCTAGATTGCTCTATCTCCTTATTTGCTTCAAGTACTTTGAAGCTCTGTAATTAGAAGCATATACTATTAAGATGATCATGTCTTTTACCATGATATCATGAATAAAATTGAAAACCATGTCTTGGTTTTCAAAGACTTTGCAGTAGAGTTGAGTTCTCAAAGTCCATTATGGATACCGTTTAGGATCAGATCCATGCATGCTCAGCTACGGAGTGAGCCCAGTAGTTTATAAACAACTTTAATAATTTCTCCTGAATCTACCCTCTCTTTGATCTTCCTGATACTTTCCAGCTTTCCTGGGGTTCTTTTTGGTCCTCGGACAAGAACGTTGGGGCTTAATTTTTCTATTCGGTCATATACTTCCCATGCCGGCTCCTATCTCTGTGGGGAAGGAGAGCCGAGCAGTGGGAAGGCAGGGGGGCAGGAAGTAACGGTGTTTTCCCTACTCTCTCAGACCCACTTCAGGCCAGGGGCCCCTGCCAGCCATCTTACTCCTATTGCAGCCACTACCCCAGGACTTCTCGGCAGCTATGGCATAACAAAGGGAGAGAAGAAAGGGCAGGGGAGACATTTCCTCACACACACTTTCCCTGAACTAGAGAACTTCTCCTGGAGTTCTTTCCAGGCTGGTCTTGACTTCGAGCTTTCAGACTGCTTGAGGTCAAGCTGGAAGGTAGGAGACACACATACAAAGGTAAACTCCCCACTAGTTTGGTGGTACTTCAAATCCTGGTCTTCTCCCCCAATCTTTCTGCTACTGTTGGCTTTTCAAAGTCCTCATCTAGGTGTTCCATGCGTCCTCTCCAGGCTGTGTTGCTTCATTCAGCCAAAGACAGGGTGGATAAGGTGTGTTTACTCCTTCTTACTAAAAATTAGAACCAATGGAGGGAGTTTTCTAAACAGTCAGATTTCCTGGCTCCATACCAGACCTACTGGATCTACTCCCAATTTGGGAGCTGGCAAGTAGGGGACAAAATGTAGATTTGGGAGAAGCGCCACAGGAGATGTTAGGTGCACATCTGCACTTAGAGGCGTTTCTGAAGAAGGGATTGCAAACTCAAATGCCTCCACCGGCCACATAAGGAATATATATGTTAGGGAGTCAGTCAGACCTGTGACACCAGGGAATGATCAGGACAGTCCAGGTGCTGGAGGCAGCCTCCACCAAGCCCCACACAACTATTCCTAAGGGAGAAGGCAGGCCCAGTCATGCCGATGGCAATCTTTGAAGAAAATAATAACAATCTGGTTTTTATGTATAAACCTCCTAATTTTTAAATGTCAGCAAAATAATTCAAAAATAAACCTGCAGGGCATCAGTGTGCTATTTCTGGTCTAGAGAAAAGCTGGTAGCACTTCTCTAATTTGGTTGTGCATATACAGTTGATGCATGCAGGTGTGGATGCAGATTCATTTATACATCCCTTTGAAAATGAGAAGGACAGATGCCATATGTTTTCATCCATAGGTCTAACAGGAGAAACCTAACAAGGGACCATGGAAAGGGGAAGGGGGAAAATAAAGTTAGGGAAAGGAAGGGAGGCAAATCATGAGAGACTTTTGAATACTCAAAACAAACTGAGGGCTGAAGAGGGAGGAGGAAAGGGGAAGGGGGGTGATGGTCATGGAGGGGGGCACTTGTGGGGAAGAGCACTGGGTGATATATGGAAACCAACTTGGCAATAAACCATTAATAAAATAAATAAATTAAAATAAATAAATACATAAATAAGAATACAAATAAATATTCCTAATGGAAAAAAATAAATTGGGGAAAACTAAAAAAATAAATAAATAAAATAAAATTATTCTTTCTCTTTAAAAAAGAAAAGAAAAGAAAATGGGGGGTCTTTATCTTTGAGATACCTAGAGCTCTCCCACATGTCACAAAGCTAGTCAGTATTTAGACACTTTGAGTTGTAGCAACATGTATTCCCTTTGGAAATAAATATTCGGCAACTTATAGACCGTTGCCCACGCACTGGGCTTCCTGACGTGTTACTAAGAACTCCCTTCCTTCTAAGGCATGCCATTTCATGGAACTTGTGAAGCTTCCTTCTTCCCACATATAATATCCTTTATCAAAGCCTCTTCTTTCAACAAGAATGAGAGAAAATGAAACAAGAGGAAAAAAATTAGTAAAAGAGAAAAATATCAAAAGTTATGATTACTTTCTGTTGCGAAGAATTTTTAATTTGCAAGTTACTGAAGAGTGTGGGACATGTCTCATTTGATTTTCATTTCAAAGTGATGTCACCTGATGGCGATCATGAAGTGAAATGCATAGTACAAGCAGTTTCATATACAAACCAGTCCTTAATCATTATCAATAAGAGAAAATCAGAACTTAGTTATGTATAAACACAAGACCCTATTTTTAGTGAAGGAAGTCATTGATACAGATGAAATTTAACTTAATTTACACTTAGTTCCCAGATGGTTCACTTAACTGATGAAGGCACATTCCTATCAAAACTGAGGTTAAATACCTGAATGTGTCAGGAAATATATTACGTGCAGCACAGAGTTTAGAAGTTTGGGTCTGGGAGTCAAATAAACATGAATCTGAAGTCCAGCCCCTTAAGTTACTAGAACATGACCTTAAGCCTTGGTTTCTTCACAGTTAATAATGAAAGTTTTTAACTTAGCTTTTCCGGTTACGAGGAACAAAGTCTCAACTCAAGTTATCTCAAATAACAGGGTAGGATTCTACACGGTCAAACAGTCTGTCAGAATACGCTTGAGAATGAGAACAGAAATTTCAACTGTGAGGCCAAGGCCTACAAGAAATCTAGGGAAACCCTGAGCAACCAGGCTTCAGAAATAGATGTTCAGAATCCAAAGAGGTACATGGCTTCCCATCCAGCTCATCACCACCCTGACCCAGCCCTCCTTCCTCACCTCATCCTCTGGCTTCCTCGTCTTCCATTCCATCCGCACGTTTAAATGTTATCTTGTGGGTTCTATTTTCTCATTCCTCTGGTTTCCCTGTAACTTCTGCTCACTCATGACCATCAGGGCCCCACCAGGTTCCTTCTGCCTCAAGACCTACGAGCTTCTGCTCCTGCTCAAGGAAGATTCTTACCTGGTTCTTACATCATGAAGTTACTACATTCTTTTTTTTTTTTTATGTCTTTATTTTTGAGAGACAGAGAGACAGAGAGTAAGCTGGGGAGGAGGCGCAGAGAGAGAGGGAGACACAGAATCTGAAGCAGGCTCCAGGCTCTGAGCTAGTGGTCAGCACAGAGCCTGATGTGGGGCTTGATCCCACGGACTGTGAGATCACGACCTGAGCCAAAGTCGGATGCCTAACTGACTGAGCCACCCAGGTGCCCCGAAATTACTAAATTCAACATGATTTAAAAAGGATTTGATAGTGTTGGCAATTTCTATTTGTGAAGGACTTTTTGCTCTATTTCAAAGGACAATGGCCAGTCTGTGAATTGGCCACAATGAGCTGGTTGTCCATTCTTGGCCTAATCTATTAGATTTCAAGTTCATTTATAAAAATCAAATTTATACCACCCTTTGGCATATGAGGAGTAATAGCTTATTTGTTATACGTACTCACCTTGGTCAGGATCCAGCACCACAGAGGGATCAAAATTTTAACACCAGGTTTTGTACCTTGGCTAAGTAGCACACAGATTATTTATATAACCTTTTATATAATAGGCCCCAAATCTGCTACCAATGCAAATTCCAAACCACACCTGTCTTGGTTTGAATAGATTTCAGATCTGCACTTTGGTACTTACTGTGTTGAACCAGGATTGTTTCCTTAAGAGACACTTGAGAAGTGGTAAATACTCTATTTCAGAGATGGTTCCAGACATCTATAGACTTGTTCAGCTTAGCAAGTCAACAGCGAAACCTCCATTGCTCTGTGTCCCCTTCTTCTGCCTCTGAGCCTTCAGTGAACAGAAGGCTGAAAGAAACCAAACCATCTTTCCCAACCTCTTCATTTTATTTACATATTTTATTTTTCCAAGGTTCAGTGGGAAAAACGTAGACTTTAAATGAAAGATCACTGACACACAAGTGCTATATCTAATGTGGAACCTGATTAAACCAAATCTGTTCACTGGCCAAGAGGTCAAAGGGGCCCTATCCAAGTCCTGGGGCATGTTTAAGGCCACACATAAACACACGGCCATCTATCTGATTTGAACTGCCCAAATAAACAAAATCTGGCCAAAATGGAAGTTTGCTCAGTAGTGTCTATCAGCTTTCAAAAAGCTCTAAAAGAAAACCTTACAGGTTAAATGCCTCATAAATCTTCTATGGGGAGTTAATGGATTTTTTTTTATTAATCAAGGTTAAATCAAGAGAACTTAAATTAGTGTGTTGATGGCAGTCCTTTGAAGAGCTTTTTATATTGGTTTGGAACAACCCTACATAATTATCTGAAACTGGGCGACATCAATTTGTAAATCTAAGATTCACGGTCCATTGGAGGTCAGAGATCACTGTCTGCTCCACTTCCCTTATTTCACAGGATATTCACTGCACCCTTATCTGTAGAATGCAAAGTTGGAAGTAACCTACATATCCAACACTAGGGGAATTATTGAGGACAAGATTCTATCATCATGCAGTGAAATAAACAGTTGTTAAAAAGAATATAGTATACTTAAATATTCTGACATGGATATTCATGGCAGCTTTACAGTGAAAAAAAAAAGAAATTTCCAAATCAAAGAGTGAGTGTGACCTTATTTTTTGTTCGTTTAAAAACACAAATTAAAACTCTGTGTGTGTGTGTGTAATGTTTATAAGGCCACAGATTACGATTAATAGTGGTTATGTATAGAGAAAGTGATTTTTAAAAACAAAAGCATCCCAAGAAATAGATCCCCACAAGAATAATAAAATAACCCATGCAATATGCTCATAACCTGAGGCATAATGCATGCAAAAAAGGCTCCTGGCCTATGAACAGCTCACACGTGACCAATGGGAGCTCCGGGGGGCACACAGGCCAGGGAGGCCTCGGTATTGCACTGATCTCCTGCAGCTGCCATCACCTCTACACTCTTTGATGTGGAAAATGATATTCCCTCCATCTTATATAACGTTCAACCCCAATTTTGATTCTCCCTAGTACTTCCTTTGCAACCAGCTGCCTCCTTAAGCTATTCCTGGACGGAATTTTGGAAAACCACAGCAAAGTCCTGGAAAATCCACCCTGTTTATGAGATGGAACAGACTCAGACTCTTCATTGTATGGTTTCCCCCTCCATATCGGTACTATAAATGTATTATCTGAGGTTCCTCCAAGCTTACATTCCAACGCCACAGACTTGAGAACTGTGGACAGGTTCCTTCTTTGGGAAAGCTTATCCCCAGCTAAGTAAAGCGATAACTTTAATAGCTGTGTTAAATCCTTGTGTTCTTTTCTAAAAATGCTTCTGAGACCTGGCCGAAATTTATTATTGAGGATTCCGAGTCTCCGTAGGAACCTGTGAGGCCTCTGCTGGCAGTAAAGATCATTTTGTCCCTGCCTGCTTAGCGTCTCCTCTTTGCTCGCCCTCCGAAGGGATTTTTTTTTTTTTTGGTCTCTTGCCATGTTGATTGCTGGGTTGTGGTGATAGAGAACCAGGAGGATAAGAAGAAAGAGGTAGGACTAGAAGGACCAAACTCAACAGATGAAAAAAGAGTGGAGAGAGTGGAAGAGAGAAGGTGGAGAAGGAAAGCTCTGGGTGGGCTCCGGCAGTGAGGAAGGAGGAGGGTAATAAGGGTCTTGGGCAAGATGGCCAGGGCTGTACATTGACCCACTCTGAGGTGCTCAGAGAACTGCAAGCAAAATTTAGAACTGCTTTTCATTTGCTTTTGGTTGTTTCTTTCAATATCACCTTGCTCTGACACTTGGTCACATAAGGACAGATTCATTCAGGCTATAATACATCCCAGGAAGACAGGCAGGTATGAACCTCATAAAACGGTCTCTAAAAGACCCACGGTGGTGAGGGATTCCTGGATGGCTTAGACGGTCAGGTGTCTGACTTCAGCTCAGGTCATGATCTCACAGCTCATGAGTTTGAGTCCTGTGCCAGGCTCTATGCTGAAAGCTCAGAGCCTGGAGCTTGCTTCAGATTCTGTGCCTCTACCCCTGCTCATGCTCGCTTGCATGCATTCTCTCTCTCTCTCTCTGTCTCAAAAATAAATAAACACTAAAAAATTTTTTTAAAGAGCCAAGGTGAGGATCAATATGAAAACAGCAGATTTGAATAACACTATTAGGTCCAAATGGACCTAACAGATACATACAGAACATTAGATCCAACAGCAGTAGAAAACACATTCTTTTCAACACACACAGAACATTTTCTAGGACAGATCATATGTTAGGACACAAAACAAGTCCAAACAAATTTAAGAAGGTAGAAATTGTATCAAGTATATTTTCCACAATGGTATGGAACTATAAATGAATAAAAGAAGAAAAGCTGGAAAATTCACAAATATGTGAAAATTAAACAACACGCTTTTGAACAACCACTAGGTAAAAGAAGAAATCAAAAGAAAAATTTAAAAATGTCTTGAGACAAACAAAAATAGAAACAAAGCATAACAAAACTTATGGGAGTCAAACACAGCAGTTTCTAAGAGGAAAGTTTATGTTATAAATGCACACACTAAGAAAGCAGAAAGCTCTCAAATAAACAACTTAACATTATGCCTCAAAGAAGTAGAAAAAGGAGAGCAAATGAAGCCCAAAGTTAGCAGAAGGAGGGAAATAATAAAGATTAAAGCAGCAATAACATATAGAAAATAGGAAAACAACAGAAAAGATGAGCAAAAGTAGGAGTTGATTTTTTGAAAAAAAATAAAGAAAATTGACAAACTTTTAGCAAGATTCACCAAGAAAAGACAGAGGACTCAATAAATAAAATCAGAAATGGAAGAAAAGACATTAAAACTGACACCACAGAAATACAAAGGATCATAAGAGACTACTATGAATAACTTTATGCTGGCAAATTAGACAACTTGGAAAAAATGGATAAATTCCCAGAAACATACAACCTACTGAGTCTGAATCATAAAGATATTTTTAAAATGTACACAACCAACAAGTACTGAGATTGACTCAGTGATCAAAAGCCTCCCAACAGGGGCGCCTGGGTGGCTCAGTCGGTTAAGCGTCTGGCTTCCACTCAGGTCACGATCTCATGGTTCGTGGGTTCGAGTCCCACATTGGGCTCTGCGCTGATAGCTCAGAGCCTGAAGCCTGTTTCAGATTCTGTGTCTCCCTCTCTCTCTGCTGTCTCTCTCTGTCTCTCAAATATAAATAAAAAACATTAAAAAAAAAAAAAAGGCCGCCCAACAAAGAAAGCCCCAGATCAGATGGTTTCACTGGCAAATTCTGCCAAACATTTAAAGAAGAATTAATACCAATCCTTATCAAACTCTTCCAAAAAAATTAAAAAGAAGGGAATACTTCCAAAGTCATTTTATGAGGCCAACAGTGTCCTGATGCCAAAGCTAGATAAGGACACAACAAGAAAAGAATATCCAAGATCCTCAATTAATACAGATGCAAAAATCCTCAACAAAATGTTAGCAACCAAAATTCAACAGCACATTAAAGGAATCATACACCTTGATCAAGTGGGATTTGTCCCTGGGATCCAAAGACAGTTCAATATATGCAAATCAATCAGTATGAAGCATCATACTAACATAATGAAAGATAAAAATAATACGGCCATCTCAATAGATGCAGAATAAGCATTGGGCAAAAGTCAATATCCTTTCATGATAAAACTGTTAACCATCTGGGTAGAGATGAAATACAGTTCAGCATAATAAGGGTCATATAGGAAAAGCCCAGAGCTTGCCATCCATCATACTCAACAGTGAAAGGTTCAGAGCTTTTCCTCTAAGACCAGGAACAAGACAAGGGTGCCTATTCTCACCACTTCCTCTTCAGCGGAGTATCGGAAGACCCAGCCAGAGCAATCAGGCAAGAAAAAGAAATAAAAGGCAACCAAAAAAAGAAGGAGCAAGTAAAACTGTCTCTATAGATACTGTGATCTTATATATAGGAAACCCTAAAGACTCAAAAAAAAAAAAAACCACCTATTAACCCAAAAAACTATTATAACTAACCAATGAGTTCAGTAATACTACAGAATACAAGATTAACATACAAAAACCAGTTGTGTTTCTATACACTCACAACAAACTACCTGAAAAATAAAGAAAACAATTCCATTCACAATAGCAAGAAGAATAAAATCTTTAGAACCAAATTTAACCAAGCAAGTAAAAACTATAAGACCGTACACTGAAAACTACAAGATGTTGATGGAAAACTGAAGAAAACACAAGGAAACAGAAAGATACTCCATGCTCATAAATCTGAAGAATTAATACTGTAAAAATGTCCATACCACCCAAAGCCATCTGTTGCTTCAATGAGATCCCTATTAAAATTCCATGGGATTTTTCAAAGAAACAGAAAAAAAAACAGTTGTAACATTCTTGTAGAAACACAAAATACCCTGAACAGTCAAATATTCTTGGGGGGGGGGGGTAGGGAGACGGAAGCATCACACTTCCTGATTTCAAACTATACTCCAATTACTATGGTAATTAAAAAAAAAAGATGGTACTGGCATAATAACTGACCCATAGACTGAAGAAACACAAGCAAAAGCCCAGAAATAAACCCATGCATATGGTCAACTAATACTTGATATGGGAGCCAAAAATACTCAATGGGGGAAAGACAATCCTTTCAATAAATGGTGTTGGGAAAACTGGATATATACATGTGAAAGAATGAAACTAGACCCCTTTCTTAAACCACTCACAAAAATTCACTTGAAATGGAAGACTAAAACCATAGAACTCTTAGAAGAAAACACAGAGAAAATGTCCCTTTACAGCGGTCTAAGACTCAAACCATAGAACTCTTAGAAGAAAACACAGGGAAAATATCCCTTTACAGCGGTCTTGGCAATGATTTATTTATTTATTTATTTATTTATTTTGGCTATGACAACAAGAGCATAAGGAGCACAAGCAAAAATAAGCAAATGGGAATATAGCAAACTACACTCTGTGCAGCAAAACAAAAACCCAAAAACAAAACAAAATGAAAAAAACAATTAACAAAATGGAAAGGGAATGGATGGCATGAAAGTAAATGCTTGCAAACTATGTATCTGAATATGTGTTAACATCCAAAATATACAAGGAACTCCTACAACTCAATAGCAAAAGAACAAATTAAAATGGGGTAAAGCCCCTGAATAGATTTTTCTCCAAAGATGCACAAATACCAAAAGGTACATGGAAAGATGCTTGGTAAATACCACTGATCATCAGCAAAAAGCAAACCAAAACCACAGTGAGATATTACGTCATGTCCAGTAGAAGTGCTGTGATCAAACAGACAAGAGATAAGAGACATGGAGAAAACGGACCACTTGTACTCCGTTGGGGGGAATGTAAACGGGTACAGCTACTATGGAAAAGAGTATGGAGTTTCCTCAAAAAAATTAAAACTAGAAATGTCATATGATCCAGTAAATCTACTTCTGGCTATTAATTCGAAGGAAATAAAATCACTATATTTTTTATTTATTTTTTTAACATTTATTTATTTTTGAGAGACAAAGAGAGATAGATCATGAGCAGGGGAGGGGCAGAGAGAGGGGGACATACAAAATCTGAAGCAGGCTCCAGGTTCTGAGCTGTCAGCACAGAGCCCAACACTGGGCTCGAACCCACAAACTGTGAGATCATGACCTGAGTCAAAGTCAGATGCTCAACTGACTGAGCCACCCAGGTGCCCCTAAAATCACTATCTTGAAAGATATCTGGACTCCTATGTTCACTGCAATATTATTTACAGTAGTCAAGACATGGGAATGATCTAAAGTGTCTAATGACAGATGAATGGACCAAGAAAATACACACACACACGCACACACACACGCGCACACACACACTCATACACACGCACACTGGAATACTATTCAGTCATTAAAAAGTAGTAAACCCCACCAGGTGCACCGAAATGGAAGAACCCTGAGGGTGTCCTTCTGAGTGAAGTAAGTCCGAGAAAGAAAATATCGTAGGACCTCACTTATACGTGGAATCTAAAATACTGAACCCGTAGGAACAGAGACTATGGTGACTGCTGGGAAGTGGGTGAAGGTGGTCAAAGGGTACGAGCATCCAGTTATAAGACACCGAAGTTCTGAGGAAGGGCGCTTGGGAGGCTCAGTCGGTTGAGCTTCAGCTCAGGTCATGATCTCACGGTCAGTGGGTACAAGCCCCGCGTCAGGCTCTGTGCTGACAGCTCATGAACCTGGAGCCTGTCTTCAGAGTCTGTGTCTCCCTCTCTCCCTGACTCTCCCCTGCTTATGCTGTCTCTCTCTCTCTCAAATAAATTAAATAAATAAATAAATAAATAAAAAGTTCTGAAGATACTATGTATACCATGGTGACTAGAATTAAAGATAATATATTGCATGCTTGAAAGTTACTAAGTGAAAAGATCTTAGAAGTTCTCACCACAGGCACAAAAAGTCTGTGAAGTGATGGATGTTTTAACCTTATTGCAGTAACCATTTCTCAATATATGTCAGTATCAAGGGATCACATTGTATACCTTAAGTTTAGACAATGTTACATGACAATTATATCTCTATAAAACTGGGGAGAAGGGGGGAAGAGCCATGGTGTAAAGTAGATTGCCAAAAACTATATATTGAGAAAATTTAACTAGTTGATGCATACTTGCAAATTATGGTTGATTAATCTCAAAAAACAGAGAAATTAAATTCAGAGAAGAAATTAAGTGAGAAAGTAATCTTCTGATTAGAAAAGAACAAACATCTAAAAGTTTTCAAACTCTCTGGCTATCGTTTCTAACCATAAAAGTAACACGTGCATACACTTCTAGATATGGGAAAGGAAGTCTGAGATTTCCCTTAAAAGGAGAAAGTCAAAGCTATGTTTACCTCTGAAACAATGGCCATAAGTCTCCAAATTAAAAATAATATCCAGGGAAATTTGATTCTAGAAGAGTTGATGGATGAATTTAATGTCATTGGGCCTCAAGAAAATTAGGACTAATTTAAAAAATAAGAATATTTGAAGGCCAAGGAGGAAAGCACAAAGCTTTACATAAATGTTCTAATTTTTCTCTAACTTATTTACATTTTATATCAGTGATATATTGAGAATGGATTACAGAGAATGAAAACATCTGTAAGTAGAGTTTATTTTAATAGATGAAACGCTCTGGAAAGAAGAAGCATTAAATGCATTTACTTGGTTGGGAGCTGTATAGGCCCTGCAGCAGACACAATAATTGGGATACAAAACCCAACGCACCACATGATAAATGAAGACAAATATCTCCTGGTTAAATTTTGAAATTGTAGAGAAGATGAAAGTGAATTGTATACTTCTAAAAGTATCCATTTAAAAAAATATTTTTATTTATTTTTGAGATAGAGAGAGACAGAGCGCGAGCAAGGGAGAGGCAGAGAGAGAGGGAGACACAGAATCCGAAGCAGGCTCCAGGCTCCGAGCTGTCAGCACAGAGCCCGACATGGGGCTTGAACCCACAAACAGTGAGATCATGACCTGAGCCGAAGTCAGACACTTAACCAACTGAGCCACCCAGGTGTCCCAAAAGAGTATCGATTTTTGAGTTATTTTAATAACATATGCTTATTTTTTCAGGGTGTTTCAAATGATCTATCTCAAGGAAACAACAGAAGTTTTTCAACTGGATTTTGCCTTTCAAATAAAGCCCAAACATGTGAAGAGAATACAGCCAACAATAACCAACCCAGACCCTGTTCCTCCTTCCAGAATCACAAACACTGAGCCATAGTCTAGATCACCCGCGTTCCTCTCTGCAAAACAGGATTGTGAGGTTCGTGTCCACACTGGGCTCCCGTTCAAAGGATGAGTGTAGAAAAGGGGATAAAAGCTGTCTTAAATTGCAACAACATAGATTATGTCTAAGAAAGATTTCAAAGAAAGATTTGATGGCTCTCACACTCTGGGATGAAGGCTGAGAAAAGTAGTTGCCTGTTCTCCAGATGTAGGGACAAACAGAATGAGTGCTCTGGGATCCAAGACTGCGTGGTTCCTAGGAGCTAAAGAAAAGTTGTATGTGGGAGACATTTTCACCACATCGGCTACTGCTCGCTCTAAGGTACACTTGCTCGCTTTAACTTTCAAAATCACTGACAAGACCACTGTCAGGCAGTCAGTTTTGTCTTTTGTGGGATATTAGAGCAACAGAGAGAATTAGCTGGAAGTCTGGATTAACTCCCTGGTATAAGTTTGTGCTTTATGAATTTTGTGTTAGTGGGAAGTACCATTAAGTGTCACTCCACCACCAGAGAATCTGAACTGATGTTTTGGTTGGTTGATTGGTTAGTTGATTCATTGGCTTTTAAAAATATATATTTGAGGGGCGTCTGGGTGGCTTGGTCGGTTAAGTGGCCAACTTCGGCTCATGTCATGATCTCACGGTTTGTGGGTTCGAGCCCCACAATGGGCTCTGTGCTGACAGCTCAGAGCCTGGAGCCTGCCTCGGATTCTGTGTCTGCGCCTCTCTCTCTCTCTCTCTCTGCCCCTCCCCCTACTCATGCTCTGTTTCTCTCTGTCTCAGTAACAAATTTTTAAAAAAATTAAAAATTTAAAAATATATTTAATTGTACTTACTGCTCTAAAAATGAAGAAAATTTAAACTTCACAGTAGGTATGCATTTAGTTTAATTAGAATTCTATCTCATATCCGATGCAGAGAATTAATTTTTTGGGATCCTTAATGTAATAATGGCAAAAAATGCTTAGTAAAAGCTTACTACGTGCAAGGAACTGTTCTAAGCTCCTTATTGCTTTATTTATTGCTTTCACATAAAACTTATAGCAAGGCTAGTATAATCCTCATAACAGTACTATCGCTGGAACAGACACTGAAATGTTCCATCCATATACCTTGGATCATTGGAGGAACTGAAACAAAGACAATTTTCAACTTTAGTTTGTGGAGGAGGAAAGCAAACGACAGAAAGGCGAGACTTGCCCAAGATCACCCAGCCAGGACGTAACAGAGCTGACATCCGAACCCAGCAGTGCGCCACGGACGCCACCCCCCACCCTCCAAGAAAGGTGGTAATGACTTTATGGCGTGCACTCTCCAAGACGCAAATACTCATAGGAAGTCCCGAGGATGTATGTGCATGTGAGACTGCAGAATCTGAGAGAGAGAGATTAGCAATCTCCAGTGGGTCTCCTGCAGTTGATTTGAATTAACATTCAGAGCCAACATTAAAAGTCGAGAAGCATGGAACAGAGTTTCCTCTCCTTGGAAATCCTGATTCTGTGCAGAATCACACCCTCCAGATATATATCTCCATGCTCCTGACAGGTTATTAGCTTGCAGCTGAAACAGAGGACGTGATCTTGGCTCTGGAGAAATAGGAATTAGCATGCCTGCCTGAAAGCCAGTCAATAGACAAAAATTATATACGGGCACTTTTTAAATAGGATCTGAAATGGAAAAGTTTGAAAGAATGTGCTCATCAATAGAAATTTGGGATAATGGAACCACCCATGGCTGGCCAAACTAAATCAAACACTTACCAAAATTCTAACTATATGTGCGCACATGGAATTGTAACCAATAACCCGTGTAACACCGCGGTGCGAGATTCGTTTCCTGGTTGACATTTAAAATTTGCAGATCATTGATACTCTGCAACAGAGAAAAACTCCTTAGACTCCGAGATGATCAGCGGTTAAGTGGCAATCCTGAGCAGCCAATATTTAACATTTTTTAAATGTTTATTTATTTTGAGAGAGAGAGAGCACACATGGGAGGGGCAGAGAGAGAGCAAAGGAGAGAATCTCAAGGAGGCTGAGCACTGTCAGAACAGAACCAATGCAGGGCTGGACCTCATGAACCACAAGATCATGACCTGAGCCAAAATCAAAAGTCAGACCCTCAATGACTTGAGCCACCCAGGCGCCCCTAGCACATAATATTGTTATGATCAAATAGGAACAATTAATAAATGTTAACAAATTGAGTTTCATCTGTTTGTAAGTTCAAATGCATTTATTTTTACTACACTGTACAGACAATGCAGACAGAGGAGTGTACCATTTCATGGCCAAATTTGGCGAGCTCTTTAACAAAGCATTATAAAAGGAAAGCCACAGTGTTCTAACTCAGAACGTGACCTCCAAGTAATTGCTCAACAGCACACGGGCCAGCATCAAACAATCCGGGTCTGAAAACCTTGCCTCCACAGAAAACAACGGTAATTCGAATTTTGGGTTGGAGCTGCCCTCTTCAACAGACTCTGCCTTCAGACGTCAAGCTAAGCCAACACTACAAGGGATTTCAGAGTAGACCCAAGACTGGCTCTCAGTTAGCCTTCGATCAATCACATAGACTTCCAAGGAGTCAGTTAGAAAACAACTCAGAGTTTGAGGCCAAGGAAAATTTTCAAAGCTATCTGCTCAATTTCTTTTTTTTTTTAATTTTTTTAATGTTTTATTTTTGAGAGAGAGAGAGTATAAACAGGGGAAATCAGAGAGAGAGGGAGACACAGAATCCGAAGCAGACTCCAGGCTCTGAGCTAGCTGTCAGCACAGAGCCCGACACAGGGCTTGAACCCACGAACCGTGGGATCATGACCGGAGCCGAAGTTGGACGCTTAACAGACTGAGCCACCCAGGCACCCGTAGCTGCTCAATTTCTGCTCTCCTTATCAAAGTTGTGCAGCAAGAGGCAAGGGGGCTCCATACAATGCTTTGACATGGGTTCATTCATACACAAGTCAAAACCTCAGAACTCTGATCTTGCCTGAATTGGCCAGAGGCTCCCAGCACCCATGCCCACAGCAGGTGGCCCCATGATGCTCAGTGAGATCTAACAAGGATTTTTCTGCTCCAGAGGGGATCTGGAAACCCTGGCGAGCCCTGCTGTGTCAAGGAACTCTGTTTTTGCATCCTGGCTCCTACAACACAGTCTGGACTTCTCTGACACAGAATATGGTTATCTAATGACAGCAGAGGCCCCTTCTGTCATCCTGGCCTCTGATACATGAGCTTGACTACAGACTGACAGATATTAGAGGGTAGATGACTATAATATCTGACCAGAGCGAGGGCCCGCCCTGAAATCACATTATATGAGTCAAGTCATGACTTTTAACTCCTTTTAACTCCAGATTGAAGACGAAATTGAAGACCACGTCTTCCATTCCCACTGGGGACTCAGCTCTTACAGGGCTGAGACCACCAATGCTCCTCTGCCTCTTGACCTCCGGTTTCTAGGATGAGTGCAGTCGTTTTTAATAACTCTTGGATGAATGAAGGTTTGGCCAAGTCAGGTGACTGTAAGGGGCCTATCCATCCCTAGCCATCTGCTCAGTTGATTTGCACTGAATATGCACTCACTGAGATCTCATGACAGGCCAGGCCACATTAGGATGCAAAGGTGATCGGTGGGATCCTGCCCCAAGAGGACACTGCAGACTGGCAGGAGCGTGGTGGGGCGGGGGGGACGACTCCTAGCTGAGTGGTCTTGATAGAGCATGAAGACAAAAATATGGCCACCAAATGTAGACACTGAATCTTCCTGGATGCCTTCAGGAAGGCATTTAAGCATTCTCTGACATTCTAGGAAAGTTACCAAAGGGAGGGGTTTTTGGCTAAAAGGGAAAGCTCAAAAAACAGAATAGATAAAAAACGTTCATTCACTTTGACTGCATAATCTCTCCTTTGGAACTAGTCCCAGAGAAACTGGTCCAAAAAGAAAAAGCCTAAATGTACAAAGACGTTTTTCAATGTATTATTATAATGGGGAACAACTGTAAACCATTTAAATGTCCATCAACAGAGAGAAAGTTAGCAAATTATAGCACAACCATAATGTCAGATGGAAAAAGTAGAACACAAATTTGGGGGACTGTGAATGGCTCCATATATATATATATATATATATATATATATATATATATATATATAAAACAGAGATCAGAAAGG
>NC_043712.1:80364949-80389559 GCF_006229205.1 Suricata suricatta
TTTTTTATTTTTGCTCATCATTTTTATGTATCTTCGTCAGACTTTTTACTTTTAACCATTTAAACTCCATTCTGAGAACCTTTGCTTTTACCAAGGTATCTTATTTCATTTATGTTTATTGTACATGAACACAAATCAGATATTGTGCCTATCATCTTGTTGTGTACTTTCTACCTCATTGCTAATTCTGTCTACTGTTACAGAGTCTCAATTTTATTGCTTTAATTCTCTTCAGTGATTTATCATGGATACATCCCATTCTTAATTCTGTTTATGGTTCATTCATTCAACACATATTTGTTGAATATTTAGCATATGTAGGTATGGGACAACCTGTTTTAGACTTCAAAACCATTATGATCAGAGTTCAGTGGTTTATACAAGGCTAAGAATAATTTTACGTATACACTAGTATTTTACAAAGTTGGTGCTTTGATTGTTTAATCAATAGTGCTTTACTCATTTCTATTCTCAATATAGATAGTTACAAACTATGTTAAAACTCACCACTTCTCTCTCATATTCATTCTGAACCTGAATGCAGATGTTTTTAAGTCTTACCACAGATGTAATGGAAATGTTAAGGTCTGAGGGACAGAATGACAAATGTGGAAATTTTGACATCTCCAGTCCTTTAACTAACTTCCTAAGATCCAAAGAATTCTTAACAGGCATTTACAACTGCCTTTTGGAACTGGAAAGCCCTTTAATTAACTTTTTTTAAATTAACTTTAATTAACAATGCAGTCACTTAAAATCATGCCTGACCTTCCATGATGGAGAACTTCGGAAATTATACCTTCCTCTTAATTTTATCAAGACAGACAATAATTCAAATAAGATAACACATGTATTAGAACTCAGAATTCATTGTATGTGAATGGAATATAAATGAATCCAGATTTAAATTCCAGTCTCTCTCAATATGCTTTCTGTAAAAGAAAGCTTGAGTTTCCTTCATTTATGTTTATTGCATGATGATAATGATCTTCTCCCATTTTATATGCCAGGAGCTGGCAGACTCAGACACTAGAAAACATCTGGTTGGTTACTCTAAGTTTTAAAAAAGGATTTTAGGGAGAAAAAAACTTTTGTTAAGCAAACTTTAAAAGAAAAAACTTGCTCCAGCATAGCAGAGCCCAAGCTTTGATGAACTGCGTCTTTTAAGTCCTTGAGCAGATTCAGGGTACCCTCAAAATATAGTTTCTTTGTTTTCAAATTAAGTAACCATGGGAGCCTGGGTGGCTCAGTCAGTTAAGTGCCTGACTTTGGCTCAGGTCAAGATCCCACGGTCCATGAGTTCAAGCCCCATGTCAGGCTCAGTGCTGACAGTTTGGACCCTGGAGCCTGCTTTAGATTCATATTCTCATTCTCTCTCTCTCTCTCTCTCTCTCTCTCTCTCTCTCTCTCTGTCTCTCTTTCTCTCTCTCTCTCCCCCCCTTTCTCTCTCTTCCTCTCCCCTGCTCACTCTGTCTCTCTCTCTCTCTTTCAAAAACAAATAAACATTAAAAAATGGAAAAAAAATAAAGTAACCAAATTTACAGAACTATAAGTTTGCTCAACATTCATTTAAAACTATCATCTTTCTTCTCTCCAAATTGGTGGCAGCCACGTCTTCACCTAATATCTATCTATGAAGTAAACATCTTGTATCAGTCAGGGTCCAGTGAAGAAAGCAACATCAACTGTAGGTATTTCAAACAGAAGGAATTTAATACAGAGAATCAGTTACCCAGGAAACTGAAGAGTGAGCAGCCAAAAAGAAAAGACCAGCCAGAGATGTGCAATATGAGGAAATGGCCAGAACCTCCAGGGTGGCAGAGACCAGAGAAGCCAGGTTCTGTTGCCCTCCCACGGGAAGCAGCTCCTCATCTCGGTAAGAGAGGAAGCTGGCAGTAGACAGGGCTACAGGAAGTGATGCTCTCTGAGACATAAGGTAGAGCAGGGTAGGGCAGAGATGACCTAATGCAAAAGAAAAGGACCATAACACACCTACCATCATACATGTGAGACTATGCACCCCAAGAAGAATGCAGGTGTTCCCACCCATGCACCTGTGTGCGCACGTGCACACGCGCACCTCATATGATATTACTTTGTTCATTCATCTACCTTTCCTTAGCCTTTCCTTCCAGAGAAGAAGCTATGCACGGCCAAGGCATGGATCCCAAGTTTCTCTTACTTCTTTCAGAACTTCTAAGATCCTCCTAAGACCTAACACCACAATTTACTGTTTCACAGCCCATTCAAAACCATCCACGCATTTTTTATTTTGGTGTTCCCAACCACCATATGCATTAACGTCCTCATTTTACAAATGAGGAAAAGCAGAAAGAGAAAGGCACCCAACAGGTGCATCACAGAATCAGGTCCAAAGCCTGGGACCCTTGAGGTACCAAGACAAGAGGCTCTGTTCTGCATACTGTGAATGCCTGGAGGTCACAGGTATGCAAAGTAATCTCTCCAGGCTTCCAGTCACCACATCTGGCCACAGCTAATAAATGAGGCAATACTAAATTAATCACAGGCAATGGCCAGCCTCTCTTAATCAACTTTAAGGCTTCAAATGACCCATTTAAAAAAAAAATTCATCACAGCCATGATGTTTATACTGCATGACAGCTTACAAAGTGCCTCCCCATTTCCCCATGAGAACTAATAATGTTCCTGAAATGCATCATAATCACTACCATGTATCTAACTTGCCTGCACTGGGAGTAAAGAAGTTCAAGGTCAGTGGGGCGTTCAAGGCAGCGGGGCCCCCCTTTTTCTTTTATCCCTCATAGATAATAGGAACCTGGTGGCCTGCCACATGGGTTCTGAGGAGTCCATTGCCCTCATGTGTGCTCATGATCACAATTAGAGGGTTTCTATTTGCCCAATCACGAAATCACAGCCCACACAGTAGCTCTGCCTCTGTGTGTGGAACACACCACCCTTCACTGGTTGGCCGGGGAGCATAACACAGCTCCAGGGAGTTGAGAGTCCTTGTGTAAGGGCGGAGCAATGCTGACCCGGTAGAGCGAACGGTCCATTCCTATCAAACAGCTGGGACTCTTGGGGTGCATTCACCTAAGGAGCTTGATGGTAACTTGGTTTGGTCTCTTACCAGTGACAGCTGCAAATATCTGGGTCGAGGCCTTTTCCATGCATTCGCCAAGTGTCTTTAAGTGGGACAACAGGTCAAAGGCAGCCACGCCCTTCAGGATGGGGCATCGCAGCCTAACTGGGATTTTACTGGAAAGTCTTCCAGTAACACTAGCCCTCAGCAGAATGACCAGGATTGCTCAGTGGTGTTAGGCATTCACAGAATTCTCACACTCGGGGAAAACTCCCTCTCCAAAGAGACATAAAACCCGCCCTGGAAGTGACACTCAACATTCTCTCATTTCTACCATGAAAATGCTCTCTTTTGGCTCCGAGAGGAGGCAGAGGGCAAGGTTCCAGGTGGGTGACGAACCTTTCTAGACTGGGAGCATTTAAATGGTAATTTAGAAAAGCGATAGATCCTAGTTCCCATGAAAGGCTTCCAAACACAGCTAAGTGGCCGAGGGGACGATGAGCAGAAGAGTGTGGGGGAGCCGCCCGGTCCACTGCTGCTCCTTTCGTGACTTCAGTGGCAAAATGCCCAACTGTGGCTGCGGTGACACCGCTCGAGCCATGACCAGGTCCCCACACACACCTCCAGCCCCCACCAGCTCTTCCCAACCAGGACGCCTTTCTTCTAGACACCCGGCTGGTGGTGGAAAGGGAGAAAAAGGAACAAAACCAGATCTTGGTAATCATCACCCCTATCTGTGTTTTGCTGTTTTGCCTATAAAATGTCTGATGGCGCGTACCCCATATGACTGAAAATCAGCGGCCGCAGAACTTTAAAACGTAAAACACATATAACACACACACACACACACACACACCTCAAACCATATTATCTTCTGTTCTCCTTCTTCCCTCTCAGATGACTGAATGTACGTGCCAGAGTGTCTACATCACCCTCTTAATTCAAAAATAATAATAAACTGTGGAATTGAGATCGACTGCATTATAGTAAATCAAATTGATTTCATAAGAATGTTTTAAACTGATTTTTTCCACACAGTTTATTTCTTTTTTTTAAGTTTATTTATTTATTTATTTATTTTGATGTGGGGGGAGGGGCAGAGAGGGAGACACAGAATCCCAAGCAGGCTCCCTGCTCTCAGTGCAGGGCATGACATGGAACCTGAACTCACGAACCATGAGATCATGACCTGAACCAAAGTCAAGAGTTGGACGCTTAACCTACGGAGTCACCCAGGCGCCCCAAGGACAAGTTTATTTCTACATATGCATCGGGGAGGGGGCGCCCGGTAAAGTGTTAAAAGTGAAAATTACAACCACAGTGAGTCAGTCCACCTGATCCCTACCACAGTCTCCTTCTGCAGTGGACCCTGAAGCTCCTGAAAGCCTGGTTCCTCACACGGCATGGGTTTCCCCTCTGATGGGTTCCCCCTCTGAACTTCGTCTCCCAACACCTCCTTCCTCCCTTCAACACTGACACCTAAGCCCAGAGGCTGTGGGGCCAGAGGAAGGGCTCAGGGGAGAGGGGGCACTGAGGGAGGAGCGGAGGACCCACAGAGGGGGCCTGCCCCTCCCACCACTGCCTGAGGTTCAAACTGAAGCTCAGAGCTCAGCTGGTATCAGCGAGGAGGCACCAAAGGCACAGCCCCTCCGAGCACAGGTGAGTTATGAGCACTGAGTCCTCTGGACTGAGCTGCGGGCAGGGGAGAAAACAGAAGCCTTGGGGAGGGGGGTGGTAACCCCAGGGGCCGAGTTATTCTTCTCTCCTGAATACAAAGCATCCTTTCTCCTAGAGACCTTTCGGTCTAGGATAAGCTATCAGTGACAGGGTCTGATTTCCAAAGAGCTTCTCTCTCACGCCCTTAACGCAGCATGATGGTAACTAAAAGGTCTGCAAGCTAAAAATAAGAGCCGTTGTCTGAAGAGCTGAGTGCAGGGGCAGCACCCAGGATGCCTGAGCCTGAGCTGAAACCACACTGGGAGATGATGGGGACCCCACGGGGTGATTCCAGGGAACTTCTTCCTCCGAGTTCACAGGGGTAAATAAGAAAGCATTCTGGTTCTATTGCCCAGTGAAATGGGGCACTTGGGTTTGGCAGGCTGGTAGGACCTCTGTAGTTCAAATTAGCTTGAGGAGCCTTAGGTCAAACCCAGCAAACAAAGCATGGCATCTTGCCAGCAGGGGGGTGTGAGGAGACCGTAATACAGGAGTGTGGGGGGGAGAAGGACACGGTAGACATAAAGGCCCTCGGTGGCCCCAAGAACAGCTCTGGCCCGTGTCAGGACAGAAACAGAGCAACAAAATTAAATTCCCTGCTCCTTGGTGGTATCCATCGGGCTTCGGCAACCATATGTCTCAAATGTAGTGTGAGCCAAAGCAAGGAACAGTTACGCCAAGAAGCCAGTGACAGGGAAGCGACGTGGTCCAACTGAGGCAGAGCTAAGAGGCTCTCCTTGGCTTCCTCCAAGGTCCGATGCATGCTACCAGGTCATTGAAGGTGTAGGCAGCAACAAAGTAGAAAAGCCTTTCCCAGTAGCCAGGAAAAGGAATAAGGCCTCAAGTAAAGAGGATGAAGTAAGTAGATTTTGAAAACAGGTGCTGACCCAGAATTTAGCAGAATTTACGGTGTCTGGGTGGCTCAGTGGGTTTGGCAACTGACTCTTGATTTTGGCTTAGGTCATGATCACATGGTTTGTGGGTTCAAGCCTCGTGTTGGGCTCTATTCTGACAGTGGGGAACCTGCTTAGGATTCTCTGTCTCCTCTCTCTGCCCCTCCCTGCCTCTCAAAAATGAATAAACTTAAAAAAAAAAGAATTTAGCAGCAATTATATGCTTTTTGTCCTCTTCCTGCTCAATTAGGCATAAAATGTACTCTTTTCCAACATTAATGTCTCTTCCTTATACAACTTCGTGGTCAAAGATATCTACCATCTATTTTGGAAATTGCCATGAATAATGGATGATGGGATGTGTCACTCAGCGTTCCATGAAATGGATCAGACAGAGTACGTGATCCAATTTTTTCCCAAGCGTAGACACAGCACAAGCATGTCACTTCTTCCTCAGGCCTCTTCCCTTGTTCTCTGACTCTCATCCCTGCCTTCCCAAGATCCCTTGGGTTTGGCAGGGATCTAAGGGAGAAAGAAGAGTTTCATGGGGATTTACTACATGTGCTTCTCAGCACAATTCGTCTGAAAGCACCCAGTTAGCTCAGTCGGTAGAGCATGAGACTCTTAGTCTGAAAGCTAAAAGCACAGCCCACTTTCCATCAAAGGACCTCCAAAGAGAATTGTCACTATTACTTTTTTTTTTTTTTTGCCAAGGAAACCCTATTGCACTAAACCTAATTAATTTAAAGCTGCACTTATTCCATCTAGCTTTGCTCCAGACAGTGTGAAGACACCCAGCAGACTGGTGTCCATCAAGAGGGTGGTTGTCTCATCGGGAAGAAGAACTTAGAGAAAGAATGGTGTACTCATTGGACCTGAGCTTGCCTAGTCTTCACACCTCTCGTTGGTATTTGATCTTGGCTTTCCAGCCAACCTGCTGAGCCCTGTGCAGACAGAAAGAATCTGTCAGCATTCGGAGCTGAGAAGGAAATAGCATTTTTGAGATAAAATTCCCTTTGTGGCAGATGTTTACTTAGCTTTATCAAGTGCCTTGCCTCAATAGGGTTGCAAAGGTTGTAGATTTCATAAAATAACAAAATCGCACATAATCATGAAAGCTAGAAACACCTCCTTTCAGATTTCCTGCCTAGAAGGGCCAAGATAATGCCCTAGAGCTGGACGCATTTTTGGACACAAACGTCAAGTTTCTCTACGTGCCTTTGTTGTCTTACTACCTTCTTTACATAAGCCAGACACAAATAATTGGATCTGCATGTGAAGGGCAACTGGTGCGGCCTTAAACTATATCTTCACCAAATGAGAAGAAAGAGACTACATGTCCCTAATGTCTTGGTTCGGGTTGCCCAGAAGCAGACTGAATCCTGACAAGGAGTCAAGTGCACATCGTTGGGTCTGTGGGGAGAGCAAGGAAGTGGAAGGAGGTCAGGTAAGCGAGAAGGGAGGGAAGACAAGGAAAGGAAGGAATCTAATAAAGGCCTAGCTCTCAAGCCAGTTGCCACTGTAGGTGACTGAAACTTGATCCTGCACAGTCACAGGAAGCCTGTGAAAACACGTGCCTTGGGCTCCAACTGAGGGGGCCAGGGAGCTGTTGTATTCAGACACCACCTCTCATCAAGCACACATGCGGGAGTCCCAACAGAGCCATCCCTAACTCCTTTGGACTCAAGGCATTTGCCTAATATTTCATTTTCTCTCACTATTTCAGTTGTAAAATGGCAGGACAGCATTGGCTAACCAGTAATCAGATAGGCAGCGTGTTCATGGAAGGAATTTCTTCCTTCCTTCCCCCATAAGCATCTCCCTATACGCATGGACAATCTATTTCCGATCTGAGAGCAGATCCAATTGCTTTGGATTTAGACAACATTCAATACACACCAGCCCAAATCTGAATTGGCCAACACTATGGTCTGAATGTTTGCGACTACTCCAAATTCATATGTTGGAATCTCAATGCCCAAAGTGACGGTATTAGGGAGTGGGGCCTTTGGAGGGTGCGTCATGAGTCCTCTTATAAGAGACCCCAGTGAGCTCTGGAACCCCTTTCACCATGTGAGGACATGGTGAGAAGTCTCCACACTGGAGGAGAGCCTCATGACCTTGCTGGCGCCCTGATCTTGGACTTCTGACCTCCAGACCTGTGAGAGTAAGTGTCTGTTGTTCATAAACCACTCTGTCTGTGGTATTTTGTTACAACAGCCTGGATGGACTAAGGCAACCAGTTATTTAAAAATCTTAGCAACAAAACTGACTCCTTCTGTAATAGTTTCTAGGTCCCAGAAAACACAATTTCTATTCTGAAAGAGGCTAGGACTGATTCAATTAAGTTTAATTCAATAGAAATATACCTATACATTTATATATTCTCTGTCTAAAATACTATTTAAGGCACAATAAAGAGACAGTTGTGAAAAGTATATTTCCTGTCTTGACAAATTTATAACCAAGAGCTAAGACAGAAATGTTCAGAAAGTCTATGAAACAAGGCATGTTAAAGTCACTTAAAAGCATAAATAGAATGCCCTACACCACCAAGGAGGAAGCAATGAATTCCAACTGGATGGAAATGAAGGAAACTTTCTGGAAAAATGAATCTGAGTTGTGTATAAGCTACATCAGTTTCTGTGCCTAAGAGTGACCTCTCTGCCTGTGTTCAAGGCCACAGCTTCCACGGCCTTCCTGTGGCCCAGGGGATTCCTCCAGGTTCTTGACCATGCTCTGAAGGCCCTCAACTCTAGTCAAGGGAGCTCAGTTCCAGTCATAAGGCTTTTATTTGAATTACCGGAATTCTTTTCAGGTCTTTGCCCAATTAGATACCCACCTGCCAGCCTTTGGGTTCTGGGTCTCACTGGACACTGCCTCTTGGAATAAAGGACCTTGGTTCCTCTCCCTGAGGGCTGACAGCATGTCCCACACTGCCCAGAGCTCAGCCTGGGTCTCTGGGTCTTCAGACTTTGATTTGGCCCATGGTTTTCCATCCATGGTCTAGGTTTTGCATGTGGGGAGCAACTGGACACTAGACAGTGCTAGGTCTTGAATGCCCAGCAAATAAGTGGCCAGGAAGCCAGAAAGACTTCACAGGGAATGTGCGAAGATCCAGAGAACTGTCTCCCCATTACAGGATGAGGTCCCAGCACATAATATGGTGGCCTTTTTTTATCCCGGCATTTGGCTACGTTTCTAACATCGTTCCTAACCACTAGTTTATTTCTGTATACTTTCCTGAGTCCTGGCAACAAATGCTCCAGAAACATCAAGCATCTTAGTCTTCTCAAGTGTCTTGCTAAGTTATGTCTCACACCCTTTTACTGATTGCTGTGCACTACCTAGTATGTCCTTCCAATTTTCCCTCCTGTTCCCAGGACAAGCTCCTTTTCTTGAAACCTTCTATGAGACCTTTAACACAACTCAGAACCCCTCCTCCTCTCTGAAGTCTTCTCTGCTCGGCATCCTCCAATTTTGAGCAAAGTTGATTCCTCCCTTGTGTCACCAATGTGCCTTGTACCAATTATTTCTGTAATCCTTAGTACTCATCTGTACCTCCCATTAGGCTTTGAGACACCAGCCTCACCAGGGAAGAAGTTGTGGGAAAGAGAAAGGAAATGAGTTTGTCCACGTGGGATGGGGCCAACATCTGGAATACAAATACATTCAGGTCATTATGTGGGAAATAGGAGGAATAGGGGAAAGAGTAGCCAATTGGAGATCTTTTCGTTGACCATCATTTGGGCCCACTGCCATAGTCAACAACAACAACAAAACTTGGAAGCTCCTGGATTTATCTCAACTGGTGGTCCGAATGGGCTCCAGTGATAGAACACATGGCCTTTTCAATACCTTTTGATCAATACTAGAATGGATACAAAAAATTGCTTCTCGGCCTTTTGGCTAAGATCAAGTGTAGAATGGATACAAAAGGACCTTGATTTTATCTGAATGTGACCATGTTGTTGTTGTTGTTGTTGAGACTCTCACCACCTGTGTCCCTTTGTTAGCGGTTTACAATGCCTAGGACATTATGGGCTCTAAAAGTTTTTAAACGATTGTGAAGAAAACGTGGGCTCAGGACTATGAATCTACACTTCACATTTGATTAGCAGCGTAATAATTTTTTGAGTGATTAGGATCACAGATGCATGGATATAATAAGTATACCTTGAGTTCCCTGAATTCTCCAGAAGCAAATTTTAAGTATCAGATACCAACTTTACTCTTTCACATAATGAAAAATGAGGCAGGTGTTTTCCCCTGCAAACCAATTCTACAATGCTGATGTCACAGAATATTTAATTAATTACACATACTGATTCTGGAGGTGAGAAGAGGAGGAAGACATACCGTAAGGGGGTAGACACGATCGCTAAGGTTTTGTGAGTGTGAGTGTGTGAGAGCTTACATGTTTGCACACTTCTTTCCCGGATATTTTGATACCCGTGGGGAGAATTACCCTCCACAGGAAGCCAATCTCCCTCACGGAAGAGGATGTGGTGGTAGGATTAAGGTTGAAAAGTGTTCACTCATAATTGAAATCCAGAATGGAAATGTGCCAAGAGAGAGAAGACATAGAAGAAAAGAGATAGAAAAGAAAAGAGAGCCAGGCATGTTTGGAAGGAAACTATTTCCCTCTAAATAGAGAAAGAGCCCCAGGATACTCTCAAATAATGCTGCCTGTTATGTCCATATTTTGACAAATGGGACCACATTGTGCTGCCTGTCTAAACAGCCCTGATCCCAGGCCCAGCCCTGGCTGGAGACATGGAACCCACACAGTAACAGCAGGCTTCCTACCACATCGATCCTGTTGATGTTAGAGCAGATTAAAGCAGATGTTTCCTGTCAAACTGTGAATCTCTCCCCAGAGAACACATCAGCATCCTCAATCTCTACAAGCCACACAGAAGACCAGGGGCCTCTGTGCAACTGGATTTCTCCCTAACCTCACTGTCTGTTAGGTCAGTTATCCCTAAATAACACGTTGTGCTCTGGGATATTGTGTTCTTCTCATAAATGGAACATGGCACACAGTTTTATCAAAGGAAGAAACCCTTAAGAAAATGGCCCCCGAACCAGTTAGAGGAAATATAATCTCTGACATGTGGCTGCCATGATCAGTCGACACTCCTGGCTTACAGATACCTAACATCACTGGTCGAGGGGAGACGCCTGCATGTGAGCCCTCAGAAGATCCAGAAATTCCCATGAACATGGGTCCCATCAACAAAGGGTGACTCATCAGTTAAGGAAAACCCAGCCAGCCACTTGCAAAGAAAATCTGGCAATGCTTCAACGATGCACCCTTTCCTATTTTAGGAAGTAGAGAACACAGAGTCAACAGAATGTAGGAAATACTAGCTAACATGCGACATTCGTCAGAATCAGACTATAAATGTCTGTTAACTGTAAGACCCTCAACCAAGACGCCATGAAGCATAGTTTGTGTGAGGTTCACTTCCAGTGGCCAGAGACTTTTTGATTCAGAGAAAGCGTTTTCTTCAACAAACAACTCCATAAAACTGAAGATTTAGAGGAGAGAGGGGGAAATTAGGTGGACTGTGCTATTAAGTAATAAAATAGCTAATGCTCATTGAATGCTTATTCTGTGCTGACTGCTTGACATGGATTTTCCCAATTCAATCGCGTGACACTCTGATGAGGCTAAGTCATCTAAGTTTCATTTAACAGATGAGACAACAGGCACAGAGAGGTCAGAAAACTTTCCTATGTTGGTACAGCTAAATAATGGCAGATCTCACACTTGAACTTGGCTTTGGGAACCCTCATACTCTTTTCCACCACACTGGAGCACCTTTCTTGCTCTCAATGGATCGTTTGCTGCATGATGTTTTCTCTTTTCCTCACTGGACTCATCCCTGCTTACTATACTGAACCACTGTGGTCAAAGGATTATACTCCGTTTGAAAAACAGAGGTAGAGAATAAAATGTGTCCCTGTTCTCAGCAAGCTCATTCAAGGGCTTCCGATGAGTAACGCTTTCAACTTAAGACAATAAAAATTCTATTACAGTCACAAGTACAGAACCCAATTCAGACCAATGTAAATGCTTTCCTCTTAGTATTCTCATGGCCCATATTACATCATCCCTCACACTGTACTATAAAGTGTTACTCAGGATATTAGTCTTTCTCACTAAATCATAAAAAATTTTAAGAGCAAGCATGAATTCTATTCACTTAGAAGACTACCTGACCCAGAAAAGGTGTTCCATAAGTGCTTACTGGTGAGTAAGTGAAAAAATTATAATAAGCAATTGACATCTTTGATGTCAGGAGCATTTTCAGGGAAACACCCATAATTCTAGAATGTTCTTTGACGATGGACAAATAATTTAAATGAATTAGCGGGTACTGACAGTTGCCAAAGTCCCAAAGTCATTCACACTGATTTCCTCATTAACAGGACCATGATTTTATCATTTGTTCTCAGTGAAGATGAAGTCGCTGCAGAGCAGAATAAACACTGCACTGGGCAGCTTCATGGAAAAGATTTTTTGACTTTAAAAAGACACACAAATAAAGGGCAGTCCCTCTTCTTCCATCAGACTATGTCATATGTGAGGCAAATAGCCAGAATGGCTGGAGTCTTCCCACAGGGAAAGCTCCTCAGGATAATGACCACACTCTGAGGATGACAGAACCCGGCTCCTTGCCGATAATATGCAGGCAATGAATCAGACTGTCTTGGAATTAGCCCTTTCTAGATGTCAAGAAGGGTGAGATCCACTTTTCCCTTACTATTTATGTCATTTGGAGTTCAGTTTGCTGTTACTTGCAACCCAAAGTTGCAATCTTTGTGTGCAATCCTTCCCAATCTTTGTGGTCAGATCATTACTCCATAGGTAAAGACTGGTGTTATGTCAGCGGGTTTCTAGGACTATGAGTAACAATTTGCTTATTTATAAAATGGGGGAAAGAATACTTTTCACACTAGATTCTGTGTTACTAGATCTTCCACCTTTTCCCTGGTGGCTCATCTTCTTTTTCCTCCTTGTCATCTTTAAGATCATCATCATCATAGTTTATGTCCTCACCCTGCATTCTTTAGTCCAGAGAAACAATGACAGAAGATTTCAGCATGTTGAATACTAGAGAAAACAATATTTTATATCTGCAAAGACTAAAATATTCCACACAATGTTGAAAACATCATCTAAATCTATGGCAGAGTCTGCTAGCTGACCCTCTACCACCATTCTCCTCTTTCCTAATGAAAAAACTCTTGATTTTCATCTGTATTCCTTGGCCATTCAGAATGAAGTCTCCATTTCCCAGCTTCCCTTGCAGCTAGGTGTGGGCACATAATTTAAGTTCTGGCCTGTAAAAGATAAGCAATAGTATCAACAACTGTCTGCTTCTGGGAGCCTCTTTGAAGGACAGACAATGTACTTATGCTCTTCCAGTCGCTGGTAACATGCAAACATAGTGGGGAGAGCTCCTTCCATCCTACAACGTGAGAGCAGGGGCTATCCCCAAGGGAGGCAGAGCAATGAGCTGGAAGCTGTTGGTGAAGAGCCTCCATACCAGTCCTGACCATGTCCTTCTTGATGGGGAGAGCCAGGCTTTGAGGAATGACGAGAATCAGTGGTCAAGTCAGATGTACCTGATGTTCACATATTTACATCTCCTTTTCTGGTTTTGTTTTTTTGTACCACGCCTCCATGAGCTGCTCTCTCTCTAATCAGCCCCACCCTGACTGAATGTCATGCTCACCCAGAACCACAACCCAGCCTCTGGTCTCTGAAGGCAGCCCTCAGATGGAAGTTTCCTCTACAAACCCAATGGCCTTGTCCAAATCAGCCCCCATTCTCAAATCTCACCTGGCCCCTACCCGCTCTGGTAAGATTCATGTGAACAAACCCCATTTGGGGAGAAACCTGTGCCCTTCCACCTCCCAAGTCTCTCCCGAGTGTACCAGAGGAAGTAGTTAGTGGCTCTGTAAATAAAGGGACTATAGAAGAGCTTATGACTTTTTAAAAAGTCACTATAAAAGCAGGAAGTGACCATCACAAATATAAATTGGGATTGAATGCTGTTTAAAAAGAAAATCAGTGGGCGAGGGGGGTGCCTGAGTGGTTCAATTGGTTGGGTGTCGACTTTAGCTCAGGTCATGATCTCACAGTTTGGGAGTTTGAGCCCCACGTCAGGCTCTGTGGGGCACAACAGCTCAGAGCCTGGAGCCTGCTGCAGATTCTGTATCTCCCTCTCTCTCTGCCCCTCCTCCACTCATACTCTGTCTGTCTCTCTTTCTCTCTCTCAAAAATAAATAGGGGTGCCTGGATGGCTCAGTTGGTTAAGCTTCCGACTTCAGCTCAGGTCATGATCTCACAGTTCATGGCTTTGAGCCCCGTGTCAGGTTCTGTGCTGACAGCTTGGAGCCTGGAGTCTGCTTCAGATTCTGTGTCTCCCTCTCTCTATGCTCCTCCCCCTGTCATGCTCTGTCTCTCAAAAATAAATAAACATTTAAAAATAAATAAATATTAAAAAAATTTTAAAGGAAATCACTGGTGTTAAATCAATAAAAGAAAAAGCCATTTCTGTGAATCTCCCCTCTATCCACATATCCCCATGCATGGGCATATCATAGGGCAATTCATTTGGTCATGGTGTCTCTTTTATTTTACTGTTTTAGTTTTTGGTTGAATTACCAAACAGATTATAAATTGGATAAGCACTTACAATATGTACACAAATCATATTCCGTGTTTTAATGGGACATGTATACAATGCAAAGTCAAAATCCTATCATCAGAACTAGTCAAAGGAAAAAACATTTGAGCTCTGTCTGGGGGTTTGTGGTTTTGGCCAGGACACAGACAGACACAGGTGTGTTTTAAAAGAAGAGAAAGAGGGGCGCCTCGATGGCTCAGTGGGTTGAGCTTCAGACTCTTGATTTCAGCTCAGGCTTTGATTTCAAGGTCTTAGTTCAAGCCCTAGATAGGGCTCCACACTGGGCATGAAGCCTCCTTAAAAATAAATAAAGAAGGGTGCCCGGGTGACTCAGTTGGTAAAGCATCTGACTTTAGTTCGGGTCATGATCTCACAGTTCAGGATTTTGACCTTACATCAGGCTCTCTGCTGCCAGTGTGGAGCTCACTTCAGATCCTCTGCTCCGCTCCCTTCTCCTCCTCCCTCTGCTGCTTCGTTCACTCTCTCTTCCTCTCAAAATAAATGTTAAAAATAAATAAATAAATACTTTATTTTTGAGAAAGAGAGAGACAGGGCATGAGCAGGGGAGGGACAGAGAGAGAGACAGGATCTGAAGCAAACTCCACACATTGGGCTGTCAGCACAGAGCCCAATACGGTGCTCAGACTCACAAACCACAAGATCATGACCTGAATCAAAGTCAGCACTCAACCAACTGAGCCACCCAGATGTCCCTGAATAAATAAATGAAAGAAAGAAAAGAAAGAAAGAAAGAAAGAAAGAAAGAAAGAAAGAAAGAAAGAAGAAAGAGAAAGAAAGAAAGAAAGAAAGAAAGAAAGAAAGAAAGAAAGAAAGAAAGAAAGAGAGAGAGGGAGGGAGGGAGGGAGGGAGGGAAGGAAAGAAACTGTTTTCCCAGAAAGACAATTCCCCCCCAAAAAAAATAATAATAAGGCTTCTAAGGTCCAATATATACTCTAAAGAATCACCTAATAGAGAGAACAAAGATCTTCCATTTTCTAACAACTCTGAAGTATGATAATAAGCCACATAAAAGAGAACTTCAGATGTACCAGAGGTAAAGACACTTACATTGAAAGTGAAAGGGAGAAAAAAAAAATGTTCCATGCAAACAGAAGCAGAAAAAAAGCCAAGGTTACAAAACTTCTATCAGACAAAACAGACTTTAAAACAAAGATTCTCAAAAGAGACCAAGAAGGACACTGCATAATGATAAAGGTGTCAATCCAACAAGAGGATAAAACAATCGTAAATACCTATGCACTCAACATCGGAGTACCTAAATACATAAAGCAAATATCAGAAGACATATAGGGAGAAACAGAGTAATATAGTAATAGTAGGAGAATTTAACACACTAGTTACTCAATGGATATATCATTTATGCAGAAAATCAATAAGAAAACAATGTCTTTCTGTTTCAGCAGGCTCCAGGCTCCAAGCTGTCTGCACACAGCCCAACATGGAGGTTGAACCCATGAGCTATGAGATCATGATCTGAGTTGAAGTTGGGTGCTTAACTGACAGAGCCACCCAGGAGTCCTGGAATCCACTATTCATTCTTGAGTTTGTTACCTATAAAACTATATCACTGTCTTAATAATAGCTAACATTCTTGGAGCTCTTACTGTAGAGTGGCACTGGTCTAAGCACTGTCCATGTATTACCTCATTTAATCCTCAGTGATGGAGGTGCTATTATACCCTCATTGAGCAGAGGAGACCCTGATTAGGGAACTAGTTGAAGGTCATAGCCAGAGTAGAGGATTCAAACTGGGATAAGTCTGAATGTAGAGACCGATGAAAGTCAGAAAGTATGATGTCCCATTTAGTGCGCAAGCTCATGTGAATACACTTGCAGGCACACACATTTGCACTTCTTAACTTATGTTCTTTCCTTCCTACTTCTAAATATAGGTAGTGGAATCTGGGGAAGACAATCTGTAGGCATATCGTTGTCAATGATTTGAAGACTCTCCAAATCTATCATTAACATCAGATTAAAGTCATGAAGTTCTTTAAATTCAGGACAATACTTTCCATAGAGAACATTTCCAAATTTTGTTGACAATGAAGTTTGACAGAGAAAGAAAGGAGGTAAAAGAGAAGATGAATTCTATCAGTCCGTGTGCCTGGCAAGCAGCAGGTACGAAAAAAAATGTTTGAGAAAAATGGCAGAGAAAATGGTAGGTAAAGAGAGAGGGAGGAGATGGAGGAAGAAAAACTAAGGACTGAGAAAGGAAGTCAGAAAAGAAGGAAAGGAGGAGAGGTCAAGAGAGATGGAGAGAGGGAGGGGGAGAGAAAGAAGAAGGGAAGGAAGGAAGGAAAGGGAAAGGAAGGAAGGAGGGAGGAAACTGAAAGGAAGGGAAGGGAGGGAAGACAGGAGGGAGGGGAGAGGATGAGAAAGCACGACAGATGAATCCATGAGCATATTATGCATGGATCATAGGCAAGCACCGCCATTCAAATTCCAATGCCACTGTCCGCTACTGGTAAGTAGCAGAGGACTGACAGGGTATGAGAGGTAACAAGAAGGGCACCTTGAGTTCTTAGCCAGGCCCGGAGTTCCCCTCCCAGAACCACACTCCAACGCCCTCACTACCTTCCACCTCTGCATCTATCAGATCCCACGTTGCTACAGCTCCTCCTCCCTTCCAGAAGGAGAAAAGAAAGATTTCGCTGTGGAGAACATCTGCACCCGTTCTCGATCGTCTGGTGTGGGAAAGAATGAGGGTCCTCCCAGCTCTACCTAATAAAGGGGAAGGGTCTGAAGACTTGCAGCCGATCCTCCCCATCAGGGCCTTGGGGAGTCAAAGGGTCAGAGATGGTACAGATCCCAAGGTCAAGATTCAAGAGGAGGTTTTTTTGGGTGTTTCTTTCTAGAAAAGCTATGTCTCAGAGACAGGAAATTAAACAAAAAACTTCATCTTCATAGACAAGATTGTGTCAGAGCATGAGGTCTGCGATCCCACAGATATGTGCTTCCCCAAAGGGCAAGCCTGGATCCAGAGCCAGAGGCTTGGAGCCTGGGGACGGGAGTGATCCTTCTCGGCCAGAGCGGACAGCAATATTCAGGTCAGGCAGTGGTATCAGGTGAGCTGCCGGTGCGAGGTTCACCTGCGGCCACCTCCAGTCTAGCTGTCTGGGCCAGCACAGTCCCTCTATTACGTGGGTCCCATTTCAGCGAGTTTTCTCTCATTTGCAGCACAAAGATCCTGACTGATCCGATCTCTCTGTGAGTCCTGGATACGGATCTTGCATTATTAAATACAAGAAGCAACACATCAAAGAGTTTTCCTGCATGCTAGAATATAAACCACTGACGCAATTGAGGATTCTGAAAGAACTCAGAATTCCAAATGACACATTTAAACCTCGGGCAGAAACCTGATCAGAGGCCAGCTGAATGGACACCCAGACCTGGATTCCACCCTCACCTGTTGGGGGCACACAGACAGGGGCTAACAAGATTTCTTTTCTTGTTTGTTTCTAAGCACGGACATCTTATACCCAACTCCTGATGCATTATTGACTCAAAGAGCCCATTATACCTGAGGGTATAGTTTATGTTTCTGGTCATTGGTGGTGTCTGTCTGAGATAAAAACTGTCGTAGAGAGAAGGAATTGTATCTACTTAACCCACTTAATAGAAAATGTAACAGAGAAAAGCTGCTGAAACCTGATCAATGTTTTTTCGTGTTGCCACTGCCAATCTTACTCCTTGCAGCCAATCCTGACGCAAGAGTATAAAATTCAAACCTTACCTTGAACTCCAGTCAACGTTTTCCTGGAAGTCTTAAGTTAGAGCCAGGGATTGCTCCTTCCAGAACTTTACTAAACAGTAGCGATGTTAAAGGTCAAAATCCAAGACAATTGGGGGTTGAAATTGATTATGCGTGCCAATGTCACCTACTATTTTTTGGGCAACAAGGTACCCCACACCCAGCCACACACACCCTAACCCGCACAAATGACTTACACTTGAGATACAATCAGAACACGTCCTGCTCGCAACAATAAGGACCAGTAATGAAATTATGAGATTTGAAAAGAGACGATCTGGTACCAGTCTTCACTGCTTTTTTTTTTAAATTTTTAAATATTTTTAAAATTTATTTTTAAGAGACAGAGAGAGACAGTGAAAGCAGGGGAGGGTCAGAGAGAGAGGGAGACACAGAATCTGAAGCAGGCTCCAGGCTCTGAGCTAGCTGTCAGCACAGAGACCGACGCAGGGCTCGAACTCACGAACCGTGAGATCATGACTTGAGCTGAAGCCGGACGCTCAACCGACTGAGCCACCTTCACTGCTTTTTTCTTGCCGGGTGACATTAGGCAAGGAGCTTAACCTCTCAATGTGTTTATTTTTCCTATAAGTAAAATGTCAATAACAGCACCTGAAAAATACTTCTGAGAGTCTGGTGAAAACTGACCAAAGTACTGTAATAGATTTCACTGTAAATGAAAGTGCATTTATCCTGTTCCATTGCTGAGCTGCCAAAATGTTTGGGCAGCTTCTAAATTCACCCTGTGCCTCTTTCTTGGATACTATTGTTCCTTCAGCCTAGTGAGTAAGTTAAATTGATGATATCTAGCCATTATTTATTCTGACCAGTCCGGCTGAATTCTACCCTATGAGGCTGGGGTTTAAAATCTCTATTTTGGGGCGCCTGGGTGGCTCAGTTGGTTAAGCAGCAGACTTCGGCTCAGGTCATGATCTCACAGTTCATGGGTTCGAACCCCACATCCGGCTCTGTGCTAACAGCTCAGAGCCTGGAGCCTGCTACAGATTCTGTGTCTCCCTCTCTCTCTACCCCTCTCCCATTCTTGCTCTGTCAGTCTCTCTCAAAATTAAATAAATATTAAAAATTTTTTTTAAAATAAAATCTGTTTTAAAACTGTTTGGGTTTTGTTGTTGTTGTTGTTGTTGTTAGTTACAAAATCCATTTCAAAATGTAAAGCACATATGAAAAGTACAAGCACTTTTACTGCACAAGAGTCTTCAGGCCTAGGATGATGTATCATTATTCCCCTTCATTTAAATTCATCACCAAATGCCAGGCTTCTGTGGCAGCTCGGCAAAGCAAATGACTTGGAATGATGCTGGTCTAGCCCATCTCATATACTTTATGCCAATAAATTTGATCAATGACCTTGAAATCTTAGAGCCTCCAACTCTGAACATAAATTAAGTCTTTTCCAAAGAAGACAAGAAGTGCAGGGAGTATACTGATATTCTGGCTCACCACAGACAGAAAAGCAGAGAATAGAGAGTCCCAAGGCCATTGAGTCACCTGAACCTGGCCAGGCTGGCAAACCCCAGCCTCGATGCAGAGAAGTATATTTGATCTCTGACCCCAGCTGCAAAAGAAGGCCCAAGAGAAGTGCTTTGTTTTGTTTTTAAGTAAATAGGGTCTGAGTATTTTTTCATCAATATTATCACAGTATAATTCACACAAAATAAAATTCATTAATGTTAGTTTACAGTTCCAAGAGCCTTGACATGTATATAGTTGTATAATGATGTATGTATAATTACTACTGTAATTAAGATAGTTACTTCATGCCTCTTTGTAGAAATGAATGGGACTGATTTTAAAGTTGCACACATATTTTAAGTCACAAGGAAAAAAACAGAAGGTTATTTAACCACACAGATCTTTCAAAAACCAAAATTGAGACTATAAATAAAGGTCGGCCATGAATTCAATAATCCCCTTGCAAAGCAACTGCACGGCCCTTAGCGGTATGCTGCAGACCAGATGGCAGCGAAATTCCTGCTTGAAATGGTCTTTAATCCCCAGTCACCCAGCCAGGTGTCGTTCAATACTAGCTGAGTCCACCCACGGTCAAAGTGACCTGCCAAAGGCCAAAGAGAACCAAGTAAGTGGAAGGGCTGAGGATATAATGCAGGATACCCTTGGCAATGACCATGCCTTTCTAGAGATGGAGCCAAAGAATGACAGGGAGTCCTTGCAAGTATAGCAAGAGAGAGCCGACTTCTAAAAATGACTTGTCTTTCAGCTCACACGGGAGGGTGATGATGACTATGTATTTTGGAACTCAGGCTCAGAATGGTTTTTGTCACCAACTCAAATAGCAAAAGATGGCTCTTAACACCCGAACAAAAGATCGTTTATCCAACATCTCCAAAGCTCTCACCAATTCCGGTCTTAAGCCATGAACGATGTATTCCTCTCCCGTTAGCCAATCAATTCGTAAATGCCGTCTACAATGTAGACATGTTATCATGTGCTTACCACACATCAACTTGTAGAAACACCAAGAAACAGGCTTCCATCATTGTCAGTGAACACAAAAAGCATAGAGGAAGGTAATATTAGGCATCCTCCAAATGTCCCAGGAAGAAATCCACTTTTCATCCTACTCACTAGGGCAAGAAATAAATAATCCTGAGCTGAAGTTCAGCCTGTGATGAGTTTTTAATCAATGCGTAAGAAATAACTCCTACGTGGTGGCTTCCTTTTATCCTCGCCTTGATGAAGCTGTAATCAATACCCTTATATCATGGCTAAAAATCTGACTCACCACAAATTTACCTAAATATAAATGCAAACCATAAATCAGGCACAGTTTTATTACACTCAAAGAAGACTGTGTAATTATACATCATTTATTTTCTTTTTATCATTCGGATACACTTCCCTGGGCCACCTGGTGATAGCATCAACAAATCTATCTTGTACAAAAGTCAAGAGAAGTGTGTTGGTCATTCCCAGTACTTAACTTTGGGAATTATGTGATTAGATCTGTAGAGTTCAGGTTATTTTTTCTCCTAAATAAAAGGTATCCAAAAGGGAAAGGAGCTCATTCATTTAAGAAATGTTTATTGAGAACTATTCTGTGCCGGGCACCAGATAACATTTTTGCCCTTCAGGGGGCTCACTGGATATCAGGGAACAGACAAGTATGTGTTTTCAATGCCTGTGACAACTGTGATAAAGTGATCTATGAAGAACACGTTCCAGGGCCTGCTTTGGGGTGGAGAGAACACAGTGCCAAAGGAGGACTTACTAAGGTGCTATCTGACTCATGTGTTAAAAAATAAGGAAGGAAGGACCAAGTAGGACGGAGTGGAGCAAAGGGAACACATTTCAAGGAAAGACAGCAGCATGTGCAAAGGCCCGGCAGTATGAGTCGGGGACTTGGAAGCGGCATAACACATCTAGGGGGTGGGGCAAAAAATGTCAGCAGGAGTGAGATGTTCATAATCAGAAAATGAGGCGAGCTTTAGAATCTCATTTAGATGCGATCTCATTGGGCAGTCATCTGGGGCTACCAACCGAGTCTAAGCAAGGGAAGGAGATGCAGGGCTCTCCGTTTGGGACAGTCCAAGATGTGAATGAAGAAGAGGAGGTCTGGAGGAAGAGAGAGCAGTTCACTGGCTTTTGCAATAGTTCAAGCAGAAGATTATGAGAACCTGAACTAGGAAGGTAAAAGCAGGGACGGAGAAGAGAGAGTAGTTTCAGAAACATTTAAGTGGCTTTTCTAACAGAACACAGTGACTCATCCTATTTGGGGAAGAAGAAGAAGTCTAGAATTATTTCGAGGTTTATAATTTGCAGGATAGGTGATTCACAGAGATAGTAAACAAACAAACAAAAAAGAACAATTTTTCGGGAAAATCGGAAAAGCTGCTATTTATACACATTAATTTGAGTTGTCTATAACACAGCTACCTATTGACAGCGATCTGGAATGGGACTAGCAGTCAAACTGTGTGTGAAGAAAAAAAGTGAAAATTAGAAGTGTTTGAAATTGACAAGGGTCTACTATCTAAAATATGTAACAACCCCCTGTAAACCCATACAAAAGAGGAACTCAAATTATAAAAATGAGCAAAGGACAGGAACAGGAAATTAATTTTTAAAAAGTCCTCAAATCTCTTAAGCATATGAAGAAATACTCAAACTCCCTAGTAATAGGAGATATGAAAACTTAAAATATCAGTGAGAAATTGGAATACTGGGTGGAAAGGGGCAGACAAAGAATAACGAGCATAACCAGCAAACTGGCCAATCTCCTTAGTAATCGCTACTTGCTTAACTCCCCAGCTCACCCTCTCCCCTCTTTTTTAGACGCCAGGCGTAGGGTTGAGTTCATCATGTTCAGCCTTAAACAGTCTTTTCATAATTTGTCCAATGGAAAACCCATTTCATTCCATGGCCAACTCCGCCCTGCTCTGGAGGCTAAATGCCACAGACTGCACTCCTGCTTCCAAAGAGTTTGTTCAAGAGGAGCCATTAGCAGAAGATTGGAGGGTGGAAAAGGAGAGAAGGTGGGATATTTGCCCCTCTCTGATAAGTTCAGTTCCTGTCTGACCGCCTGCCTTCCATAACTCCAGACCTCATTAGGCTGTGGTTACCCTAGCCCCTCCCTTTGACTCTCCCCTCCCTAGAGACTAACAACTTTCTTCTAACCTGAGTCCTGGGGTGCCTCTCATTTCTGCTTGATTTTTTGTGTTGTTGTTGTTGTTGTTGTTGTTTTTGCTTTCCTTAACTTTGTCCATACTTCTAAATTATGTGATTAAGTCACCATTATTAAATTCCCCCTTTCAAGGATGCCATCTCTTTTCTGCCTTGACCCTGACTAAATCAGTTATGGAGAATTTCAGAATAATTCCTGTGATAAAGGGATTTCCTCCCCCACTTTTTCCTTTTAATACAAGATACACTTGAACATAGCTATCTGCTGAAGCAAAATAATTTGCATCATTCTGTATCAGAAACAATGTATGGAAGACTGAATAATTAGACATTAGCTCAGATCATTGTCTCTCCCATTACTGTGGTCCATCATGACTGATGTTAGAGACAAAACAACACAGATTTAAAGGATGCAGTAAAGACCAAGACCATTGTAGATCAGTAGATAATCACATACGTACAGGATCAACACTGTCTAGATTGCAACAAGCCTCAATATGTTCACGATAAAGCTACAGAACATGTTTCAGATTGCGGATCGGCAACACATATCAGACCACATGTTGAAAAATCAGCATTTTCACAAGTACCATGGGTTATTTCTAATCCTAGCATCACAGCCAGGCCCAGCTGCATGTTTCCAATCTTTGGTCCTACCGATAACCTCGTCGGAGAGTTCTTGCCTGGCCATCCTATCTAAATAGCATTCTCCAATCATTACTGTACCAACTTCATTTCCCACGAGCATGTGTTACCATTTGCATTTATATTTTTTCCTTACCTCTTGTTGCTTGTCTTCTCCATCAGACTATAAGTTCCCCCAGGGCACAGGATCACGTCTAGGACACAAAATGCCCTTATAAATAATTCTTGGGGTGCCTGGGTGGCTCAGTCGATTAGGCACCCGACTCTTGATTTTGGCTCAGGTCATGGTGTCACAGATGTGAGATCAAGTCCCACGTTAGGCACCGCACTGAGTTGGGAGCCTGCTTAAGATTCTCTCTCTGTCCCTCTCTATCTCTGCCCCTCCCCCACTTGCTTGCTATCTCAAAAAAATAGATCCTTTTTAAGTGAGTAAATGGTGAAGGGCAAGAGTAGAACTAATAGCCAATAGAAGACAGTGGAGAACTAATTCCCTGCGCCACCATATTTATGGGTGGTGGACCTTACTTGGCCTCCCTTGTAGTCAAAACACACTTTCCAGCTCTGGACCCCGCATCATGTGCTCAAGGACTCTTGCTTTGTGTGAGGCTGTAAATACCTCTAACGATGAGGGCTCAAGTCTGTGTGTGTTTGCCTTGTTTCGCACGGAGTTTGGCATATCCCAACCACAGACGGGCTCTTCATAAATATTATTGAGGGATGATGACATTGAGGATTATTTAATACTTCTGCATGGGGTGGAGACAGGCCTCGGGCCGCAAATACACTTGAATGCGCTGCACTTCTCAAATCATTTGAACCAAAATGATTTCAGCAACAGAGACTCCTCCACAACTACAAATCAGATACATTCAGAATGACAGCGCCCAAAAAGAATGCCATGTTCAAGGCTGAATCTGTACTATTCCGGGGTAAATAGAATCCTTGTTTTAGGGACACTGTAAGAGTAGAAATAAGAGACTCTGCAAGTCTTCCCTCAGGGAACAACAATTATCTGTGAACAACGCAATCTGGCCTGAATAATTCATCAGTCTTAAGGGCCCAGGCCCTCCCGCTTATTCTGGAATCCCAAGAGGTTAGGCAAGTGCACCATTTAATTTGTCACAAGTACTCGGTTGTCATTCTTCCGGCT
>NC_043712.1:80389659-80399610 GCF_006229205.1 Suricata suricatta
TTTAAAAAAAAATTAAAATTAAAATTAAAAAAAATAAAAAAAAAACCCAAAACTATATGGCAAACCTTGGCCAAGATAAAACTTTGGAACTGTATGTATTTTACCTAAGAAGAAAGAAGCTCCTAAAGTGTCCATCCTGAGACCCCACCTGGGAGCGGCACAACAGATCAAATACCCAAAACAAATCACCACTCAGAGCCCCACAGAATTCTGAATCCCAACCAGCAAGCATGAATAATCCTTTTAAATGGTCGCTTACATATCAGAACAGGCCCTTTGTGAAATTTCTAAGCGAGGCCTCTGGTTTCTGACTGAAACAGAGTTTCGTGGGGAGGGAGGAGAGAAAGTGAAAATCAAGAGCCACCAGGAAATGTCCGGGAGAGGAGAGGACAAATGGTTTTTGTTGTCATGTTGTCAGAATAAAACCTGCGTCTCCTGGCAGGGTCTGGGAGTCGCTGGCCACCCCCCAGGAGAGTTGGGCAATATTCTGAACTAGTTTCTCAGGGACCTTCATGAACCAGTAGTTACTGGGCGGATGCAATTGCAATCCAGAAGACCTGGTTTGAAGCCCCGGGTCCCTTTCTGATTAGTGGTATAACCTTGTACAAGTCACTTAACCTCTCTGATACTTGGTTCAACATCTTTTAAGATGGTGAGAGGAATGCGTCCCCAATTACCCACGAAACTTGGGTCAAGATCAAGTGAAATCAAATGTATGAAAGTTATAAGTTATAAGATTGTGTATAAGTGGAAGGTGTTATGATTAAATATGCTCCCATAATATTAAGTAACCTACATAGCAGTCAGGATCCTGTATGACCCTGAGCCCTCAATGCCTAAAGATGGTTCCATTTTTGCCTTGTTCTCTACAGTTTTATTGAATCCTTTTGTTTCCCCCCTTTAAAGGAAGGATATAAGCAAAGGTAAAGTGGAGGGATGTGGAAGAATATACCCTCTTCTTTGATACTGCTAGACACTGAGTATAGATTATCATCATGGGCTTGATGTCAATATCCCCTAAGGGAGAGAAGTAAAATGGGGAGCATCCAAAAGATTCTTCCCAGTAGAAGAATCCAAGCTCATGTTACAAAACTCAGTTGTATTTCTAATTATCAGCAGCAAACAACTGGAAAATTAAACTTCTAAACCTGTTCCACATATAATAGCATCAAAACCTAGAAAATACTCAGAAATGAATTTAACAAAAATCATGTGAGATCTCTACAGTAAACTATAAAACATACATAAGAGAAGTTAAACTACAATGTATGTAAAAGACATTTAAAAATACTAAACAAAGGGAGGGATAAACCACATGTGCAAACTGGAAATTTCAATATTATTAAAATGCAATTCTTCTCAAATTATTCTATAGATTTTACCCATTCCCAATCAAACCCTAAGAAGTTTTCATAAAAACTGGCAAGTTGATCTTAAAACGGGCAAAGAAATGCAAAAGACCAAGGCTATATCACCTTTCTAGTTTGGCCAAGAAGAAAACACACTGGGGGCATTCATCTGATTTCAATACTTACTTTAAAAGTAAGTAAGGAAAAAAGATCAATGAGACAAAATAAAGAATCCTGAAACAGACCCAAACAGATATGGTCAAGCTTTTTTTTTTTTTTTTAACAAGGCACTGAAGGGAAAGAAATTTCCTTTTCAGTGAACAACGCTGAAACACTGGATGTAGGGGAGAAGTAAATCTTGAACTCTGCCTTTCACCACACACAAAATTAATTCAAAGACATCGTAGACTAAAATGTGAAAATTGAAACCACAATGGTTCTAGAAGAAGACATAGGGAAGACATCTTTCTGGCCTTCAGATAAGCAAATATTTCTTATAGAGGACAAAAAGTATATACTAACTATATAAGAAAGTATTAACAAATTAAACTTCATCAAAATTTTAAGGGCACCTGGGTGCCTCAGTTGGTTGAGCATTCAACTTCAGCTCAGGTCATGATCTCACAGTTTGAGTTCATAGGCTCTGTGCTGACAGCTCAGGGCCTGGAGCCTGCTTCGGGTTCTGTGTCTCCCCCTCTCTCTGTCCCTCCTCTGCTCGCACTCTGTCTTCTCTCCCTTTCTCAAAAATAAAAATAAACACTTTAAAAAATTATTTTTATTTTTGAAAAGACAGAAAGACAGAGCATGCGCAGGATAGAGGCAGAGAGAGGGAGACATAGAACCCAAAGCAGGTTCCGGGCTCTGAGCCATCAGTACAGAGCCCAGCTTGGGGCTCAAACTCACAGACCATGAGATCATGACCTGAGATGGAGTTGGAGGTTTAATCAAGTGAGCTACACAGGTGCCCCCCCCCCCAATTTTTGTATTTATAACTTGTGCGCTAAATGGGTAAGAGGCATTAAGAAGGACACTTGTTGGCATGAGCACTGGGCGTGTATGGAAGTGATGAATCACTGGGTTCTACTCCTGAAACAAGTACTATGCTATATGGTAACTAACTTGAATATCAATAAATACATTTTTAAAAAATCAATCAAAACTTTTGCTCATCAAAAGCCACCATTAAAAGTATGAAAAGCCAAGCAACAGGCAGGGAGAAAATATCTGCAATACATACATCTGACAAAAAAACATTATCCAGAATATATAAGGAACTTCCATAAATCAATAACAAAGGATAAGCAACCTAGTTTTCTAATTGAACAAATATATTATGAACAGATACGTTAACCAAAAAAATTATACAAACGGACAATGAACATACAAAAATGAGCTCGACATCACCAGTTATGACAATGATGCAAATCTAAAGCAAAAGGAAAGAGAAAATTTCATAGCACAGATGGACTCCTTGGCAGGAGTCTCCCAGGACATAAATGTGTATTTGGGGCTTTTGTTTTAGGGACTGCAGTATCTTTTTGACTTGATGCCTGTGCAAAGGGCTTTCCCTTCACCCTCATCAAAATGAAACCACAAACAACTAGGAGGAATAGATAGCAAAGACTCCAGGAGAATGGAGACTCAGAGTGAGATTCAAGAGATGCCTGTCCACCCCGCCCCATCAGATCCTGCTTTTGGTTCCCTCCGCTAAAAGATCTGCTTCTCAACAAGCCACTGACTCAACCAGGGTCTACACACAGGACTGCTCTTGGAATCCAAGTGCACACAGACTCATAGGAGGTAAGCGACATAGGACTGATTTCTCTAGAGGATACTGAACCACACAGCGAAGAAACTGTGTCTGAGATACACCTCCTTGGGCAAGAGAAACAAAAGCAAAAATAAACTATCGAGACTACACCAAAAGGAAAGCGAAGGCAACTACCGACAGAACAAAAAGGCACTGTACTGAGGGGGAGAAGGTATTTGCAAGTGATCTCTACAGTAAGGGGTTCATATTCAAAATATATAAAAAACCTGACACAACTCGACACCAAAGAACCCTACAAATCATCTAATTTAAAATGGGCAGAAGACCTGAATAGACATTTTTCCAAAGAAGACAGACAGATGGCCACGGACACAACGAAAAGACGCTCGATGTCATGGATCATCAAGGAAATGCAAATCAAACTCACAATGAGACGTCACTTCCCATGTGTCAGAATGGCTAGGATAAAAAGGAAATAACACATGTTGTGGAGGATGTGGAGAAAAAGGAATGCTCACGCACTACTGGTGGGAATGTACACTGATACAGATACTACGGAACACGGTATGAAGGGCTCTCAATCACTTGATGAGTGGATCAAGAAGATGTGGCATATATATACAATGGAGTACTCCATGGCAATGAGAGGGAATGACATATGGCCATTTGTAGGAAAGTGGATGGACCTTGAGGGTGTCATGCTAAGCGAAATAAGTCAGGCAGAGAAGGACAGATACCATATGTTTGCACTCATAGGTCTAACAGGAGAACAGGAGAAACCTAATGGAGGACCAGGGGGAGGGGAAGAGGGAAAGAGAGTTGGGGAGAGAGAGGGACGCAAAGCATGAGAGACTACTGAATACTGAAAATGAACTGAGGGTTGAAAGGGGAGGGGGAAAAGAGGTGGTGGTGATGGAGGAGGGCACTTGTGGGGAAGAGCACTGGGTGTTGTATGGAAACCAATTTGACAATAAACTATTTAAAAAAAGAACTCTGTGAGAACATAAGGAAAAAAATTAAAGTTGGATCATGCACTAAAAAAAAAAATTAAAAATACAATTACCACATGATTCAGTAATTCCACTACTGGGTGTTTACTCAGAGAAAATAAAAACACTAATTTGAAGAGCTATCTGCACCCCTTTATTTAGTGCAGCACTATTTATAGTAGCCGAGATACAGAACAACCCAAGTGTCCATCCACAGATGACTGGATAAGGAAAAAAGGATATATATGTGTATATATATATATATATATATATATATATATATATGGAATATTACTCAGCCCTTAAATATAATATGATATAATATTAAGTGAAATAGGTTAAAGAAAAACAAATACCATATGATTTCATTCATATGTGGAATTTAAGAAACAAAACAAATCAAAAAAAGAGACCAAAAAAACCCCCGACTCTTAAAAACAGAACAAACTGGGGTTGCCAGAGGGCAGGTGGGTGGGGGGATGGGTGAAGGGGTGAGGGGGATGGTGAGTTAACTTATGATGAGCACTGAGTAATAGATAGAACTGTTGAATCATATTGCATACCTGAAACTAACATAATACTATGTTAATTATATTTCATTTTTTTTAAAAAAAGGAAATAAAATTTCCACTCACTAGAATTGCCAAAATAAAAAAGGCTGACAAGGAGGAATGAGGCATGGGGACCAAACACCTCTTTCAAGTTCCTGCAGCCACGAGCGAGTGAGCAGAAACCAGGAATAATTCAGGTCCCCTGAGACTTCAGGCCCCTACCAAGCACACTCTACGCATCTCTAAGTTCTCACATTTCCAACAATTCCCACTGGAGAGGGGAGAGTGAGGGACAGTTACACACAAAGGGGACACTGACATCAGAAGCCCACCATGACGTTTTTCACGGTGCCATCCTTACCTGTCCAGGGCCGTACTGGTGGGCATACTCCTCCCAAACCCTCGGACCCCCATCTGCCGGAAATACGGAATGCAAGAGAGGTTGGCGGCCATGATGGCCAGGGAGTCGGAAGGGCTTACGAAGAAGCCATTTTGGCCAAGAATCATGTACCGGTCCTGTCAGAAAGAAGGGGTGAAAATGATCAGACAGAGGCCTCTGGTGCTGGCGGCCCATTCCCGTCATCATCTCAAGCTACGTTACAGCCAGCCTATATATAAACAACCTAAAACCACTTGAACGAGGCCAAAGGGAGCCTGGGAAACCTTTTAAACTCCTGAGTACTGTAGGGCCCATGATCTTGACACAGCTAGGAATGTGTTCAACCTGGTGAGGTGAGCTTCAGCAGCCCCCATGTACTTTATTTCATACTTTCCCCCCAAACCTAATGGAGAACAAGAATTATTGCTGAAGGGGGCACCTGGGTGGCTCACTCGGTTAAGCGTCTGACTTCGGCTCAGGTCATGATCTCTCGGTTCCTCGGTGTGAGCTCTGCATTGGGCTCTGTGCTGACAGCTCAGAGCCTGAAGCCTGCTTCAGATTCTGTGTCTCCCTCTCTCTCTGTCTCTCCCCCACTCATGCTCTGTTTCTCTCTGTCTCAAAAATAAATAAAAACATTTCTTTTATTGCTAAAAGAGCTGGTTCCTTAATGTGGTGCTTTCAACAAAACCAACCATAAATAAAAATTTACTACGTGAATAGTTTTTTAAGGAAATAAACTTTTTATAACAATGCTAACCTAGAACTAAGAAACTGAAAAGCTATTTAATTGTGATACAGAAGAGTCATTAAAAAGAGCAGATGCAGAGCCCGGCTAGGGTTCAAGTGCCCCATAGGTCAGCCAGCCCTGTGAATTGTCTGGCTTCTCATGGTTGGCTTATTACATGGGAAAAGGGTCAACAGGCAGAAAACTTTCCTACTTACCCCATCAGCATCAAATGCAGCTCCAAATCCATATTCTCCTCCCTTCATAGCTTCTAGAAGGGTTGTTGCGTACGTCAGGTTTGGGTCAGGATGCTGCCCGCCGAAATCTTCCAGCGGAACGCAGTTTATGGCAGAATTGGCTGGGGCGCCCAGCTCCTCACACAGGACTTTTCTCACATAGGGTCCCATTACTAAAAAAAAGATATATGCAGCAATATGACATCTTTGCAGAAACCCCCAAGGGTATTCTATCCTGGTTAGAACAAGAAAGGCAATGTAATAGCACAGAAAAAAATAAATAAATTCTCCAAGCTTTTTCAAGACACAGCACAGACTAATACTTCAGCTACCATTCACTGAACACCTGATATGTGCCAATTACTATGCTGGGCATATAGATGTATCCAATAACCCAGTAACATAACATTTTTCTCCAGAACTTTTCTAACATGTTGCCAGAAAGAAATCAACTGCTTAGTCATGATCCACTGTGTGTAGCTTTTTACGTACTGAAAACTTTAGCTAAATATATGCAAAAGCACTAAAAGACCCCAGCAATGTTCTAGGTCTCTGCAATCACTTTAACTCTGCCAAGTATATAATTAGACACTGTAAACCAGTGAAGCATATAAAATGAAGCATATTTTACAAGATAAGCGCTAAGGAATGGCGTTTTCCAGTTTGACTCACATTTACGGAGTGCTTACAGTGGAATCCCCATGTTGAGAATGGAAGGCAGCATATTCACAGGATGCAAAGCACACAGTCCCTACGCTACTGGGCTCTTAAACAATAGGTGAAATGAGTGAAATCTACAGGTGAGCAACGGCAGGGTTAAGACTGGTGCTATTCAGTGTGTGTTCATGAAATAATTAGATCTAACGGCTTAGGAGAAGAACCAACCACAGATAAGGCTTTAAGAAGGAGGTAGCATTTCCAGGAAGACTTGAAGAAAGAATATGAATTTGATAGAGATGGGGAGTGGGGATGTCATCCGAATGGAAGCGGCATTACCAACAAGGGAAGAGAGCCTGAGGTAGAACATCCACTACATTTAGGGACCAGCATGCAACCCTGTTGGCTGAAGTATATGTGAAGCACTGCTTTCCCTGTGTTTTCCACTAATACGACACAAACCTCAAAGAGTGAACATCTTTTGATTTTGCATTTCAGGTTTCCGCTGGAGAACCAATCCTTTCCCCGTCTTAGTTCTTAAAATCTTGATATGGCTCAATTCCACTTTCCCCAAAGCTGAGAACGTGATCTAGGTCAGCCCGATCAATGACCTCCATCCACAGTGACGGATTCAGAGACGGATATCCAGCACAAGCGAGGCAATGAGGCTCAAAACGAGATACATCGCTCGAACTATTTAGAGAAAGAAGCTGTGTTCCCTCTAGGGTACATAATGCTGGGCCAGAACCTGAAAGATCCTTTTCCGGGCAATATGATTGCCCCAATAAGCAAGGACAAAAGAGACCACACAAACGACCTTAGAGGAAATCCCATGGAGGGTGAGCTCCGCACATGGGCTCAGATGACCCAATTTAGTGCCTCATCTTAAACATGGCAGACAGCCAAGGATCACCAAACTTTTGAAAAATGCAATTAACATGAAGCCAAAACAAAAAGAGTAAAGAGTGACCTGGAGGAAACAGAAACTATACAGAGGAAGAAAGTTTTTAAAAATATACCAGCAATATTTTAACAGAGATCAACAAGATATGATAGAACAGTGAAAATGCAAAGGACAGACAATACCAAGGGAGGACATGGAAAAACCAAAGCCCCCACACGCTGCTGGTGGTGCCAACAGCAGAGCCGTTTTGGACAACAGCTTGGCAGTTTCTTGTAATGTGAAATATGCGCTTGTCCTACGACTCAGAAATCTCAGATCTAAGACAAATGAAATCAAGTCATGCATAAAGACGTGCTCACAAATGTTGATGGCAACTTTGCAGTAGCCAAAACCTATGAAACTTTATGTGAGGGAAAGAAGCCTAAAGTAAAGGGATACATATTTTGTGCTTCCATTTATGTGGCTTTCTGAAAAAGGCTAAATTATGGGTGCAAAACAGATGAGTGATAGCCAGGAGCTACGGGTTAGGATAAGGAGTGTATTACAAAGGGCCACAAGGAAATTTGCTAGAGTGAAGGAAATACTCTATATCTTGATTATCATAGTTGTTACATGACTATATATTGTTGTCAGACTTCATCAAACTGCATGCCTAAACGATGTCAGTTTTACCACATACAAATTATACCTCAGTACACCTGGCATTTAAAAACTATGGCATTCATGAAACATGAATAGGCCACTGTTCTTTTAAAGAGATTTTTTGGAAAAGAAAAAATAAGTTTGTGGAAATTAGAAATACGATCATGGAACTGAAAACCTTAATGGGAGGGCTTAGAAGAAAAAAGTTGAGGAAATCTCCCAGAAAGGAGCCCAAAACAAAGAAAAAGAATATGGGGGTGGGGAGAGGTGCAGAGACAGAATAGGATAACTAAAGAATCAGTCCCAGGGCACCTGGGGGGCTCAGTTGGTTGAGTGTCCGACTTCAGCTCAGGTCATGATCTCATGGTTCGTGAGTTCGAGCCCCACATCGGGCTCTGTGCTGACAGCTCAGAGCCTATAGGCTGCTTCAGATTCTGTGTCTCCCTCTCTCTCTGCCCCTCCCCTGCTCATTCTCTGTCTCTATCTCTCTCTCAAAAAATAAATAAAAACATTTAAAAAAATCTGTCTCTTAGGTCTAGTACCTAAACAATAACCATTCTGGAAGAAAAGGAAAAGGAAAATAATAAAGGACATCATTCAAGAAATAATTTAAGGGGCGCCAGGGTGGCTCAGTTGGTTGGGCGGCCGACTTCAGCTTAGGTCATGATCTTGCGGTTCATGAGTTCAAGCCTCGTGTTGGGCTGTTTGCTGACAGCTCAAAGCCTGGAGCCTGCTTCGTATTCTGTGTCTCCTTCTCTCACTGCCCTTGCCCTGCTCACATTCTGTCTCTCTGTCTCTCAAAAATAATATATAAACATTAAAAAACAAATGTAGCTACTAAAAAAAAGAATTTAAGAAAATCCCAGAATTAAAGGACACAAGTGCGCAGCACAACAGAGGAAAATAATCCCACACCAAGGCTCATCAGTGCAAAAGGTAGGGACACCGATGATAAGCCAAAAGCCTTAAAAGCCTCCAGAGAAGAAAAACAAAAGATTTTATACCATAGATTAAAAATTAGGATAGCATCTGATTCCTCAAATTCAATACAACTGGCTATAAGACAATAGAGCAATGGCTTAAACATCTGAAGGAAACTAATTTCCATCTTAAGTTTCTATATCCAGACAAATATCCCTTGAGAGCAAGGAGAGAAAAAAGGCATTTTCAGATATACAATGACTCAACACATTCAGCTCCCAGCAGCTTTCTCTCCAAGTTCCTGGAGAATGTGTTCTTCCAAAACAAAGAAGTAAATCACAAAAATGGAAGACAAAGGATCCAGAAATAGGAGCGTCAACATGAGAAAGGGGTAAAGAGCATCACTAGAATGATGATCAGGACAACAACCCAGAGAGCAACCAATGCAGAGCAGAGCAGACGAGAGATCTGCAGGAACCAGAAGTGAGAAGATTTAGACCCTGGGAGAGCACGGGGGTTAAGAGTGGTAAAGACGCCTAATGAAAACTAAGCAAAGAGAAAACAAGACAGAGGAAATGGAAAGGTTGTGCTGTGAGAAAATACAATTACGGTACTCTGCGTGGTTCAACGTGATTATGATAGAGAAGACGCTGGATGCCAATCTTACCAAAATGATGATATAATTAGTTAAGGGAAGTGTGCTTGGATTTAGTGATTGGAAAGGGTGAAAAAGAGCTACCACCTCATCTTCCATCGTATAAAGTCAGGAATGCCCACACTGAAACTCAACAAGGAGCAATATATTCATAGTACTTAATAGGAAGATAA
>NC_043712.1:80399710-80420549 GCF_006229205.1 Suricata suricatta
GACGGCCTCTCCGGCAGGGAGAGCGTCTTGCCGGCCTTCTGAGCAGCACCCGCACCCTGTCCGGGCGCGGACTGGGCGGGACACCCCCGGAGCCGAGCCGGAGGACGGCTCTCCGCGCCACACCCCTGCCCCGCGCGCACCGCCCTGCAGGGCGCGGACCACGCGGGTGCGTCCGAACCGCGCCTCGGACCCGTCGCAGACTGCACCGCGGCGCGGATCGCTGCAAAGTATTTACAGAGGGAAAGTTGGACAGTGTTCGGACAACCCGGCCGTAAACTTCCGACGGCGTCCACTGTCGCCCGCTCTTTTCCAGCCTCCCGTTGTGGCTTCAAGGGCTTTTCCGATTACCCATTTCCAGAAAATGAGCGTAAGTGGGACACTGTTCCAGTATGTAAAAAAAGAAAACAATAAAGAAAATAAGTGCCCAGTGCACAACCTTCACTCCCTAGGGATTGAAAATATTATTCCCAAGTCAAGTGCAAAATACTTGTTATGTCTTCCTAAAATCGATGTGTAATATAGACTTTTAATTTTAAAGCATTTATTTCTAATAGGTGTGTCTGATTGCCATCTTCCGTGGAAGGATGTTAAAATTAAAGCTAGTGATATAGACCAAATAAAATGCTAAGTCACTACACTATATTATTTATTTCGTATTTACTTCTCAATAATCGCTTTCTAAATGGAACTTTCCAACTTAGTTCTCCCCTCCCAAACAATTTAGGTTTACTATTCATATTCCTTACAGGTATCAGAAACAACCTTCCAAACTGACTTTCAAAACTTCGAATGTTTGAAGTGGAAATAGTCCTGGGTTCTAAAATACGGTATTTAGAATTGATGAAAATCTGTAGAAGAGAAAGAATTGGAGGGAAATGTAAATACATTTTCCATTCGTTTTCGTTTTTATAAAGGTGCTGATTTTACACCTGAAGAAAGTAGGGCGTCACTTGAGATTAACTTAGAAGGCAACTTAGTGGCCAACATTTCCTAGGGAAAAAAATGAAAGGCATTAAAAAAAAAAAAGCATTAGAATTTCCAAAAGCAGGTCCACGGAAAACGAAGTATCAAGTGAAGCGTTGGTGTTCTGGACAATTTACAATGAATTTTTCTCCCCAGATGGATGCCTTTTAAGGGCGCGCGGTCCCTTTCTTCAGAACAGAACTTTGTGGTTTCGAAAAGAATTTCTGAAAGAACTTTGCAGCCAGCAGGCTTCGGGGAGCGGGTGGGCGGGGAAACAGGACGAAAAGCCCACCAGGAAATACTGCGCGGAGCAAACCCGTTCCTGGGGACCCCGCCGCACTCCGGTCCCCTGGGTTCTCCTTTCAGCAGGATACATTCCTTGCCGCAGCACAAGTCACTCGGAAAGTGTGAGAAGGTCGTTCCCCTTCACTACTCGGCTGTTCCAGCTGTGAATTTCTGATTCCCGGAGGGAAGGAAGCCCTGGACACACATTTTTACATCTGTTCAGTTGGTCCACTTTTACCCCAGTTTTTCATCTCCTCCCCATCTCTTAGAACTTCCTGACAAGTCCTGCCTTCCATCCTCACCTCCTCCCGGCTTGCAGTAGTACGGTTCTGGGGACATTCTAGAAGGTTCCCAAGCCCAGCGCGTGGGAGCCTCCTAGACGCTGGCTTCCATTCTCCCTCCGCCCTGCACGCGCAGTGCAGTCTGGCTCCTCGGGGCACCGCCAGTTCCCTACTGTGGCCCCAACGCGCGGCGACCCGAAAGCCCCTTCCCCCCCCCCCCCCCCCCCAGCCACTTTCCCTTCTCAGGTGTTTGCCCGGTCCTGTCTCACCCTCAGCACCCAGGTTTATGATCCGTTTAGCTTATTCTGCAGGTCTGGGGCTACCTGTGTTTGGCAACAAGCCATAATAAAGGGAGCCTGTGTCACGCCAAGAACCCTCCCCTTCCCGTGCCAACTCCTCGTTGCCCTTCGTGCCCTTTCCACGCCTGCGTGCGTTCTTTTATTCAGTCAACAAACTTCGTGGGAGGGACAGCCCAGAGGCGACCCTCGAGGCTGACCCGGTATCTTACTTCCCTTTACCCCAGACCAGCAAGGTCACGAACACCGGTGTCCGAGGGTTCAAGCCGGCCCAAGCCGGCCCCCACGCTCCTACTTTTTATACTCTCTACCTAATGAAACCATATCGAACGATGAATTTTCAAAAAAACCGTCCGTTCGGTGGGAGAGCGAATTAAACGTTGTTCTCCAGTTGGACGTGTCCGCCTGGCGGGAAGCCCAGCGCCCGCGCACACAGGTGGGGCCTTACGTGGGGCCCGCGGGGTGACCCGCCCGGCACCCCACCCCCCAGTGGTGAGGACTTGCCATCACTGCAGGCAGGGCGCCGCGGGGGGCCTGCGCGGGCGCGTCCGGAAGCCTGCTCCGTCAAGGCCACAGCGCGAGGCTGTTGTGAACCCTGCGTGGCGCGCTCGGCACAGCGCTTCAGAGTTGCGGGGTTGCCTTTGGCCTTCGGGCTCGTCTTCTTGAGGCCCGGCTGACTCGAGGCTTCCAGAGCGGCTGGCGAAGCGGCCTCTACGGACCTGGGAGGCCCAGAGAGGCTGGGGCGAGGGCTGGAGGGAAGCCGGGGAAAGCGACGCTCCCTCGGGTCCCACCGGCGGATAGTAACACTAATCACTAGTGATCACGGCTAACCGTTATCCCGTTTCCTGCCTGCCAGGCTCTGGGCTCCCCTTTAACCCTCCCAGCACCCAGTGCCAAAGACACGCTCGAGTTCCCATTGCACAGGCAAGAAGTTTGCGACCTGGTGAAACTGAGAAACTCGCCCCAAGACCCTATTTGGTTTCTGAATCACTAACCCTGTGGGCGCCCGAGACCTTCCCCAGCCTGGGTCTCGGACGCGTAGCGGAGACCTGGGCCTAAAAGGGGCGGGTCCCCAAACCCTCCCTCCCCGCCCCTTGCCCCAGGCCCGGCGGGGCGGGAAGCGCATTTCTGCCCCCAGGACTCCGCCCCCCAGCTCGCGCCGTCGGTTCCCCAGCGTAGTGCGCCGCGCTCTGGCGGAGCGGTGGGAAGGTCACGGCCGAGAGGGCCCCTGGCCACGCCCGGATGCTCGTGGAACTCTCAGACTCGACCCGAGACGGCCAGCAAGGAGGCAGCGGAGTCCTGAGAGTGAATTTTTCCTCCCTAGGTGGGTTTTCGTCCCCATTCCCCTGGTGAACCCCGGAACCCAGGCACCCCTGGACGTAGATGCCGGCGGCACTGCGCCCCCCAGTCCGCCTGCGGGCCCGCAGCCGCCGTCAGCCCCCGGCGGTGGAGGTCGGAGGATCGCGGCCCCTCGCCGCCCCTCCAGCCCGCGTTTCCTCTCGGGAACCTTGACCCTGCGCTCCAGTTCGCGCCCCGCGCCCAGCCCTGGATCTGGAGGGCACGCGGAAGGGTTGTGATGTGGCCAGGATGCTGGGCGGCACCCTGCCTGGGGAGAGGCTAGGGAGGGGTGGCGACGCTGGGCTGGGGCAGGGTCAGCCCCCAGTTCACCCTCAGGTCGGAAGGGCCCGGCCCACTGGCCTGGAGGTGGAGGTGGGGTCCCCTGCTGGGAAGGAGAGAGGGCGTCTGGCGCCCCGGGGACTGCGGTGACCGAACGCGGCCAGCCTGCGTGTGTCCTGTGCGTCGTGGGCCGCACGCTCCGCGCAGGTGCGAGGAGGCGCGTCGGGGGCGGTGACGGTCTCCGCGCCCTGTCCCTGCGTACTTGGGGCGGCCACCGCGTTTCGAAATGTCCATGGGAATGTAGTTAATGATTCCCGCTAATCTCCTGTCTGCCTAAACCGGACGCCTCTGCTCCTTTGGTTTGAGTTAGAACCAGTCACGGCAGACAATCTCGAGAAACAGCAGACACTACGAGAAAATGAGTGAGGGCTAAGGGGCCGTAAGACCTAACACGGCTGGGAGGGAGGTCGAGCGAATCTCATTTTTGCAGATTTTGCCCCAGGTCACGGCTGCTTCACCACATTTCATGGAAAACGGGAGGGGGCTCAGCTCTCATCCACCCCCACCCCGCCCCAGCATTTAGAGTGTTCAGAACTGTCTTTGCACTTGAACATCTGATTCCAATCGGGACTGTGATCTTACTCTGCGAACGCCACCCACCTGTTAATTTCGACAAGAATGGTTTAGTCTTAATGGCTGTTTTTTTATATCATCATTGAAATCACTTAAACCTGCGGTAAGCGTCCATTAATTCCATACACACCCCTTGGTTCAAAGAACTTAAAATTGGTGATAGCTAAAAACCAACGTTTGCCCCCCTTCCTGCCACCCTCCCCCTGCAAAACAAAAACAAAACAACGGGAAAAAGAGACGCGGATCCAGTCTGAAATTCAGTTCTTCCTACTTTAACACAATCAAGGCTTATATGTCAAAATGGATGCTTATGAAAGAAATACCTGGATATAAACTTCATTTCTTGTTCTCACAATGCAGGCATGTGTTTATTGAAATCAGTAATTAAGAACAGTTGGGGATAATTGTGGTTTATTGAGCTGGTGAAGCAGTTCCTGCTACTAAATACAGGCAAAAAGAACGATGAGATTAAGTGAAATTTAAGACATTTTGTTTTCTTCAGATACTAGAATTTTTTAATTTTTTTTATGTCTTTTATTTATTTTTGAGAGACAAAGAGACAGCAGGAGCAAGGGAGGGTCAGAGAGAGAAGGAGACACAGAATCTGAAGCAGGCTCCAGGCTCTGAGCTAGCTGTCAGCACAGAGCCTGACGCGGGGCTCAAACCCAGGAACTGTGAGATCGTGACCTGAGCGGAAGCCAGCCGCTTAACCGACTGAACCACCCAGGCGCCCCAGATACTAGAATTTTCTATGTATAGCTGTGTCTGTATTTAAAGACATATGTAATGACCAATAGTTCTGAAAATTAGCATGACTGTTATTGTAGTATCTGAGATGTCTCTTTATAGGAGACTTTAGGGTGTGTTTTTAGCAGTGTCTGTGTTTCTCTCAAATTTTACCGCTTTTTGAAACATATACCATGGAAACTTCCAACCATACACAAAGTGAAAGAGATGAGTATAATTAACCTTCCTGTATCCCTCCACCGGGCCGACCTTATTTCATCTTTAACCCTCTCACAGCCCTCTTCCTACTGGGTTATTTTGAATCAAATTCCAGGTATCCTGTCCTTTCGCCCATAAATATTGTTGAACATTTCTCTCAGTGCAGCCACAATACCGTTAGCACACCAGAGTAACTGACTTAACAGCATCGACATCTGGATGGTCTCAAAGCATTTTTGTTTAGCTGGTTGGCTACACACTAGTTAGGGTGCAAACAGCGATATGGATTAGGATACAAACAAGGGCCGTGTGTAGTGGTTGCTACGTGTCTTCTGTGTCGGTGAGGGTTTTCCTCATTGTACTGCGTTTTTGTTGCAGAAACTGGACTATTTGTCTTGAATTTGACATTCGGGATCTTATGGTTACAGGCAACATCTTTCCATTAAGGTCTTCTCAAGCATGTGCTTATTTATTTAGATTTAAAAAAATTGTTTTTATAGTTTATTTATTTCTGAGACAGAGCATGAGTGGGGGAGGGGCAGAGAGGGAGGGAAACACCAAATCTGAAGCAGGCTGCAGGCTCCTAGCTGTCAGCACAGAGCCCGACATGGGGCTTGTACCCAAGAACCGTGAGATCATGACCTGAGCCAAAGTCGGATGCTTATCCGACTGAGCCACCCAGGTGCCCCCATTTATTTAGACTTTCAAATAGTAGCAGATAATAGTATTATTTGTAGAGGGGCAGGGTGTAGTCAAGATACCTTGAAGAGTCTGCTGTTGAGAGAATAAATCTTTATCAGGAGAAGCATGGGTCTGGGAAAGCTTATGTGAAAATTTCCAAAATCTACAATTATTAAAAAAAAATTATTTTCTGCAGTTGCCTTAGCTGGCTGGGTCAGTGAAGCACGTGACTCTTGATCTTGGGGTTGTAGAGTCCGAACCCCATGTTGGATGTAGGAGATTGAGTACTTAAAAATACATTTTCCATGTACTTATGGAAACATAAAATTACCAATCAAATATTTCTAAATCTAAAATTTCAGTGTAAAAACTTGAAGCCTGTCTTCTTTCGGCATGAATGAAACTCTTTATACCTTCAAGTTCCAAAGGCATTTTATGTGTCAAAATTTTATGTTGTGTATTACTTTGTATTTTAGAATGAAAAAGTGGTAATAGTCAGTGAGGGCCAGAGTAGGGTACATAATAGAGTGTAGATTCTGTGCCCATGAGAAGAATTTTCTATTTAGAACTATTGGGATAGTTCTCAATTAAAGGGACCCAGAACGTGAGAGAAATTAGATTGGACCAGAAAAAAAAGTTTAATAAAAGTGGAAAAAAGCCATCTTTTGGGGGGCTCCTATTACATTAATAAGTGCACGCCCTAAGTAAAATTTCCATTTCCATTCTTCCCTTGTATATTGGACTTGTATGATCTCATTTGACTCATTCTGCAGTTATTTGCAGAGGTTTCCTTCTTTCTTTTTTTTTTTTTTTTAATAATTCTTTAAAATGTTTGTGTATATTTGAGAGAGAGAGAGTGTGAATGATGTAGGGGCAGAGAGAGAGGGAGACAGACTCTGAAGCAGGCTCCAGGCTCTGAGCTGTCAGCACTGGGCCTGATATGGGGCTTGAACTCAAGAACCGTGAGATCATGACCTGAGTAGACACTTAACCGACTGAGCCATCCGGGCGCCCCTGGAGGTTTCTGCATTATGCACTCTCTGGAATCCCTGTGAAGGTACAGACCAGATCTTACCCATCTTTATATCTCACCTTGCTGGAGTTTGGCTCCAGCAGGTCCAGGGGTCCCTGAAGGAGGGACAGTGTCAGTGAAAGAGAGTGAGAGAGTCTCGCTTTCTCTCTGATCACCAGGCAGGCATCTCTGCACTTATCGGAGAGTCAGCTTTATTTATGGAAAAAATGTATGGGGTGCAAAACAGAAGTGCCATTTGCCTTAGACAATGATTTCTGATGACAGATTTCTCTGGCATGTAAAAACTTCCCAGAACATAGATTGGTAGAAGACTCCTGCATAATCTTTATCAACAGTGATTGACGTAGGTGACTTAGATGCTTATCATATGGGGAAGGAAGGTATCCTCAGCATTCAAATACAAGGCAATGTTCTTAGCATAGCAAAGTCAAAAGTTAGTTCTTCGTGATCAGGGGTCAAGTAGCCTGTTTCCTTGAGGGGAAGAAAAACAGTTTTTCTCAGGAAATGTAATATTTGCTCCCATAAACAAAAAGAAGAAATTCCTATAATAAGTTCCTTCACAAGGTACAACTAGCATATTTTTAGGATAAGGGGGCAAGTCACTCCTGATACCAGTCAACAAGGTGCCTTAGGGGTCAGTGCTCAAGCAAAATTAATTGAGTGGGGGTGGCTATCGGTCACCATCTGACGGTGGGAAGCCCCTGCCTTGCAAACCCGCCTTACATCACAAGGAGTTTTCCTCAACTTAGTGAGTTCAGAAAATGGCCCCCAACATCAAATCCCATCATATTGTCAAAAATACATGTGAAATTAATTAAATTAGTTGTATCTATAATAATGGTAAGTGTGTAAGAGGGTGTTCATATATTGGCATAGTGTCTTAAATGTTTATTTTTGAGAGAAAGGGAGAGACAGCATGAGTGGGGGTTTGGCAGAGAAAGGGAAGCAGACACAGAATCCAAAGCAGGCTCCAGGCTCTGAGCTGTTAGCACAGAGCCCGATGCAGGGCTTGAACTTGGAAATGGCGAGATCATTACCTGAGAGGAAGTCAGACGCTTTAACCAACTGAGCCACCCAGGCGCCCCCCCCCCCTTTTTTTGCCATAATCTTTTAAAAGGTCTGTTTTTGAAAGGGTGTTCATATATCGGGCTCTGATTTGGGCTTAGATGGAGATAAATTTTCAAATTGCCAACATTGTTTGAAAATTACTATTCATTTAGAACAGATAGAGATTTTAGGTAAGGCTGGATTGTATGTTTGAATACCTTAATTAGTAGGTTACATTTCCTAACCTTTTGATACCTGTTTGGTAAGCAGATGATGTTTTATATAATGCTATTAAGTATTTTTTGTTTGCTTGAATCTCCTGATTTATTGCATTCAGCCCTTAATGTGATCTTACATATTGTATATGTATATATATGTAGCATTTAGTAGCTTTGGAACTTTAATGCTGGAATATATTTTCAATGATTACTCAAACCATCTAAATACCTCGTGCAAGGAAACAACGTTTGTTTGTTTAAAAAAAAAAATGCACCGAAAGCCCTAGGCTCCTGCTTTCTCAGGGACTAGCTGAGGACAGATGTCTGCAAGGACATGATGAAATGCAGGCCAGTTCTGCCTAACACGCACTGTGGTCTTGGGCAAGGAACTGAACCACTCAAAGCCTCAATTTCCCCATCTCTGCAGTGGTGGCCGTAGACTTCATTGTGAGGGACACGTAGAATAATGCATATATAGTGCTTACTATAGTGCCTGGTGCATAAACACTCCAGGAAGGCCAGCTGTTATTGAGTGATGATAATAACTATGATGTGCCCCTAAGTATGGATGGAATTTTGCCTGACATTTTCTTTCTTGTGTCCCAGCAGTCTTCGCAATAAAGGTGGGCATCCTTTATTTCCTGCCGTGCATGGGTAGTGTACCCGTTTCTTTCCTGCCGAGAGGTGCCAATGCAGGGCTCCAGCCAGTGGGTTCCGCCTTCTGGTGTGAGGAGTGCGCTGTCACTTCCCAAGGACAGGCATGTCACGGACACCCTTTGGGCAAGCTCTCCCTGTTTACATAGAATAATCCTTGTCTATCACTGGAGCCTGGCATAGTAACAGAAAGTAACCACAGAACCCCTCAAATTAGAATTAGCACATGTTGTGGAGCCCGGGTGGCTCAGTTGGTTTGGTGTCCAACTTCAGCTCAGGTCATGATCTCACTGTTTGTGGATTCAAGCCCCGCCATTGGGCTCTGTGCTGACAACTCAGAGCCTGGAGCCTGCTTCAGATTCTGTGTCTCCCTCTCTCTCTGTCCCTTCCCCTGCTCACATTCTGTCTGTCTGTATCTCTCTCTCTCTCTCTCTCAAAAATAAATAGACACTCCCCAGGTCGGGGAGATCTTCTCGGCTGCGGGCGCCACCTTCACCAAGCTCGGGGAGCTGACGATGCAGCTGCATCCCGTGGCCGACTCTTCCCCCGCGGGGGCCCAGATAAAGGCCACCGTGAAGCGCAAGGTGTACAAAGACTCAGGCATCCCCCTTCCAGCCGAATCACCCAAGAAAGGGCCCAAGAAGGTGCCATCTGGTGTCTTGTCTCCTCCAGCTGCCCCTCCACCAAGCAGCTCCGGTGTCCCTGAGGCTGGGGGGGCCCCCCATAAAGAAGCAAAAGGCTGATGTGACACTCGGTGCTCTGAACGACTCGGACGCCAACAGTGACCTGGTGGACATTGAAGGGCTAGGAGAGACCCCTCCAGCCAAGAAACTCAACTTCGACCAGGCTTGACCCTGGATTCTGGCCATCTTGTGACCTCTGCTGACCCGCCTCTGCTCTCTCACTGAGCCTTCCACCTCTGACCCCTCTCGCTGTTCCCGCTGGACCTGTGGATCGCCAAGGACTCGGGGCAGGCCTCGCTGGCCCTGTATGAGCACCGGCCCCCCTGCCCCTCCGACCTCCATCACATGGATGTTTTTATACAGAAAACAATAAAGATTCTCCTCTCAAAATAAATAAATAAATAGACATGAAAAAAATTTTTAAAAATCATAAAAAATGGAGTTAGCACAAGTGGGAGGATAGGAACAAACTTCTTTTGAACCAGTCATGTGCTGCATTGCTGCCCGGGTTCACTGGCACTTGATTTGCAGATTTCTATTTCGCACAGGCATCTGGAAAATACTGACTGAGCAGTTACTCTGTGTTTAAGTAATTTGCTGGGAGCAAGGGATACAGTGAAGGACAAGACAGGTGAAGCCACGCCCCTGGCCTTGTTGTCTAGCCAAGGCCACAGACAAGGAAGAGGGCACATACAGGACCACATGACCGGGTCGATGCTTGGTAAGCCTACGGTGTTAGGAGAACACGTAGGAGGCACGCACGAGGGCATGTGTACAGCTCTATGGCAGAGGGCGCCGGGTCACTGTCATCCCCGAGATTGGAGGTGGTGCGAGACCTTGGTTCCAGCTTGTCCTCATGAGTTCCAGTTGGTTCTGGTGGGTTCCAGTCTGTACTTGCTTTTCCCCACCTCATGTGTGACTCCGTCAAGCTGTGGTAACTTCCGTTTGCCATCATCTGCTGCAGACGTCTTCACCCCCTCTCAGGATTGCACGAAGTCTAGTCCCTATAATAAATCCTTTATTGCATATCACTCACACGGGTTCTGCTTTTCCGAATCCCAACAGATACATTCATTCCCTGATGAGGGAGCAGAGGCAAGCGACAGGCTGCAAAACCCCGCCCCCTCCCCCAGGGTGGGCTTTGTGTGCTATTCCTGGGCACTCCTGGCTGCCCAGGAACTGACAGGTTTAAATGCAATCATCTGACTAGTTCACTGTCGTCTACGTCTGTCTTACCTGAACATCTGGAAAAATCTTAACTGTATTTCTGAATTTTTTTTCTGTGCCTCTTCCCTCCAGGCATTCCAAATACAAATATATTAGGTTGCTTAAAGTTGCCCCATAGCTCACTGACACTCTTAATTTTACTTCAGTATTTTTTTCTCTGTGTTTCATTTTGGCTAATTTAAAAAATTTGCTTGTCTTTCTTTCTGCAATGTGCGATCTGCTGTGTGCTTTTCATTTCATACATTATGATGTTCATTTCTACAAGGTGCAGTTGGGTCTTTTTCTAGATCTTCCTTCCATGTCTCCAGTTAAAATATTCAGTCCTTAGCTTCTGAAACATAAGAGATACAGTTCCATAACTGTTCAAATGTACTTGTACACTAACTCTTTCATTTCTGCCATTTTTGGATTGGTTTTGATTTTTATCCTCACTAGGTGTCAGGTTTTCTTGCTTTTTCACATCCCTGATAATTTCTGACTGGGTGACAGGCATTGTGAACTGAACTTTATTGGGTGTCACAGACTAGAAGTCTGGGGTTCTCTCTTGTCCAGCAGGAGATTTGCTGCAGAATTGAATATAAGAGAGGCTAATGTCTGGGAGGGGACAAGAGCCCTGAAGAGGGGTTTCATCTCTGTATGTACTGAGTGCTCAAGATCTTGCACATGTGGTGAACATGAAGAAAACAAGATCTTACATGTGTGAATGTGGAGAAAACAATCAGTAATCAGTAACTTGTGTGTGTAAGAAGCAAAGGGTCTGGGGGGCAAGTGGAGTTTGTGATCAGAGTTCAATAGTATATTGGCATCAGTTGGAAAGTAATTTCCTGCAGGTGACATAACAAGTTACTCGTGATCCCAGCGTCAAGGAACCTGGTCTGCATCACCTGGTGGAAGAACCAAGTGGCACTTGGACGGCAGGAGGTTTATTTCACACCAGTGGGCTCAGAGGAGATCATTCTCCAGAGATCTGAGGCCCGAGCATTAGCAGAGGGAAGAATTTATAGCTTGTTAATTCTGCATTCCACATCAATAGTAATTTGGCTCACGTAGCAAGCAGGGTAGGAAGAAGAACCCAGAAAGGGAGTCTTCAGTCGGGGACTGGAATTTTCCTATCAGTCCTGTTGGCCATCCTATAACGGATTTTCCCTGCCACCATTACAGTATCTCGTTAGCTAACATCAGGTGCTTTCACACCATGGTGGCAGCTTTCTGCCCTAAGCTTTTTTTCTAACCCATTTATGTAGAACCTATTTCCCCACAGTTGGGTGTTTGGTAGTCATGTATTTCTGTAACTATTCCTGAGGTTGATTTCATCACACTGTTAAGCTACCTGAAAAGGGTTCCAGCTTTGGCTCTTGCTTTATTGCGCGTTAAGAGAAGACGTGATCTAGGGCTGGTTTGCTCCGAGCACCGAGGCAGAACCCAGCTGAGTACTCTGCCCCAAGCCGTGTGAATGGAGGCTGTCCACCCTGGCGGCAGGGGGCGCTACTCCTGCCCCCTGGTGAACAACCTGTGCGCTGCCTTTAATCCTAGTGCTGCTTCCCCCAGGCCGAGTCGTCTCCTCACACGCATGCTCTGATCAGGGTTCTGCAGGATGTTGGAGGGGATGAGTATTCTCACGCCCCTCACCACTGCCTCCGTCCTGCACGGTCAGGCCACCTTGGTCTTCCTGGGCTCCCAGCTCTGTCTTCTCAAGACAGGGAGACCTCTTGCCCAGGCTACGCCAGCGCCCGGTGCCGTGGCCAGGAAACTGTCGTGAGCCAGTCAGCGGGGACAGTGGGAGGGCTCCCCTGTTTGTTTTCCGCTTCTGGGGGAATCGCTGTCCTTTGTTGCTCAGTTCTAGTGTCTTGGAGACCATTGCTTCATATATGTTGTCTAGTCTTCTAGTTGTTTCACGGGGGTGGGTTGGGGGGTTGGTCTCTCTTGCTCCATCTTGGCCAGAGGTAGAAGTCATTTATCCAAGCCCTTGTACATCAAAAGATGTGTAATTTTAAGTTACTTTCCCTTTAAATCTCCTTTCCCTTCGATCTGGGACATTTACATCAGTTATTTAGAAATTCTATTCTTTTCAGGTTCTATGATCAGTTCTGTTGAGGTGGAGTATGCCAGCCATTCCAAAATCATCAAGCAAAGGGGGTTTGGGTCTGAGGGGGTAGAACTGTAGCCGTCACACCCAGAGTTACCTTACTGTTCACTGTGCCTAGGGAGACAGTTTTGGGGGAGACAGGGAGTGCTGTTAATAATCAGGATGATGGTCCAAACCATTTGTGCCCCACCTCTACTCCAGGTCCATATACATCATCACTTAATTCTATGACCTTTACTAAGCCTCTCTGTGACTGGTGCTGGCATTGTCAAGGTCAATTGCCTGAAGCACCTGACCAAGAGGGAGGAAGCAGCATGTAGGAGCCACTGTGGTCTGCGCTCTGAGAGCACAAAGAGCTGGTGAAGGCCCCATGGAGGGAACGGGTGGGGCAACTTTGGGAGGAAACTAACTTTTTATGTTTATTTATTTTGAGAAAGAGAGAGCATGAGTGGGGAGGGGCAGAGAGAGCGGGAGCCAGAGAATCCCAAGCAGGAGCCCCGTGGTCAGCACAGAGCCCGATGTGGGGCTTGAACCCACAAGCTGTGAGACCTGAGCCAAAATCAAGAGTAGGAGACTTAACCGACTGAGCCACCCAGGTGCTCCAGGAGAGGAGTCTGTTCACTGGGTACTTGGGAGAAGGGATGGGAGAGAAACCATGTGCTACTAGGTGTTGAGGCCAAGAACCAAAGGAACACGTGTGATTAGAGGGTCATTCTGATTGCAAAGACCCCCCCCCACCCCTTTATGGAGAGAAAGGAGGGTGGAAGGTAGTAATTACAGAAATAGAGTATTTAGTGCTCACATACGCCATGTTGGATGCAGTTCTGGGCACTTTAAGCATTTAATCTAACAGCAACCTAGTGAGTGGAGGCACTATTATTATCCCCATTTTACAAAGGAAGAATCTGATCCGAGGCACAGAGAGGGTAAGTACCTCGCCCAGGGCCACACAGCAAGTCTGTGGTAGATCCTGGAACTCAATCCAGAGTCCCTTCACTCTAAACTCCTGAGAGCCAGACACTATGAAGCTCTATAATTCTAAGCCAAGTTGTGCTAAAGACAGTGTCCTGGGGGCAACCGGGAGCTTCGAGAGCATTTGAAGTTACTGATCTTAAGATGGTATAAGAAAACTCTTCCTCAAGAGCAGCATTCAGATGGAATTTAGGGGGGGCCTGAGTGGCTCAGCTGGTTAAGCGACCAACTTCCGCTCAGGTCATGATGTCACTTTCGTGAGCTCAAGCCCTACTTTGGGCTCTGTGCGGTCAGCATAGATTCCCTGTGCCCCTCCCACTGCCCCTCCCCCACTTGTGTGCAATCTCTCTCTCAAATATAAGCAAACATATAAGAAATTTTAAAAAATGGAATTTAGCAAGGATTTCTACTAGTGACGAGAGGTAGCAAGTCTGAATTAAAGGTGTAGCAGCAGGGATGGCAAGGAGGGGATGTATTTACCCCCCGCCCCCCACCCCCGGGTGGTATCCTTGGTCACCACAGCAAGGGCGTAGGAGTCCAGGAAGATGCCAGGCGTCTGCCTTGTGCCCCACGCCTGGACACACACAGGAGGAGAAGCAGTTAGTTCGAGAAGAGGATTCTAGATGGAGAGGTCTACCTTAGCCACGGTGCGTCTGAGATGCCTGCACAAGCGCCAGCCGGAAGGGTGCAGGCGGTGTAGGGAACTGAACACTGGATCTCGGGAGGGTCGGCTGGGGAGCCTTGGGCGTACGGGCGGCGGGAGAGCGGGTGTTGGAGGAGGCGGCAGCGGCCATGGGTAGAGGAGAAGGAGGTGGGGGCCGACACAGCACAGCTCCGATCACTGGGTGCCTGTGTGGGTAGGCAGCACTCGGGGGGCTGAGAGGAGGTCAAGGAGAGCCAGGGGCCAGCGAGGTCACCGATGCCAAAGAGAAGGAAGGCTGGAGCTGGCACGAGCAGGCCACGTGCAGAAGAATCCTGGGCCCAGAAGGAGACTCGTAGTGACTTGTGGGCCGTATTTGTTTCCTGGATCGGCCACAGCAAACCGCCTCAGCCTGGGTGTCTTGAAACCGCAGCAGTGTCTTCTCTTACTGTCCTGGAGGCCAGAAGTCCAAAGTCAAGGTGTCATAAGGGCCACGCCCCCTCTGAAGGCTCTAAGAAAGGTCCTTCCCTGCCTTCCTTTTAGTTTCTGGGGCAGCAGCCATCTGGGGGCTCCTCAGCCTGTGGACACGCTGCCCCGTCTGCACCTGCATCGTTCTGTGGTGCTCTTCCTGAGTGCTGTACCTGTCTACTCTCCTTAAAAAAAAAAAAAAAAAAAAAAAGGTTTATTTTAGAGAGAGAGAGAGAGAGAGAGAGTGTGTACGTGCGAGAGAGCATGAGCAGGTGAGGAACAGAGAGAGGGAGACCCAGAATCTAAAACAGGCTCCAGGCTCTGAGCTGTCAGCACAGAGCCCGACGTGGGGCTTGAACTCACACACCGCAAGAGCATGACCTGAGCCGAAGTCAGAAGCTCAGCCTACGGAGTCACCCAGGCACTCCTCTCCTCCCCCCTTCTTAGAAAGATGCTGGTCACGTTGACCCCCTTCACTGAAGTAAGTACACCTGCAAACCCCTATTTCCAAATAAGATCACACTGGAGGTTCCTGGGAAAGACATCAACTGGGGGAGGGGGCACTGATCACCCCATTACAGGGGTAAATAAGCATCAAGGAGGAGTGTGGATTTTGCTTTAAGAAACTGGAGAGACAGGAATAAAGAGAAGATTCTCCCCTACCTCCCAAAGGATTGTCTTAAATATGTCACTCTGAATGAATGAAGGAGCCCGAGGGAGGGAGCGGTTACAGTTTCTGGCCCGAGAGCAGGTAACTGATGGTGTGAGCCCCCGGGGGCTGAGGGCTGGAGCCCAGGTGGTGGGTCCAGGATGGGCAGAACCCGGGGTGGGAGGGGACCCAGAGCTGGGCGGGAGGAAGCTGACAGGCAGCTCTGTGCCTGTGGGAGGTGCTCAGTTAAGCAGCTCCAGAGCAGATGCGGACGTGAGCAGCTGGAGCAACAGCCTGTGAAGTGAGTCCTTCGAGGGGAGAGGATTCGTTCAGGGTTCTGGCCGTGGGAACCCAGGAGAGGCGACGGGGAATGTTTGTGCCCATCACACAGGTGTGGGGGAGCGGTTCCAGCATCAGCTGAGGATGGGGGGATGGCCGTGGAGACCAGAGAGGCGAGCCCCGCCGCCTGCTCCTTCCAGGTCAGCAGGAAATTCACCTCCGGGGCAGCAGCCTCCAGCAGCCTTGGGCTGCCAGCCTGGGCACCCATCCCCAGGAGGAACGCAGGCAGTGACAATCACAGATGCTTGCCCTATGACAGCATCCCAGGTGGGCTGGGGACCCCCTCCGGTCTCTCTTCCGCTTCAAGCCCCCCTCTGCCCCTCAACCTCAAAGTCCAAGGAGCCAAGAGGTCGGAGGAATAATTATTCCAAATGAAATCTCTAGTATACTCCGAGTCCATCCCATGGAGGGAAAAGTTTAGAACAGCGTTAGGAATTGTCACAGAGCTTATTTCTGTCCCATCGGTTGGGGGTTCCTAGGAAGGAGCCTTTTCTGGATCAAAGTATTTAATTGTTGTGGAGATCCTGGCTGAAACTCTGAGCAGATGAAAGGCATTGTGGGAGCGTTGAAACCCTAACCCTTGACTGGTGTAGGGCAGCTGAGCCCTGCATTTGCACCCACAGATGGCAATGAGCTGTCGTACACCTAGAACCATGGTCCCCTACCAGGGGCACTTTCGTCCCCCAGGGACATTTGACAATGCCTGAGGACCTTTTTTTCCCCTCCTAGTTTAAAAAATGGCAAAATATACATAACATAAAATTTAGCATTTTTTTTCTTTTTTTTTTTTTAACGTTTATTTATTATTGAGAGACAGAGCGTGAGCAGGGGAAGGGCAGAGAGAGGGAGACACAGAATCGGAAGCAGGCTCCAGGCTCTGAGCTGTCAGCACAGAGCCCGATGCGGGGCTTGATCTCACAAACCAGGAGATCATGACCTGAACTGAAGTCAGATGTTTAACCGACTGAGCCACCCAGGTGCCCCAAAATTTTGACCGTTTTTCCATGTGTGGTTCAGCAGCATTAGGCACATGGACACTGCCATGCAGCTGTCACCACTGTCCAGCTCCAGAATCCTTTCGTCTTGTCCCCATTTGGAAATGACTCCCCCATTCCCTCCTCCTCTCCAGTCCCTGGCAGCCGCCACTGTCCTTTCTGTCTCTATGCATTAGCGTTTTCTAGGCACCTCAAATAATTGGGAGGCATTTCTGAGAGTCACAACCTGGAAGGGGTGCTGTTAACCCGAGTAGGGGCGGGGACGTCCCCCTGCGGCGCACAGGACAGCCCTCCGCACACAGCATCAAGCATCCCCGAGTCACTGGCACCTGGTGAAGGACCCTGGGATCAAGGGGTGCCGCTCACAGGCCCACGGCCGCGGCACGTTAGCCGGTAGACTCTGGTTTTGCCGCAGTTTCACCAAGAGTTTGATTTCTGCTCTCACGTGAGGCAATCTGGGTCCGCAGCCCAGGCGTGGAGAAGCGAGTGACAGTTTGCAAGCTTCCGTTGGAAGCGCCCGTGTCACTTTAACGCATGTTTTATGGGCCCTTTTATGAATCACAGGCCCTGCCTTAGCTCAGAGGGAGTACGGAAGGGCCTTGTTCTGCTGGGCTCGCTGCAAGGACCACCACCACCGGGTCCCCTCGGTCACAACTAAACTCCCTGGTGGTACCGAGCGTCTGCTCGTGCTGGCGGGCGGCAAGCCCCGGGCTGTGGGTCCCGAGAGGCTGTGCCGCAGGCGCTGGGCCCCGGTCGTTGGGGGGCTGCTTTCTTCCACATCTCCGTGCCTTCGTGTCCTGCGGGCAGACCGGCCTCTGTTCTGGATTGTCTGTTTGCTTCTGCTGCACCTGCCGTTTGGAGCCTTAGTTTCTCCCCTTCAACTGCAGGCGCACCTCTTGTTTTGGGCTCGGACTTGTCTCCTTTTGGGCCTCCGCGTACTCAGGTCATCCGAGGTGCCTGTGACACATGCTGGGGCTTCCTGGGAGCTCAGGCTTCGAGACTTTGGCCTAAAGGCTTTTATATTTGACTCTTTGTTCCTTCCTTCCTTCCTTCCTTCCTTCCTTCCTTCCTTCCTTCCTTCCTTCCTTCCTTCCTTCCTTCCTTCCTTCCTTCCTTCCTTCCTCCCTCCCTCCCTCCCTCCTTTCCTCCTTCTTTCTTCCTTCCTTTTTTCTTTCTCTTTCTTTCTTCCTTCATTCCTTTATTTTTTTTCTTTTTTCTTCTTTTTTTCTTTCTTCCTTTCTTTTTTTCTTTCTTCTTTGTCTCCCTTCTTTCCTTCCTTTCTTTTTTCTCTTTCTTCCTTTCCTTGTTTCTTTTTTCTTTGTTTCTTCCTTTCTTTTTTCTTCCTTTTTTTCCTTCTTTCTCTCTTTCTTAACTAGACTTTATTTTTTTCAAGCTGTCTTAGGGTCACAACAACCTTGACTGGAAAGTGCAGCTACATCTCACGTACCCTTCGCACCCCCCACCCACGGTCTTCTCCATTATCAACACCCCCGCTAGCAGGGGACACCACACCTGTCACACTGGTGAGCCTCCACCACGCAGCGTTACCCCCCAAAGTCCACAGATTACAGCAGGGTCCACTCTTGGTGTTCTATGTTCTTTGGGTTTTGACAAATATGTGGTGATCCGTATCCACCTTTACAGTGTCGTGGAGAACCGTTTCAGTGCCCTGACAGTCGTCTGCGCTCTGCCTGCCCATCCCTCCCTCCCCCAGCCCCTGGGGGCCACGGATCTTTTCATTGTTTCCATTGCTTGCCTTTTCCAGAATGTCACGTAGTTGGAATCATACAGTACGTAGCCTTTTCAGAGGGCCTCCTTTCACTTTGTCATATGCACTTAGAGTGCCTCCTTGTCTTTCCATGGCTGACAGCTCCTTCCTCTGTACTGCCGACTTCTATTCCGTCGCCTGGAGGTACTGACGCTTCCCACGCACCTACAGAAGGACCAGCCACAGTGGCTTCCAGCTTGTGGCCACTTTTTAGAAAGTGATTTAGTAGCAACCACCATGAGACTCAGGCGATTTGAAGGAAATCTCAAATGTTTAAAGGAGTGAGTTTTTGTCCTCTCTCCAATAGGTCATATTTTGTTTTTGTTTTTTTTAAAGCTTGGTGGTTTTTCATCCTGGCTGCGCACTACACACTACAGTTACAGGAGAGTTCTTCAAAATATTGTAATGCTGGCGCTCCTGGGCAACTCAGTTGGTTAAAGCATCTGACTCCTGGTTTCGGCTCAGATCATGATCTCACAGTTCACGGGTTCGAACCCTGTGTTGGGCTCCGTGCTGACAGTGCAGAGCCTGCTTGGGATTCTCTCTCTCTCCCTCTCTCTCTGCCCCTGCCCCTGCCCCAGGCACATGCACTCTTTCTCTCTCTCAAAATAAATAAATAAACATTAACACAATACTCTATGCCCAGTTCTATTTCAGGCAATTCTAAACTAACTGTTTGGATTTTTTTTTATGTGCAGCCAAGATTAGAAATCATGTTGTGCAGTACTCATCCTGATTGGTATCGATTTTCTTAGAAATCAGAGACTCTGTTTTGATAAGGCAGTTGATGAGTAATACCTGCTCTTATAACTTTGTGCCTTTTCTCCAGGATGCAACGTAGAACTGTAGGGACCTCATGGAATCAGAATTTATTCAAGTGTATGAGAAGACTTTAAGCTATTTTTTCCTTTTTTTTTTTTCTTCAGCTATACTTTAGTGAAAATCTTGACCTTGCTGGCAGTGCCCTTGAAACTCACTTCCCACATGGGAGTGAAAGCAACGGCCATCACTCACTCGGCCGTTGCTGTGTATGCACATCGGCCTGGACGCTTTATGTGTAATATTTAACATTCTTTTTCTTTAAACTCTAGTTTTCATCCATTATCAGTGTGACAATTCCCGTGGAGGCTTATTTAAAGTAAGGGAAAGTGTTTTTTTTTTTATCTTGCTATTAAATGTGGAAATTTATATTTCTAAGACCAATATATATTTTCTATTTTTAACTTACTAAAACACTTTTAATCAAGGTACAATCAATATAACATTGTATTTGTTTCATGTGCACAATGTAATGATTTGATATTTATATATATATTGTGAAACGGTTCCCACAATTGTCCCATTAATATCTACCACCATATGTAGGTACACATTTTTTTCTTGTGATAATATCTTTTGATTCTTTAAAAAGATTTTTTTTTATATCTTTATTTTGAGAGAGAGAGAGGCACACACACACAGAGTGAGCAGGGGAGGGGCAGAGAGAGAGGGAGACACGGAATCCAAAGCAGGCTCCAGGCTCTGAGCTGTCAGCACAGAGCCCGACACGGGGCTCGAACCTGTGAACTGTGAGATCATGACCTGAGCTGAAGCTGGACGCTCAACCGACTGAACCCCCCTGGTGCCCCCTTTTGATTCTTGACACCAGCGTTCAAGGCTGGTATTATGGCCTGTTTTGCAGCCCAGGAAATGGTGGTCCAGGAAGCCTAAGCAAGATCATACAGGTTGTAATTTGCAGACTTGGACTTCAAATTCCTATCCAGAAATCCAGAACTCTTGGTCTTTTTATCACATCATGCAGCGTAAACTTGAGGCAATTCAGCACAATTTGGAGCCAAGATTTTCCCGCCCAAATACATGTACTCATGTTTGCATTTCCGAGCGTAATGTTTATGGCTTCCTGCTTACTCACCAGCACCTCCAGGAGCATTCTGGGCCTTCTGACAGCAGCCACACACTGGGCCCCGATGTTCACTGCGTGATAGTCTTTCCAGGCTTCTGGCTTCCCTAACCCCAATCTATGCTGTTTTAGCCTCAGAAGACATCTCTCTGATGAGGTTATTTCAGATACAACTCTAGAAAAGCCTTCCCAAGAGAAAAGTGTTAACTATTATGCCCTGCTCTTGCATCAAGGGATAGCTTCTAACAAGGTCCAGGGGCAAAAATATACACATATGAGAATGATTTTCAGAGGATGCTCATGCCAACTTGAGGCAGAAAATAAAGGGCAAGACTCGGTAGTGGGAGACACCAGTGGTGACTTCAGACTTTGTACAGAAGGGCCAGGGGCTGGGGGGGTAATTTGGTGTGGCGGGTTGAGGGGGGTGGCTTGGTGTGGCGGGTTGAGGGGGGTGATTTG
>NC_043712.1:80420649-80446961 GCF_006229205.1 Suricata suricatta
TATCAACCACACCATTACTCCCATCATGTGTTTATTTGGGGTGACTTTGGGAATAGGCCACCCCAAATAAATGGGAGTTTATTAGGCTTTAGAGCCCCTCAGGCCTCCTGGGGTACGTCCCTGTGAGCTAAGGAGTCAGAAGAAGAAGACAGAGTCACTGAAAATGACATCGAGATAGGTGGTAGAACAGGTCAAAGGGACGTTGTGTTGATAACAGGTATCTGAACCAGATTTCTGGAACTTTCAAGAACATGGAGTTGAAGGCATTTTTCACAATATTGGTCAGTCCCCTATTGTAGGGCCCATGTCAGAAAGCCCCATTTTAGGTCCTACTCTCTGGCTGAGTGGGAAGGTTCTGCTCCTCCAACTTTGGCTCCTGAAATTTTGTTGGCTTCTCTCTTCTGGTGATGATTCTTATCCAATTTTCTTCATCCATATGGGCTTATGTCATTAAAAACTCCTTATTGTGGTTTTGGACCAAGTAGACACAAAGAGCTGTGTTCAGTCTTCCATGTTTCTCCATAGGACTGAGGAGTCCCTCCTGGTCCTGCTCTGTATCTGGATATTTGTGGATTTGTCTCTCTTTCTCCCTCAGCAGAAGTGCCAGTGTCCCGGTCCTGCATGGGATTGTGTCGCTGACTTCCAGAATGTCTGGACTGTGCTGGAGTGGCCGAGGGAAGACATGTTCTGTGAGGTGAGTGCACGTTGTTAGCAAAGGGAGGGTCCACATCGGATCAGACGCCTTGGGACTTGAACAAGACATTGAGGAGAGGTCCAGGACTGATCAGGAACAGATGCCTGGAGAGAGGGAGGCCACAGAGTTCAGGATCCAGAAGACCATGACCACATCCAGGACCTCAGCAACTCCTGTGTGTGGCCAGAAGATACCAAGTGATTTGAAGGCTCAAAGCTGGGCCAGATTGGTCTTAAGTGTTGAGTCTGGTGTGTATGTGAGTAGAGTCCAAGCTCCAGTGAGATGGGGTTGGAGGGGAACCCCCCCCTCAACCTACTCAAGGGGTCAATTCTAGCAGCCTTTGGAGGGGTCGAAAAAGCTATCACTGAATTAGTTTTTGGTGAAAAAATGTTTGGCAGAATTAAAGCAGCTTGGCTAGTTGGCTGTGTCTGCTCTCGAAGGCCTGTGGAAAGAAGCGACCAAGTCTCCCTGACTCCGAGCAGTATGATTTTCTGGGGCGTCCAACTCGTTGGTTTGCAGTGGTGTGAATCTCCATGTGGCCAAAGGGCCTTGCTTAGGTTTCAATCAAAAGACGTTCAAGCTGAAAGAAACCTTAAAAATCTTCTAGTTGATGGCTGGCACGTTAGATTCCTTGCGAAGGTCATCTCCTACAGTTGGTAGTCATTGCTGAGAGCACGGGGTGGGGAAAGACTCTGAAGTCTTGGCTGGAGAAGAGAAGAACCATGGTCCTTTAAGAGGGTCTAATTAGTGGCTAATTAGATGCAAGAAACATGGGTTGGCCAGGAATGGAAGGAAGTTAAGGGTGTGGGGAGAAAAGATCAGATTGTCACAGAGGTGGCAGAATGCAGGTGTCACAGCAGAGTTGGTAAAAGTGAACAAATATGCAGATCTAGAAAAAGGATTTAAAAAATGTAAAATACTATAGCTTTCCTCTGAGGGACCTGTTTCCTATGAGGTCTCCACCCCCCACCATGTCAAGACCCTGCTCTCAGCTGGAGAACTCTCAACACGTAATCCCCTGCTGGCTTGCCTCCTGCTTTAGTCCGTTTCCGCCGCTAAAACAAATACTGTAGATGGTGTAGCTTGTCAGTCATGCATTTCTCACCGTTCTGGTGGCTGGGAATTCCAAGGTCAAGGTGGATTCAATGTCTGGTGAGTGTTCTCTTGCTGGTCCATAGACTGTTGTCTTCTCGCCACGTCCTCATATGGCGGAAGGGATGAGGGAGTGCTATGTATAAGAACACAATAGAACACTATACGAGAACACTAATCCCGTGCAGGAGGGCTCTGCCCTCGTGAGCTCCCAAAGGCCCCGCTTCCTAATACCATTTCACTGGGGGTTAGGTGTCAACAACGAGTCTGAGGAACTCAGACCTTCAGTCCATAATCCATTGGGTCCATGATACCCAGTGACAGGAAGTGCCCAGGTTTTACTCCCTGGCATGGGCACGCTCTGGAGCTGGGTGTGAGGGACAAGGGGCAGTTCTTTGGGATAACTGGTGCATAATCTGTTTGACCACCTGTGAAGTTCAAGGCCACGCAACTATTACTATATATTGATCTTTGCCCTTTTTTGCCAACAATGGTCCATGGATTCAACTTCCTCTGATCTTCCCGAGCCACCTCCCTCACCATCTCCACCCACTTCCGTGCCCCATTTCCTGTTACCGAAAGTCAGTTTTTCCTAAATCTCATGCAAAATGCTATGCAAATTAAGTTTCCCCAGCCTGCCCTGCCCCCACCACACGGTGGACCCTAAAGTTAATCTTCAGATAAGCTAGCTGGAGCTACCGTGGCATTCATTCAAAAAGACGACCTGGTCAGCTTCCAGTCCTTTCTGGAACCATCATGTTACCCCTTGCTTTCAGTGAGGTTGTCGCACTCCAAGGATAGAAAAATAAGCAGTAATAAAAAAAACAGTCTTTAAAAAAATGTTTATCTATTTTTGAGAGAGCGTGAGTGGAGGAGGAGCACACAGAGGGAGAGACAGAGGATCCTAAGCCACCTGGGGCTTGAACTCAGGAACCATGAGATCCTGACCTGAGCTGAAATCAAGATTGAGATTCGGAACCGACTGAGCCATCCAGGCGCCCCTAAAAAATAACAGTCTTAATAACTTACACTTATTTATCACGAATCAGCTACAATCTAAACCTTTTTAAATATAGTTTAAACATAACTTTTACTAAAATATATAATGTATATACTTGCACATATTATTTTATTAAATCTTGAGGATAACCTGGACTATTTATTAACTCTAATCTAGTGAGCCTTGGGCACATTCAGTACCCGAAGGTTGCATAGTTTATAAGAAGTGGGGTTCAGAGTGGAGCCCTGTTCTGAGAACGTACATGCTGGGAAGGATAAGGTGAAGTCAGTGTGGCCACAGGAGAAATGAGGAGGCTCCTCAGGAAGAAGCTTATTATGCTCCCGGGTCTTAGAGAGGGGTCACTGCGTGCCGTGCAGAGTCTGGGGGCAGAAGACAGGAGCAAGGGAGAATTTAGGGCATAGCTTTTTTTTTTTTAATGTTTATTTATTTTTGAGAGACACAGAGAGAGGGAGACAGAGAATCCCAGCCAGGCACTGTGCAGTCAAGCACAGAGCCCGACATGGGGCTCGAACTCACGAACCATGAGATCAGGACCTGAACCAAAATTAAGAGTTGGACTCTTAACCGACTGAGCCACCCAGCCGCCCCCTAGAGCCCAGTCTTTTTTGGGATTTGGAGGACCGGCAAGGCAGGGCAGAGTAAGCAGCTTGGGCCTGGCTAATTTGAATAATTTTGGTGGGTGTTGGGCTCTCGGCTCGTCTCCGGGTGTCTGGTGCCTGGCCCTGGGACGGTTAAGGCAGAGGAATATTGGTTCCTGGGGTGTAGGAGCCGCTTCAAGAAAAGATGGCTCTGGGTTGCGTTCTAAAGGTTGGGTCCTTTGTTGATCTCTAAGAATTGGCAGGACCTAGGACAGGCGGTCTGTCCTTAGCTAGCATGGCTTGTGATGAGGTCACAACATCACAATATTCAGAAAAGAAAAAGTACATACAATTCAGACCTAGGCTGCCTGGCCCCAGGTCCGGAGACTAATCTGCCTTCCTTGAGTCCCAGGACTGTGGCCTGGGTGCACACACACTCACGGGGCGGGGGCCCTGCCGACCTGGGGACTGTCACAAGTGCCTGGACCGAGGGGAGCGGGAGCTCAGGTGCAGTGGGAGGGGAAAGCTTTCTAACCAGGACTGAGGATTTCGGGAGCCGCAGCACACAGATGCTGGTGGGCAAAGGAGCAACCTTCCTGGCGGACAAGCACCTCCGGGTCTGGGTCAGGGAAGGGCTGAGAATGGCAGGGGGCGAGGAGGCAGAGAGAAGCCTGCGGGCCAGGGTAGGGGGCAGGGGGCCGTCACCGAATGCCAGGTTAAAGAGTTTGAGTTTGTTCTGCCCATCGGGAGGAATAATGCAAGAATGGCAGGCCTGGAAGGGACACACGAGAGAAATCTGGTTCAGGCTCCGCGTTTCATACAGGAGGAAGGTGAGGCCCAGGGTCACACAGGGGACTAATGGCCGACACTGGGAAGCCGTGTACAGGATGGGGTTTGAGGACTAGGAAGGCCCCTGTGATGACCACTGGCGGGCAGGAGCTGGGGATGCAGGCGTAGGGCAGAGATGCAGGTTCCAGCCTGGGGGGCAGGAGGCTCATGGGATACCAGCCGGAACTAAGGAAGAAACTGAGGCAGGAACTGTGTTGTGCCAGGACATACGAGGGCAGCAAAGGCAGAGGGTTTGGCAGAGCAGCCGTGGAAGACGAGGCGAGACGGAAGAGACTGAGTGCATGTGGTGCCCGGGAAGCCAAGATGGGGCAAGGAAGGCTCAAGGAACTTCGGAGTTGGGGCAAAGCCAAGATGAAGAAGGCTCATGGACTTTTGGAGTTTGGGCTGGTGGCAGTCACTCGAGGGAGTCAGGGGAGGAGGGAGGAGGCCACACAGGGTGGGTGGGCACAGACAGATCTCCAGGTGTTGGCAGGAGCCCGAGGGGAGAGGCAGGCTGGGCTCTGGAGCCAGGGACTCGGCCAGGAAGATGTCTTCAGGAGGGGGCAATGGGTCTTGTTTGGTTTGGGGGGACTGAGCTAATCTTGCAGAACGGAATTAAAGTGTTCTTTCGCTTTCATCTCTGAGTCTTCCCGTCTTTCATCTTTAAAACAGGTTAGAACGAATTTGTCATAGGTTTACGAGGATTATGGACAATGCATGGGGTAATGCTGAGCATAGTGCGTGAAATGGTATAAACACGTCACACATGCTAGTTATTTTTTAATATTTCATTGCTACACGTTCATGAAGGACTCATTCCAGAATCTTGAGAAAAACACTACTTCCATTTTAAATTGTGGTGTCTTACATTTATCACTTTATGGGGGTACGGTTGATAAATAAGTAGGATTTCAAAATACATATTTTGAAAGATTGGGCTGGAAACAGGCCCCGAGAAGCCTCCTCTTGATCTCTTCGGCACATGTGGAAATTATACATTTTAATTAAGTGCTATTATATAAGCCAAATTCCCCCCATCATGGGTGTTGGTGGGAGTTTCCCTCCAGGGAGACAGAATTTGGTTTTGGACTTAGTACTCACATCTGCAAAAGGAGTAAGCAGGAGCAAGAACAGGACATTCTCTGAGAAGCAATTTGACTGTTTTTTTTTTTTTCCCATTTTGATCTGTAATCTGTAATCCAAGATTGGAGTAACTTTTGTTATTCATTAAAAAACAAAATACTTTGGGGCACCTGGGTGGCTCAGTCGGTTAAGTGTCTGACATCAGCTCAGGTCATGATCTCATAGTTTGTGTGTTCGAGCCCTGCATCAGGCTATGTGCTGATAACTAGCTCAGAGCCTGGAGCCTGTCTTCAGATTCTGTGTCTCCCTCTCTCTCTCTCTCTGACCCTCTCCTGTTCATGCTGTCTCTCTCTCTCTCTAAAATACATAAAAACAGTAAAAAAAATTAAAAAAAAAACAAAATGCTTTTCCATAGACTGAAATGCTCTTGTAAGGATAAATCATAGACGAGAGAGAGACGTTTCTATTGGAGTAGTCCATCTCTGTGCTTTTTGGTGCAAACTTGATAAAAAAAAAAAAAAAAAAAAAAGAGCCCCCAAAAGGGGGCGGTAGGGTGAGGTATGGTCAGGAAACCAAGGGACAAAATCTTTTTCTTTTTAAGGAAGACACCTGTGATGCCAGCTAGTGAGCTCGGCCACATGGGGCGGGAAGGAATTAGTTACAGTCCTACAAGAGGGATGGATGCATCTGGTGTCAGATTAACCCCCGCCGGCAGGCTTGCCTCGCCCAAGTGCGCCCACTCAGAAGCGTGCTGCTTTCAGCGTGAGAAACAGATGTGTGAAGACGCCTTCTCCGTGAGCAAAGTGTGGTCGTGCATCTTAGGGAGACATAAAGTAACATCAGTAGGTCTTAAAAACACGATGCTGAGTGCAACGATAAGAAAAAAAAAAAGACTGATGATCGGGTCCTCTCTGTAATGTAAGGGGACACGGGCACACAGCCCTGCCTCGTTCTACAGACGCATCATTTAAGGACACATCTCATGTATTAGAGAGGTTGCCTAAAAGGGAGGGGGGAGGAGGGTGGATATCCGAAATAAGAGAATAAAGCGAGAGAGGGGCTTTGCACAGCCTGATAATGATAACGTGCTGTGGAGTCACTGTGATTTGATTTTATTATTATTTTTGTGAACTATGATTGTAAAAAAGAGAAATGTTGTAGCCAGCAGTCTTCTCTTTGTTGCCGTATGGTCAGTCTGATGCAAAGGCAAAGATATTTCAAGCAGACAGGCTGACCTAATGGTAACGGGTTCAGGGAGGTCCTGGAGGGCGTGGGGTTGGGATGGCTTCCGGAGGATGAAACAAAGAAGCCTCCGGTTCGAAGGTGGGCCCGGGGCACTACGCGCAGCAGACTCCAGGGGGCGCTGCTCCTACAAGCGCGGATGGCGCTCACCTCCACCTGCCGGGAACTCTGAGCCTCCGCCCGCTTTTCCAGGGGCTGTATCCCGGGATATTTTGACAGCGTCTCTTTCGACTGCGTTCTGCTGGAAAAGTTACTTTATGAGGATGAAAACAAGCAAAGGTGGGAACTACCTCATGGCATTTTTTTACATTGAGATTTCACAGATGAAATACCTTCAAAATTTTATGACTCAGTTTTTAAATTTTTTTCTGCCCTTTGTCGGGGCCGCCAAGCTTTCTGTCTGCCTCAGGCAAGGGTGATCACTCTCCAGAGAGTGAGCCAGCCAATAAGATTTGCATCTAGAGGCTGGAGACTGCCATTTCCTGGTGAAAATGACTTTGGCATCTGTCATGCTGGGCCAGGCGTGAAATGGCCAAGGTGCACAAAAGATCAAAACCGTGTTTTGGATTATTCAGTGCTAACTCCCCCCTTCCCAGCATTGCTGAGGCAAATCTGGGTGTTTCTTTTGATATTCATTTGACTCTGTTTACCTGGTAACTGACCTTGGTCAGCTGCTTTGTTTTCCCGCCTTGAAACCTTTATAAGAGACAGTTTTCTGAATAAAGCTCTCTCTCTCTTTTGCCTGATCGGAAACCGTGAGTGCTGTCTTTACTCTCTGCGTCTCCCTCTCCCTCCTGCCCTTTTTCTCTCCCTCCCTCAGGAGGACCCGTGACGGAGGCGCGCTCAAAGCCCGAGATGAGCGCGCCTGGACCTGGGGAGCTAGCGCACCGCGGCACCTGCAAGTGCCGTTGCAGCTTGGGATGGAAGCGGACGGGGCGGACGAGCTGGACCCGGCCTCCGGGCTACGACAGCCCTTAAGATGCTTGCTTCAACTACAGCATGTATATTGGCCTAGAAAAGTTCTTGGAATGAGTTTGAGCTACCAGGGATTATCAAAATGTGGTCCTCGGACCAGGAGTCCCAACAGGGAACATGTTAGAAATGCAGATTCTCGGGCCCCACAGGGTCCTCCTGACCAACAAATTCTGGGGCTGGGGTCAGCTCATCAGCGGTTTAGCAAGCCGTCCAAGTGGTTCTGAGGCAGCCAAAATTCTAGACCCCCATTTTATAAACTTGGCTGTACAGACTTTCCTCGTTGTGACCCGCCAGCTTTTTATGAGCTGAAAAGTTTTAAATTTTTTTTATGTCTTTTATTTTATTTTGAGAGACAGAGACAGAGAGTGAGTGGCAGAGGGGCAGAGAGAGAAAGAGAGACACAGAATCCGAAGCAGGCTCCAGGCTCTGAGCTGTCAGCACAGAGCCCAATGCAGGGCTGGAACCCACGGACCGTGAGATCATGACCTGAGCTGAAGTCAGATGCTTAACCAACTAAGCCACCCAGGTGCCCCTTGGAGTTTTTAAAAGCAACCTGGCCAGACCATAGGCACTTAGGTCAGAATCTCTAGGAGGTTGGTCCAGACCTCGGTACTTTTTAAGTTTCCCCAGATGGTTCTAGTGTGCTGCCGAATTAGAGAATCATTGGTCAGACCGCTCAGGGCTTCTTGAATCTTGATGCTCACTTGGATCAGCTAAGATCAGGTTAAAATGCACATTCTGACTGAGTAGGTCTGGGGTGAGGTCCAAGCTTCTGCACTTTTTATAAGCCTCCTCAATATACTGATGCTTTTGGATTGTCACCCACACTTGGAAAACAAGGATCTGGGGCACAGAGCAAAGGACAGTCACTGAGGGTTAGCAGATCTGGGTTAGAAGGTGGAGGAGGAGGGACAGTCTTGCGACTGAAATGGCACTTTGAGACCAGAGAACAAAGTGGGCGACTCCAAACGGCACTCACAGAGTTTTATTCGGGAAAGCTTACGGATCGGGCGGCTGGGGCCGGTGACAGCCCAGAGCCACACAGCTGTTCTCCACAAAGACTGGACCTTAGCCCACAGATTTTATAGCGCGAGGGGACGTGCAGAGGGGCGTGGTAGTGAGATCTAACGGTTCACGGGCACTTAACTGACAGCTAACCTTTAACTAGATCTTGTGGCACTGTCCCTGTGTTGGGAGGAAGGAAGGCTGTGTTCTTTTTAACAAATCTATGGAGGGCCGAAGGAAGCTTCCCCCATCCTGGCCTCGGGGGATGTATGTATATTAATCTAATGTATGTATATTAATCTCCAAGGGGCCCCGAACAAGGAGCCCCAAGAGAGGACTTGACCAGGATGGGGGGCCGAACACGGAGCTGGCATTGCAGCAGGACTCCAGGGGGCACCGTCAGCTAAGCGTCTGACTCTCCATTTTGGCTCCCATCATGATCTCATGGTTTGTGGGATGGAGCCCCGCCTCCAGCTCTGCACTGGCCGCCAGGAGTCTGCTTGGGATTCTCTCTCCTTCTCTCTCTCTCCTTCCCTGCTCACGCTCATGAGTGTGTGCACTCTTTCTCTCTCTGAAAATAAATAAATAAACAATAAAAAGATGGAGTTGGTATTGTCAGCAGTCCTATACCTGGCTTCCCTGTCATGGTTGGCCTTGATCTGGCCGCCATCTTGCCTGGACTGCCACCTCGGTTCTCCCGGCCGACGTTTGTCCTCCTTACCTACCTCATGGGGATGTTTAGAACACCGAATGAGTAATGCGGAGTTTTTTCCCCAAAGTGTGTGCATGTACCCCATGAATTTAGAGAGTGTGGATAAACCCTCAACGACTTAACCCCTTGTTATGAGCACTTAAAGTTAAGTGTTCCTGGCCTTCCTCAGTCAATAAAGCTCCCCTTTCAAAGACATGTCTCTGCCCTTGGAAATTGAGGCCATTTAAGTAAATACTAGTAGAGGTCATGGACAGAGCAAAATTAACTGAAGGTAGGATGGGAATGACTCAAGTTTGGGAAATGCTGAGGAAGCAGATGCAGAAAGAGCTAACAGAGCTGAGAGAGAGAGAGGGCCCTCAGTATTGATGGGTGAAGTGAGGTTACCGGTTAGATCACTTCTGGGGTGTGGCACTCTGCAACACTCACGGAGCCCTCGAGGTGATGGGCTCATTCTTCCAAACATATTTATTGAGTGCTTGTCCCTGGGGAGAGAGACAGAAACTAATCATTTATGTCCACAAGGAAATTATCGGAGGATAAGAGGTCATGAAATAAACCAATATGTACTTTTGAATTTGACATTTCATTATAAAATATGGAAATAAATGAGTCTTGCTCACTGCTAGTGAGGAAAGCCGTCCTGCATAATACTTCATTCCCTGCACCAATCAAAATCAGGGGAAGTCAAAGTCTCAATTCTGGCAGCTTCGAATGGGTTGGCCACGTTTACCAGACATAGGGATAGGAGCCAGGCTCCCATCTCTGGGTCAACTCCTTGAACTAACTAAATGGCCTTTGTGTGCTTAAGTTGTAAGGATGTCTTGTAACAGCCCACGAGGACAGATGCTCAATGAATCTGAAACAGAAGATCATGGACTCTGACTCAAAATAAGAATTTCTGAGATTCCTGAAGGAAGAGACAGCAGTGTAGCATGATTCAACCACACCTTATGGCCCTCAGCCTCTGCCCCTGAACGTGAGTGGGAATTGTCAAGTGGCCACTTTCTGTTTCATTTATTTAAGACTTTGGGAACAAAGGACTTAACTCGGTCTGGACTTCAACATCCTCACCCCGGAAATTACAGGACTGGGCAGTCGCCAGATGCTCTTTAGATGTGACGTTTTGGTATCTGTGACTGAGTTTGAGGGGGGTCGTCTAATGGAGAATATAGGGGGTAGGGGAAGAGCTTATTAAAAGTGACGTTAGACACTGAATTGTAAGAATGACGTTTTCTAATAATATATTTAGGCAAGGTTTAGGATCTTTTCTGAATACAGCACCTGCTGGAATGAGTGTGTTGAAAATAAAAATGAGATGGGGGCACCTAGGTGACTCAGTCGGTTAAGCATCTGACTTTGGCTCAGGTCAAGATCTCACAGTTTGTGAGTTCGAGCCCGGCATAGAGCTCTCTGCTGACAGCTGGGAGCCTGGAGCCTGTTTCAGATTCTGTGTCTCCCTCTCTCTCTCTTTCTGCCCCTTCCCTGCTCACACTCTGTCTCTATCTCTCACACACAAATATTAAAATTTTTTTAATTGAAAGAAATGAGATATAACAAGACTTTATTTGAACTTATTCATAATGCTGATTCTTCTCTTCAATCTGAGCGTGTTAAAGCTGTTGAAAATGTACCCTGAGTGGGACCTATCCAGCCAAAGTGAAGGTGGAGTCCGTGTCTGATGAATTTAAATAATGTAGCTAATTAAAAGGGTGACATCTTTCACCAACGCACATAGAGGAACAGACAAAGAAAAATTCTCCATTTTTAATTTTAGGGCTTGGGGAATTGAAAAGCAGCCATAATTGCGTGCGCCTCTCCACTCTGGCTTTGCTCTAATACAGAGGCATGCAGAGGACTTTTCCAGGCTAGCCTCCCTCGCCAAGCCTCCCTTGCCTGTAGCCTGCCATCGGGAGACAGAGGTCTAAGATTTATCTTACTTGAACCGAGAACGAGCCAAAGGGAGGGTAGAAGTCTGATGGCTTTGTTGCTCCATGTGGAAAAGAAGCAGACGGGGTGATTTGTGCGGGATCCCCAAGGGGAAGCGCCTCTGTGCTGTATTTCTCTTTGACCTGGAAACCATGAGTGCTCGTCAGTTACAAGTTGGAAGAGGCAGTTCCTCCTCGGGTCTGGATTTGTTTGAGTTTGGGGGAGAGCCTTGATTAGAAAGGAAGAAACCCTTTATTTATACACGCCGGATGGAATGCAGGGTTCCCTGCTCTGTCTCCCCAGCCTCTTGATGAAAATCAGTTGTCTCCATTAGGAGTCCTTCCTTGTTCAGCAAAACTTGATATTAGCATTTCCTCCCCAGGATTTGCTGGCATCTGTGCGTTCCCTTCACGTGATGACAAACTATTGCACTGGCTTCCTGTCATTAGCACAGTCTTCCTGCAGAGACAGGGTAGGGGGTAGGGGGTGGGCATCCGGGAGCGGGGAGGGGCGGGGAGGTCAGTCTTTCTGATGGGCCAGGTTCCCAGCTTGCTTTTTTCTTTGCTGACTGGGACTGGCTCCATTGCACTTAACAGCTCTTTACTGTAAGTGGTGCTGTTGGACCATTTTCCTCGTGTGCACTTGCAATCAGTACCGGCAGAGGCTGATTTGATAGCCAAGGACTCTTCCTTTTGACTCAAATAAACTTACTTCATATGATATTCTTTTCCTGCTGAGACTATGTGGAGGCAGCTCTGGGCCTGGTTTGCCGTCCTGAGATTGCTCATAGATGTGAGAAACAATCAAATAAGGCAGCATGGACTGTGTGTGTGTGTGGTGTCTTCTCACACGCCTGTCTGTTTAAGCCTGAGGGGGAAGCCTAGGGTTTTGGCCCAGCGGCCATGGCAGCCACCAGTGTAAATAGCTAGTGTAGGAGAAATGGGGGAGGGGACTACAAGTTGGACAAAGTGAATGATCATTTATATATAAAAGAAGTAACAAAGAAAAAAGGCAGAGGGGACGGAGACCAGAAAGGTGCAGGAAAAGGAGAAAAGAAGACTTGCCTTGATGATTAGCTGGAAAGCGCATTCTGGGCGGATCACCTGTGTAGAAGCCACACTTAAAAAATGTGTATGCAGGGCGCCTGGGTGGCTCAGTCGGTTAAGCCTCCGACTTCGGCTCAGGTCATGATTTCACATTTGTGGGTTCGAGCCCTGCTTCGGGCTCTGTGCTGACAGCTCAGAGCCTGGAGCCTGCTTCTGATTCTGTGTCTCCCTCTCTCTCTTCCCCTCCCCGCTCATGCTCTGTCTCTCTCTGTCTCAAAAATAAATAAAATATTTTTAAAAATGTGTATGCATGCATGTATATTTTAGCACAGCTTCATGTATGTGTGTATAACGTAGATTTTTTTTTACATTTTATTTATTTATTTTTTTAATTTTTAAAAAATTTTTTATTTATTTTGAGAGACAGAGAGGGACAGTGTGAGCAGGGGAAAGTCAGAGAGAGAGGGAGGCACAGAATCCAAAGCAGGCTCCAGACTCTGAGCTAGCCGTCAGCACAGAGCCCGATGCGGGGCTCGAACCCACAAACTGTGAGATCATGACTCGAGTCGAAGCCGGACGCTTAACCGACTGAGCCACCCAGGTGCCCCTTTTGTAAAAATTTTTTTATGTTAACTTTTTATTAAAGTTTATTTATTAAATTAAAAAATGTTTGATAAACAAGAGAGAACAGGTAGGAGAGGGGCAGAGAGCGAGGGAGACACAGAATCTGAAGCAGGCTCCAGGGTCTGAGCAGTCAACATAGAGCTTGATGTGGGGCTCAAACTCATGAACTGTGAGATCATGACCTGAGCCAAAGGTGGACACTTAACCAACTGAGCCACCCCGGCTCCCCAAAGTTTATTTATTTATTTTGAGAGAGAGAGAGCAAGAGAGAGAGCGAGAGCATGTACATGCTCATGAACAGGGGAGGGGCAGAGAGAGAGAGGGAGAAAAAAAGGAGAGAGAGAGAATCCCAGGCAGTCTCTGGGTAGAGCCTGAGTCTTGGGGCTCAGACTCACAAACCGTGAGATCATGACCTGAGCCAAAACCAAGAGTCGGATGCTTACCCAACTGAGCCCCCCAGGCGCCCCCTGTGTGTATTACTTTTATAATCAGCAAATAGATTTACTTCCTTTTCCCTCAAGGGCTCCTTCCCTAAATAACGGACCCCTGGCAGGCCCATTTACCTTCTCCCTCTTTCCAGAACACAGCAGGACAGAAGGCTGGGGTTCATGACCCTGGTCCGGGAGGGTCATGCCCCGTAAACACTGGATCTGTAGAGAAAGTGTGTCACATTTTTTCAAACTTTGCATTCTGTAGTACTTATGTCATAAGAATAAAAAATAATAGCAAGACTTTGGACTCATTATTGTTTCTTTTTCCTGCAGGAGTGAGCCTAGTGGTGGATGTAGGTGATAAACTTGTTTTTCCTCCGGTGCCATGAGCCACGGCTCTGTGGCCCGAGCGAGAGGATGGGTGGCCAGTGTGGGCCAGCATCTCCTGCACAACGTATTTGGATCATTTTTTATTTGTACAGAAGGACAAGGACAGAGTGTTGGGCTGGGGCAGTCTAGCGGGGGCGGGCTGGTCTTCTCCGTTTCCTTCTGTCACACTTCTGGTGAAATGAATTAGACTTGTAAATCAGGAGGTTGGACGGGATGAGCTAGATCTCCGCACAAAAGCAGCAGAGTTTTCCAGCTGGTTGGGGGTAGGATATGGAAATGTCTTGCTAAATCAGGGTCTGCTGGAATGTTGCTCTCCTGGCCTGGGATGGGGGTGGGGGTGGGCTGCGTACAGAAGGGAGTGAGCAGGGAGCCTAAGCGAGGTCTTGCTTGGGGGAAGACCTGGAGTTCAGATGGTTTTCATTAGGAACTGGTTGTGGGCTTTTTCAAGTTAAACTAAAGCGGCAGAGGTTTTTTTTTTTAATTTTTTATTTTTTTAGTAGGAAAAGCCTCCCCGGTCTGTCTTCTGTTCCTGGTACTCTTCATCAGGGAGGCAGGTTTTAGCAGAAAGCGTGCCTCATGGTGGATTTTGTGCAGCGGAAATCCTACTGGAGGATGGAAAAGATGGTTTTGATGGTTCGACACTTTTTATTTAGAAGCTGTTGGTTTTAGAATAAGCAGCCAAGACAAAGACATTCACTGTGGAGGGAAATGGTGCCTTCCTTCCCAATTATAGATAACTCCATGCTGACACTCACACAGCAATGCTATATATATACATTCTAACTGATGGCTGCTTTTCCTGGTTGTACAAACAATACCCAGATTATCAGGCAAATATTTATCTCAGAAACAAATATTTTAGACCATATTGAGCCAATCACCAGCGCTTTCCACCATGAGGCCCCATTCCCGGTTTCCCTCCGTTTGTGATTTCTGTTGGTTTGGTGGATTGGTTCTGAATGAAGCTGTTAACAGCCTTTTTTAGACAGAAAACACAATTCGGCTCATTGTTTCTGAGTTCACACAGGGCTTTTCTGGCCTGTGGATACCAGGGACTCTCGTGGATGTTGTGGTAAAGGCTTTGCTGCATCAGGGGCTTGAGCAGGGGTGGGGGGTGCGGGGTGAGGCAGGGCCGCCAGGGACTCAGGATACAGCCTGGCAGGTGTTAACATGGGTGATCCTGGCTAACTCGAAACCTTCAGATTCCCACGCAGGAGAAGTAACTGGCTGTGTTCGGCCTGGCCATGCGTACTCTAGGGTAAGAGCAGACTGTGCTGATATCCTACATAAAAATCCAAAATGGTGGGATTTCATATGACAAGGGGCGACAGAACTGGGCAACTTCGCTTTCCAAGTGAGCCCGAGATGTGAATTCCTGCTTCTTCAGATCCTCAAATACGCCTTCAGTTTAGGAGATTAATTCCTCTTCGACTTTTTCCAATACTTGGGACAATACGCATAGGGGGTGAATCCGAGTTTTGTTGTTTATTGGCTGTGTGACCTTGAGCAAGTCACAGAATCTCTCCAAACCTCAATTTCCTCCTGTGCAATAGGAGTCCTAACGACACGTTTCCAAAGCATCTTTAAAAGAGTTTCTGTGAGCTTCAAACGGGGCAAGACACACACTGTCTTTGTTCTTATGCACATAGCGTATTTTTAGGGCTATTAAAAAATCTGGAAACGGTCGCCTCTAGGGAGGTAAGCAGGGGTAGGGATGGGAAACCTTTCATTGTATACCTTTCTTGACTTTTGGAATTTTGAACCATATGAACGTGTAATGAGCTTAAAATATAAAAATTAAAACATCCCTAAACTACTTACCAGGAATTTGATGAAAGCCAAGAAGTGTCCCCTCATTGGTGGCTCTCACTTAGCGTAAGCCGCTGCTGAGCGCTTCATAGATCTTAGTTACTTCATCCTCGCTGAGGACTGTGTGAGGAAGGGGCCCCAGAGGGATTCATGGTTGGGATATCAAACTAACACTAACGTGGTGTGGCACCTGTCTTCTGTATATGGAGGAGCTTTCAAAGTGTTTTTGTTATACAGTATTTCAAACATAAGGGAACATGGAAGTATTCTTCTATACTTATTTAAAATGTTCCTAAGGATGGGGCACCTGGGTGGCTCAGTCAGTTAAGCATCTGACTTTGGCTCAGGTCAGGATCTCCCAGTTCATGAGTTCAAGCCCCGCATAGGGCTCTGTGCTGACAGCTCAGAACCTGCAGCCTGCTTCAGATTCAGTGTCTCCCTCTCTCTCTGCCCCTCCCCTGCTCGTGCGTGCACGTTCTCTCTCTCCCCGCCGCCCGTCTCTCTCAAACATGAATAAACATTAAAACAATTTAAAAAAAAAAAAAAAACTGTGTTCTTGAGGGGTGGCCATGGAACTTCACATCCACACAGGTCCTTGTGAGGGAGAAGGGGCTAGTGAGTTCTAGGCTGGGGTAAGCAAGTGTAAACTTAACCGCCTCAGGCAAACTGGGTCTGGCTGCCCCTTGGAAATCCAGCTTTTCTATCACTGCTGACGCCCGCACCTGTGCCTTGTTTTGGCCCATGTCTCCCTGCCCCCCACGTGCCATGCTCTTGATGTAGAGACGCATGCCGATCAGGGTCCGTGCGCGTGCTACTTAGGCTCATGTCATAACCTGTACAGACTATTCCTTTGTGTGTTTCAAAATGCTACATAAATGGGATCCTGTGTTATCTCTTTGTTTTTTAAATCAGTGAGGCAGTTTTCCTCCCATTCCTGGAAAATGAAAGGAACTGGACCGGGGGCAAAGGGTCTTTTAATTCAAAGCAACAGAAACTAACTGCAGCTTGCCTCAACCATACGAGGAGTTAACGAAGGATATTGAGGCCTCTTAAGAATCTATCCCGGGACTGGCGAAGGGGAGCTTTAGGGCAGCTCCTGGGACATGAGCGACAGGTAGCTATGCGTGTAATCCCTCCCTTACACATTTTCAACATGGCCAAACCGCAGTGGCCCCCAGTCTCTCTCTCTGTCTGGATTCCAGTATTCAGATTCCAGAGAACCCAGCTGGGCCAGACGTCCGTTCCCTGGGCCCGGAATGCAGAATTCAGTAGTAAGTTCATAACCCCTGCGCCATCCCACAGCACTGCGGCTCCCAGAGGAGGGGAAGTTTTGAGCTGCGCCCCTCAAGAGGTGACAGCCATCAGCAAGCAGGGGAAAGGCAGAGATGAGAAGCAGAGCTCTGTGTTTCTTTATGGCTTCTTCTGAAAAGGACCAAAGGGAAAGCATTTCCACATGCGCAGTCCTAGCTGGCATTTCTTGGGAAATTTCAATGGACTCCGAATTCTGGATTCTGAGAAAACTCAGCTGAGAAATCAGGAAACTTGGAGTAAGGGTTGTAATTCTCCTGTGAGAATTAAAGGTCAGTAGTCCATAGAGGGACCTCACTGGTTTGAAGAAATCCCCTGGCTTCCTGTTGGAAGCAGGAGCAGGACACACTGACGAATGGGGTCGAAGGGCCAGGTCGGGTTTTCTGGGGCCCAGGACAGGAGTCAGAAGAGAAGCATCAGTGGGACATTCTTGTATTTGCTGCGGTACATCGGCATCCAGGGTCCTGCTGATAGTGAGTCAGTCTCGCTAAGAAATATTAATACATTTAGAGGCACAATACTGTTTTTAAGCTTATTTATTTATTTTGAGAGAGAAGGAGAGAGAGAATTCCAGGCATCAGCGCAGGCTCAGTCTGACGAACCGTGAGATCATGACCTGAGCAGAAACCGAGAGTCAGATGCTTAACCGACTGAGCCACCCAGGCGCCCCTAGTCACAATACTTTTCACACGTATGGTATTCTAAGAAACGCCAACTTTTTGGTAAAGGAAAATATGTCCTCGAATTGACCATTCTGACATTTGCCTCTCTGTCATGCCTTGTCACCTTGCCAGGAGATCTGAATATTTCATTATTTGAGTTCTTTTGGAGAGAACACTTGATGGTTTGTTGAGTGAAAAATTTCATTTAAGGAAAAAGAACATTTCACTATTTTGATACAACCTTCCAGTTTTTAAATGAATTTTATTTAGCATTTTTTGTGTGTGTTTTAAAAAATGTTTATTTATTTTTGAGAGAAAGACAGAGAGAGACAGAGCGTGAACAGGGGAGGGGTAGAGAGAGAGGGAGACACAAAATCCAAAGCGGGCTCCAGGCTCTGTGCTGTGCAGCCCGACATGGGGCTCAAACTCACGAACTGTGAGATCATGACCCAAGCCAAAGGAGGATGCTGAACTGACTGAACTACCCAGGTACCCCAACACTTATTTTGTATTAATGTTTGTTCCTTTTGAATGTTTTCTATTATATTGCACCTGTATTCGGTAGAGATCATTTTTGCATTATTGGGTTTTATAATCTTGCCACAAGGTATTGGTTCATAGTAATAATAAGTACTTGTTATTATATGTTAAAAACAAAATAAGACCATAGGAGCCTTTCATAAAATCCTATTATAGAAACACCCTGTTATGAAATCACAGATTCTCTGCTTATCATTATGGCTAATTATTTTTCAAAAGCATCTAAGAAAAGTGTTATGCAACTTAGAGAATACCAAGAATTCTGGAATCCCCAAGGAGTCTCAGAAATTCCATTTCCTCATTCTTAAATCCCCAAAATTAACATCTGTCAAAAGTTTGGACGCAGCGTAGGGGCATAGCGTCCTGTGTTGAATCCGTGGTGTGGTTAATGGTAAGAGGTTATTGTTTGATTCTCAGGGACCCTCTCTAATGGTGTCCTCATGTAAGTCAGCCTCTCCTGGGGCAGTATCTCAGACACAAGATGACAACTTCTGATGGGTAAGAACCTCCTGGTTCTTTTCAGCTTCTGCTTAAAAATTGGACACATCAATTCCATGAGAAATGAGAAGTGACCATTTTCTGGCTTCCAAAGAAACATCAGAAATGAGGGAGACAAAAAAATGTCCAAACAGTGAAGGTGCCCATGAACTTCCCTTTGAAGCTAATAGTCATATTTTAATCCATGAGACCCCGATCATCTGCATCACTGGGTCAAACACCGTGTCCAGAAAACCCTAGTTTAGATGGTAGTTGTTGGGTGCATTATTTCTCTGCTTGAGTCACTTTTCAAATTAGGGTGCCCTTTGTAGATGTGCTGTGAGGGAATGAACAGAAGACGGGCAGAATCTCATGGAGAAAACTGATCTCCTTAGGCAGGGCGCATAGAATTGTTGGGGACACTGGTTCCTGACACAGAGGGGAGTGAAATCTGGGCCTGGGCTAGAGGGGCCTGAGATTGGCATCTGCCTTCAATCCCAAAACGGACGGGTCCTCATGACACAGTATTTCTGGTTTTTAATTGCATATAACCACCATACAGTGTGATGTTAGTTTCAGGTGTATGGGATCGTGATTCAACAATTCTGTACATTATTCCACGAACTTTTAATTCCCTGTATCTATTTCATCCACCCCCCACCCCAACACTTACCTCCCCTTGGATGACCATCAGTTTGTTCTCTGTGTTTAAAAGTCTGTGTATTTTTGTTTGTTTGTCTGTTTTTTCTTTCTTTTGTTTCTTCCACAGATGGGAGATTTAACCGGGTATTTGTCTTTCTCTGACTTACTTCACTTCGCACTATACCCTCTAGATGCATCAGTGTTGTCACAAATGACAAGATCTCTTTTTTCTATGTCTAAATAATATTCTGTTATTTATATATGCCACATCTTCTTTATCCATTTATCCACTGATTGACACTTGGATTGTTTTATACCTTGGCTCTTGTAATACAATATTTCACTATTAGTCATGCAATTTCTCCCAGACTGCCTAAAAAAATCCATTCATTACGCAGGAATACTAGCTTGCATGACCTACTGGTATTTAGCACTACGTTGTTGATGGATATAAAACAGCTCTTAAAAAATTACTTTTCATGAGAATGTTAAATATTTATTGAAGGGTTCCCCTCCTACAACCCCAAACATCAAAAGCACCCAAGAAAAATTCCGTGTGAGCTATGATTGCAAATAACTATTAGAATGTAATTTTAGTGAAAGATAGAAAGTATATTTCCTTTATAATAAAGACCTAAATTGTGTTTCTTTTTGAAGCCTTAAGTTGAAACAAAATTCAGCTCTTAAAAAAGCACGGAGATAACTGTAGAAAACTTTTTGCTTTTATAAAGGACTTTGATGTGATTTTATTTTTAAGTTTATTTATTTATTTTGAGAGACAGAGAGAGAGAGAGAGAGAGAGAGGGAGAGTGCGTGAGCAAGTGGGGGAGGAGCAGGGAGAGAGCAAATCCCAAGCAGGCTTCCATGCTGTCAGTGCAGAGCCTGATGTGGGCCTTGAACTCATGAACTGTGAGTTCATGACCTGAGCTGAAATCAAGAGGTGGCCACTTAACTGACTGAGCCACTCAGGCGCCCCAGGACTTTAATAAGATTATTTTCAAACTTGTTGATCCTCTGTTACCGTACATCATTAATATTTTTAGATACCGTGGGGGGGGGTTGGGAATGGAATATTCATTTTTGGCAGATTACTGGTCTATTATTTTTAGATAAAACTGAATTTAAATGAAACCTTTTGCTTTCCAAACCCCACAGTTTTTTACAAGTTGCTCAATTCACATTAAATGGTGTTCAGAGTTGGGGCCAGAACACTCACGAATCAGGAAAGTACATCCGCGTGAGTCGCCCATCCCCTTCTTGTGCTGGCCTCAGATGCCTGACTGCCCGTCAGCATTCCTAGCTGGCCTTGTTCCAAAAACAAACTCCAGAGAAAGGAGCTTCCGTGCATTAGGCTGAAGGTGGTTTTCTCACAGTTTCTTACAGATCATTTAAGGTCGGTAAAACTAAGTTCTTTCTTCTTCTTTTTTTTCTTTTTAAAATTTTTTTTAATGTTTTATTTATTTTTGATACAGAGAGAGACACAGCATGAGAGGGGGAGGGGCAGAGAGAGAAGGAGACACAGAACTGGAAGCAGGCTCCAGGCTCTGAGCTAGCTGTCAGCACAGAGCCTGACGCGGGGCTCGAACCCACGAATGTGAGATCTGACCTGAGCCGAAGTCGGAGGCTTAACCGGCTGAACCACCCAGGCACCCCTCTTCTTCTTCTTTTTTTTAATGTTTGTTTATTTTTCAAGGAGACACAGATAGAGCGTGAGTGGGGGGAGGGGCAGAGAGAGAGAAGGAGACACAGAATCTCAAGCAGGTTCCAGGCTCTGAGCTGGCAGCACAGAACCCAATGAAGGGCTCAAACCCACAAACAGTGAGATCATGACCTGAGCTGAAGTCCCATGCTTAATTGACTGAACCCCCCAGGGGCCCCAACAAGTTCCTTCATCCCTAATGGGAGTTTGCTAATTTGCATGTGATATCATGCTGGATGTAGTGCTGAAAATGTTAATTAGACATAATCTGTTCTTGCCTTCAAAGGTAATACTGTGTGAAACAGAGTAACGATCATTAGTAGAGTAGTTACGATATTATTTTACTACTTATTATGACAGCAGTAATTGTTTTAGTGACAGAAATTATCATCTCATCACTGCACTAAGCACTTACTGAGTCCCAGGTACCCTGCTAACCAACTGCACACATTACCTCTTTGAATATGATCATCAACCATGGGAGGCAGGCAGTGTTATGTCCATTTTACAGATGCCAAAACTGAGCTTTAGAGAGGGTGAGCAACTTGTCCACGGCCACGCCGGCCATTGATGATGAAGACGAGAAACTGAGTTTTGAAGCTCAAGATATAAGAATAAAGAGATAAGAGACACCTGCGACATGCACCTTTCCGTCACTTTGACATTCACTTGGTGGCCTCCCAGGGAAGGAAGTAGAGAAGCCACAAGTTCTGTTGGAATTATTGTGTGTTAATTCATTTGTTGGGGAACAGGAAGCTTAGTGGAAGGCGGCATGTTTCAGGGGAAATCTGTAATTGACTTTCCCCAGGGCCGGAAGCTGTTGGGCCACATTAACCAGGGGACTGGCGCCTCCTTGGATGTCCCCCGTGATATTTTCTACCTGCAGTTTGTCCTCTTCTCCTGTATCTTTTGTATTTTTTCTGCCCTTAGAGTCAGCAAGTCCGGAGCATGGTTTTAGCCTCCCCGTGTGCACACAAGTGAATGCTTGTGGGAATGTGTAACTACCAAGTATGTGTACCAGTCTCTCCTGGGAGCAGGTGGTCAGGGTGCAGGTGGGGTGCATGGCAGAACAGAACATATAAAATTACATAGAAATGTATATAATTCATTTTAAGTCTCAAAATCACTCAAGGGTATTTTTTTTAATTGGGCAATTTTACCTGTTCCCTTTTGCACATTCTGATACGTTCCTAAATGGAGGAGCCGGATAGAAATTAATCTTTTAGTGCCTCACAAGTAAAAGGAAATTATAGAATGATGTAGCTGGAAGGGATCCCAGAGATCTGAAGTGTTTCATGGAATATTCATGTCCTTGATCTGTTAATAGGTGTTTGCAGAGGGCCCCATCCATGGTCGAGTGAAATTTGGAAGTGCTAGGTTAAAGTGAAATAGGTTTGTTCCCCGTGGAACTTCACAGTCCTTAATATGCTAATGTGCTTTGTGAATCTACAAGATAAAGTGTTAAGTGTTTCAACACTGGCTCGACTTGCAAATGTTTTTTTGTGTGGGGGAAATGGGGGTCTAGCTGAAGCAGCCAGGGTAGTCCCTATATGAAAATGGTGGCTGACACTGTTTTGAGAGCAAGGTCGTCCCAAGGGGAAAGAAGGGAGCTCCATTGCTCCTGTGGAATGCCTGGAATTCTCTGGGAGAAGCCTTTCCCTAGAGGCTCAGAGAAGGCTGAAGGACCCCCTTCCTTGTGAGCTACACTGCAGAGATGCTCTGAACTCTGCCCAGCGTGGGGATCAGCAGCCCCTTAGAATCAGGAAAGTGTATTTATCCCTGACCTAGCCCACTGGGGACCGATGAAGGGGATGTGGGGGCTGTCACCAGGCCATAGTCACAAAGCTCATCTGAGTCTCTCCCCAGGCAAACTGGGCCTGGGAGCTGAGGTCAGGAAGCACCTGCTAACAGCGCTCAGAGCTTTTAGTGTGAAAATGTGCCTTGTGAAGCTCCAAGAATGAGGCCGAGCGTACGGGATTTTCAAGTGCCCTGACCGGGCAGCTCTTGCTCCGGTGGTGAGCCGGAGGCACTCATGTTCTGAGGAGAGCCCTCGGGGAAGCACTGGTCTAATCCAGCCTTCTCATTTTACCAGTGAGCAAGCAACTAAGGACTAGGTGTTTCATCTCGGGTTCCTTTCTCCATCGCTGTCACAAATTTATTGGAACTAACTTGCCCGACTTTGAGGGCAGCTTTGACGAGATTTCTTTAGTTCATAGGCCCTTTGTGTATGTTTCATGGGCAAAGGACTATATCTTGTATTTCCACTGTCAAAAACCACAGGATAATTCAACCAACATGTATAGAGTATCACTTATGCCCGAATACCCTTTACGTACAGTGGTGGTCTACAAAGATATACACAAGTTCTGATCTACAGATCCGATAATAGGTGATAGTGATATTAATGGTAAATATGATATTGATGGTGATACTAGGGACATCTAACATTTATTGAATGCCTTTCTGTTTGTTGGGGCGCTATACTAAGTACTTTAATTTTCCCAGCAGTTAGTGAGGTGAGGATTATAATAGTTCTTATTTCACCACGACGACTTGGAGGCAAGGAGAGTTTAAGGAATGATTCCAAGGTGACATACAGTGATGCAAAGCGCCATATGAACTCAGTGAAAAGAAAAACAAATTTTAAAAGACTTGATCAGGGAAGGTGTCCCTTATGTGGTGGACGGTTATGGTTGGTCACATCCCTCACCTTTCTTGGGAACGGAACCCCCTTACTTTGGAGGAACTATTTTTACTTCCACTCTCGGTTCTCGCTATGTGGTTGGGTACTTTGCCTTGGGCCGGACCAATGAGTCATTTGGAATCTGGGACTTAGAACCCACCCTAGAGGTTTTCCTCTTGGCCATAAAACTGTGGAAGCTTGTCTGAGGTGCCCATGCCTTGTCCTCAGCCCTCGGGAGGAGTTGGGCTTTGGTAGGAGAAACAATGCTGGAAGTGGAGAGATGGAGTCTTGTAGATCCTCTGGTCAACTCTGAGGCTTGGAGGCTGAGTACTTCTCTTCTCTACTGGGGCAAAGGAGTTACTCCTGGCTCATTCTTCTGGGGAGGTACAACCCTTCCTTGCAAAATAAAATGTTATTAGACAGAGATTTTTAAAAACCCCACACCATAGAAATATACGTAGATCCCGAAAGGGATGACATTCTATTTGGTGCCATAGCGGTGTTATGCCCAAGATTTCATTATCATCCCCAAAACCAGAGACCGCCGGGGAGACCGAGTCACGCATGCAAAAGCAAAGGGCTTTATTATGAGCTTAGGCTGGCCGGGCCTATACTCGGGCTCACAGACTATACCAGCGCAGTGGATCTGTGCCGAGAGCCCCGAACAAAGGTGGGCAGGGCTTTTTATGGGTTTGGGAAGGGGGAGTTACAGGAAATTGTGACACAGGTATAGTAACCCAATCACTATCACCTATTATTATTGGCAGTAGAGTACTGGCCAATTACAGAGTAGACCCAGGACCCTCACATAGGGCGTGACCAGCCTTAAGCAATAGGTGATTATAGCTTCTATCTTTAGGCCCGCCCTTAGAAATGTTAAAGGTGTTAGCTGGCCTTTCCTGATTGGGTGTTACAAGGGTTGTCCCTCCTTCCTTGGGCAATGTGTGCCCTAATGATTCTGAGAAACTGACATCTAGGCCTCCAAGGTCAGAGGGGAAACTTGAAGCCTGTCATGGAGTCAGTTTGATTCAGACCTGCATCTCCTTACAGCGGAATGGGCTCTTGGGGGCTCAAGAAGAAGGTAGAGGCAAAAAAAACCCAAAACAAAACAAAACAAAAAAAACCCTCAAAACAAAACATCGCAAACAACAGCAACCCAACTTTGGTATTTAAGAGGATAGCAATGAAGTCCCAACAGGATTCAGCTCATGGCTTTAGTAGTTTTCCCATTGCATGTCAGTGATATTCATAAAAATGGGAGGGGCCATGCAGGAAATGGAACCTGCTGCAGAGGCCATCTTAGCCACTCCCTCCATCTCACAGAAAACCTCTTTTCTCATCTGTAAAATGGGAATGCTCTGAATGCCATTCCTCCTCCTCCTGTTTCGAGCCTCCAAAGAGAAAGCAAATGCAGAGCCTTTTATCAACTGTGACAGGGCAGGTAAGTGTTACTATTCACAGACTTCTCACTATGATCAAACACCTTCTGACCCTGCAGCAAGTCAAGCTTCATCCCAGCAAGTGGGAGGAATATGGGGAGGAGAAGATGCAAGAGATTTCAGGACAGTAGGTGTCAGGGGTGCTTGGAGGGTGAAAGGTGATAGAATAGAAGCAAAAGTAACAGTTTCTTCCCTCTTTGGGTTTTATCCCTATTGTCCATGCTCTCCTCATTTCTGTTTTCTTTTTTAATTTTTTTGGTTTATTTTTGGGACAGAGAGAGACAGAGTATGAGCAGGTGAGGGGCAGAGAGAGAGAGGGAGACACAGAATCTGAAACAGGCGACAGGCTCTGAGCTGTCAGCACAGAGCCCACTGCGGGGCTCAAACCCATGGACCTCGAGATCATGACCTGAGCTGAAGTCGGCCACTTAGCGGACTGAGCCACCCAGGCGCCCCTCAGTTCTATTTTCTATGGGGCATTTCTTGGTTTTCGATTTTAGCCCCCACGGAATGAGAGGAAGCACAGAAAGGACCCAGAACAGTTCCTGGTGCCTTTTCCTTGGCCTTTTGAGTTGATGCATTCAAGGGCTTTGCCCTCCTCCTATTGAAAGTGATTAATCAGGGTAGGAGCTCAGTCGAATGGACAAATCGTGCGGGACAAGCCTGTTTCTAAGCCTGAGTGAGGCTAGGAAGGGTAAGAAGAGTAAGAAGAAGAAAGAAATCTATGTATATGTTGCTGTTGTTGCAACATATGGAGACCAACTTGGCAATAAACTATTAATAAACAACAACAACAACCAAACAAAACTTTCCACACTGCAGATGGGGCTGCCTCGAGAGAGCCCAGGGCAAAGCGTGGATGGCTGGGTGGGTCCCCGCAGGATTGAAGGGCCTGACAGTATGTGATTTCCTGCAACAAATGGTGGTGGGGTGTGTGTACACACACACACACACACACACACACACGCACGCACGCACCGCTCAGCCTCCAATTTCAGCGCTGGCAGTAGATAACAATTCTCAGCTCGCCTTTCCAGGGTTATTTTTGGCCGGGGCTGTTCGCTGGTGGCAAAAGGTTCAGCCCCCCCTCCCACCTCCCTCCCTCGTCCTACTTCAAAAGAGAAACTTGTGCCTGTAAACTGCCCACTAGCCCCTGGCGCAGGGCTGCGGTGGGAAGGGAGAGAGGCTGGGGGTCCTCCGGCTCCAGCTCTCATCGCCCCCAGGCTGTTTTCTGGGGAGGGGGGGTGCCATCCGGAGAGAGCGATCGCCCCTGGGGAGGGGGAGGTTGGGCCCGGGCTAGCGGGCCCCGGGAGCGGGCTTCGGGCCACCCCCCGGGCCGGATCGCCCCGAGAGGGAGTGCGGCAGACGCGAACTTTCCCGGGAGGGGAGGCCGGACTCCGCGGGGC